>NC_089840.1:156585703-156912139 GCF_035609145.1 Eleutherodactylus coqui
TATTATACCCTGGTATGTACAAGTAGAAGTTAAAGCTAAACCACCCACTTACGGTTCCCAGAGCTAGCTATCAAGGGGAGGAACTTTTTTTTCTCAAGTACTGGATTCCTTCGGTTCAGATTGGAACATTAATAAAGTCTATGCTACTTGGGTATATAGAAATTACATGTTCATATAGCAACATACAGCTGGGGCATAAACATATGTTAATCATTAGTGCCACTGCATTCTAGGCCAATCATGAGTTGTTATGATGTTGGGGTGGGCGTGCATGTAATTGGAGCATCATATTCAGTATATTTGTATTGTACTTCCTTTGAATAAACCAGAAGAGCATCGGGGGCCTACGAATAACATCTGTCAGTTCAAATACATATATTCATGCATGAAGCTTCTCATTATAACCAATCTGGAGCAAACCAGTGAAATCTTCTGGAATAGGATTTATTCGCATAACCCTATCTTCAAAAAAGGCAAGAAGGTGGATCCAGGGAATAACAGGCCTGTGAGCCTGACTTCTAGACTGGGAAAGATCTTTGAACAAATTATTAAACAACATGTATGCAAGTATTTGGATAAAAATGGAGTAAATAACCAAAGCCAGCATGAGTTTGTAACAAGTCATGCCAGTTGAATCTAATTTCCTTCTATGACTGAATCACCGACTGAGTTGATCAGGGAAATGAGGTGGATATAGTCTATCTTGACTTTAGTAAAGCATTTGACAAAGTATCTCATAGCATATTTATTGAAAAAAATGACCAAATATGGGATTGAGGAGATAGCGAACAACAGGAAAGAGAGGGACAGTATTCAAAATCTAGAAAAGTTTGAACAGCAACTAACAGCACGGTATTTAACAAGGAGTTAAACAAAGTCCTACATCTGACCAAAAAAATGAAAAAAGCACATAAAGAATAAGGAGGAACTGGGCTAAGCAGCAACACAAGTGAAAAATACTTGGGTATACTAATAGATCATAGACTGAACATGAGTCAACAATATGATACAGCAGCCAAAAAGGCAAAAACAATTCTGGGATATATTAAGAGAAGTATAGAGTTTAGATCACGTGAGGTCATTATACCCCCCTCTACTCTTCCTTAGGCCTCCCTCACACAGGGCGTTTTACACAGCGTTTAGCGCTGCCTTTTCAGCCCAGCGCTAAACGCTGTACAACACTCCCATTCATTTCAATGGGGCTGCTCACACAGGGCTGAAAACGCAGCGCCTTCCAACGCTGCGCTTTGACAGCGATGCATGTTCTATTTTGGGGCGTTTTCAGCCCTGCGTCGCCCATTAAAATGAATGGGCAGCGGTTTCAGCACTGCTGAAAACGCGGCAACACTTCGTGCCGCGTTTTTGGCAGCGTTAACCGCTTGCCGATTTTCGGGGTGAGGGCTTGCAATAGAAGCCCTCACCCCAAAAATCAGTCCCAGCTAGGTAGACAGAAAAAAAGAAAGTTAATACTCACCTAGCCGCTGCAGTCCGGGTCGCGGCTGCTGCTCTCTGCCGCTGATCCGGGCTTCTCCAACACTCCCAAGTCTGTTGCCGGAGGCCAGGTTTGAGAACCCAGGCTCCGGCAATAGAGTGCTGTGATTGGTTGTCGGCGCCCAATCACAGCCCTTCATTGACTGTCTCAGCCAATCAGCGCCGGCAAGCTCTGATTGGCTGAAACAGTCAATGAAGGGTTGTGATTGGGCATCGAGCAAGCGCCGACAACCAATCACAGCACTCTATTGCCGGAGCCGGGGTTCTCAAACCTGGCCTCCGGCAATAGACTTCTGAGTGCAGAGGAAGCCCGGATCAGCGGCAGAGAGCAGCGGCCGCGACCCGGACTGCAGCGGCTAGGTGAGTATTTACTTTTTTTTTTCTTTTCAGCATTCTTGGCTGCGTTTTCAGCCGAGCTGAAAACGCAGCCAAAACGCTGGCATAAAGTATGCCAGCGCTGCTGAAACCGGGCGGAATCTGCAGTAAACATAGCGTTGCAAAACACTGCGTTTCTGCAAACGCCCTGTGTGAGGGAGGCCTTAGTCAGACCTCATCTGGAATACTGTGTCCAGTCCTGGGCACCCCATTTAAAAAAAAAAAAACAGACAAACTGGATTAAGTTCAAAGAAGAGTTACCAAGATGGCGAGCAGTCTGGAAATCATGTCCTATGAGGAGCGGTTAAAGGATCTGAGAATGTTCAGCTTGCAAAAAAAAAAAGGGTGAGAGGAGATTTAATAGCTGTCTACAAATATCTGAAGGGCTGTCACAATGCAGAGGGATCAGCCCTATTCTCATTTGCACAAAGAAGCAATGTGATGAAACTGAAAGGGAGGAGACACACATAAAATATAAAAAAAAAATCTTTCTGACAGTGAGGGTGATCAATGAGTGGAACAGGTTACCACGGGAGGTGGTGAGTTCTCCTTCAATGGAGTCTTCAAACAGGACAAATATCTGTTTGGGATGATTTAGTGAATCCTGCACTGAGCAGGGGGTTAGACCAGATGACCCTGGAGGTCCCTTCCAACTCACCATTCTATGATTCTATGATCTAGAAAGGCAATCTACCTATACAGAGAAGATAGACTTCCAAGTACATTAATTGCAGAGCGGTTATCTCATGGTTATCAGTAATCTTTGAGATACATCCAATCTTTTGGGAAGTGTGTTTAGGTGTTTGCTTTAGTTACCCTATTGGTGTTTTTATCATTTAAATAAATATAGATTATTTTTAGTTAGTTTAATCTGTGAAGTATATACTGAAGAGAATCTAACTGACTTCTATGTGTATATACTGAGAATACCTCACCTCTCTGAGTATATACTGAGGAGAATCTACGTCACCTCTATGTGTATACACGGAGTATAATGTAGCTCATCTCTAGGAGTATAATGAAGAGCATCGGTACTGGTGCATCTTGTCTCCACCACAATAATGGGTGGAGACAAGGCTTGGCAGTCCTTTGAAGGCAACTCCCCAGCGGCTGATTGGCTGCCGAAGACGTGCCCTCCCGAGCTCTGACACCTGCCTCATCCTCCCAGGACTGAAGTTGCGGCCGCTACTTCTGCGGGGCAGCCAGGTACTCTATGTGTTTATACTGAGAAAAATCTAACGGTCCTTTATATGTATATACTGAACAGAATCTAACTGATGTGCGTCTACTGAGGGCAATTTACCTCACCTTCATGTGTATATACTGAGTAGAATCCACCTCACCTCTATGTGTATATACTGAAGACAATCTACTTCACCTCTGAGTATAAACTGAGGTGAATATGACCGACATCTATGTGTATATACTGAGTAGAATCTAATTTACATCTATGTGTATATATTGAAGAGAATCTAGCTCACCTCTGTGTATACACTGATGAGAATCTACCTCACATCTAGGTGTTTAAACTAAGAAGAATCTAATTCACCTCCATGTGTATATACTAAGGAGAATGCACCTCAACTGTATGTGCATATACTGAAAAAAATCTTCCTCAGCTCAATGTGTATATACTGAGGAGAATCTAACTCACCTCTATATGTATATAATGAGGAGAATCTACCTGTCTTCCATGTATATATACAGAAGAGAATCTTCCTCACCTCTATGTGTACATACTGAGAAGAAATTACATCACCTCTATGTGTATATACTGAGGAGAATCTACTTCACCTCTTTGTGTATACACAGAGTGTAATCTACCTCATCTTTATGTGTATAAGGAAGAGAAACTGTACTGGTGCATCTTGTCTCCACCACAATAATGGGTGGAGACAAGGCTTGGCAGTTCTTTGAATGCAACTCACCAGCGGCTGATTGGCTGCCGAAGACGTGCCCTCCTGGGCTCTGCCTCCTGCCCCCAGCTGCTGATTGGCTGCCGCAGATGTGCCCTCCTGAGCTCTGCCTCGTGCCTCATCCTCCCAGGGCTTACGCTGCGGTGGCTACTTCTGCAGGGCAGAGAGGTACTGCAGCAACTCTACCTCTATGTGTATATACTGAAGAGAATCTACCTCACCTCTATGTATATATACTGAGGAGACTCCATCTCACCTCTATGTATATATACTGAGGAGACTCCATCTCACCTCTATGTATATATACTGAGGAGACTCCATCTCACCTCTGTGTGTATATACTGAGTAGAATCTACCTCACCTCTATGTGTATATACTGCCAAGAATCTACCTCACCTCTATGTGTATATACTGCCAAGAATCTACCTCACCTCTATGAGTATATACTGCCAAGAATCTACCTCATCTCTATTAGTATATACTGAGGATAATCTACCTCACCTCTATGTGTGAATACTGAGGAGAATCTAACTGACATCTATGTATATATACTAAGGAGAACCCACCTCAGAGATTAGAGCTGCAAGAAAATAATTTGCATATTCCCTGTGCATTCTGGGAAGAGCAAAGAAAAACTACAAGTGGGAAGATTGTTCGGATTAGCTAGGTCTTGCTGCTCGGAGGACATCGCAAGACGTTGTACACTTAGTAGTATCTTATAGGTTATATATCTTCACTACACTTCTTGACTTTTAGAAGTTTGGAAGTGGACATTAACTGACAACATGGAAAAAGGAAAAGGAAAGGAGCCATATGATGAGATGCAACGTATGCTATATGTTTAAAGACCTACTAGAAGAAAAGCCAAACTTCACCTGCCAGAAATGTAAGCTTGTGTCTCTACTGAAGGAAAAGATGCATAGTCTACAGGAGAGAATAGCTATATTGAAAATTATAAAGGAAAATGAGGATTTCCTTGACAGAGTAAAAGAAAGTCTTCAAAATGTTGAAGGAAAAAAATGTCCAGTATACCTAAAAAGAGGCAGAAGAATGAAAGCATGTGACGCAAAGAAGCAGGGGGATCAGGAAGCCCCCATAGAACTTGGGAACCAGTACCAGGTTCTCACACAGGAGGCCCTGATACTGGTTCTTGAGCAGAAGGAGAAAGAGGTACAGCAAGAAATAACTCTACCCACAAAGAACAGAGCATAGGAGAAAACATAGGAGAGCATAGGAGAATACTCAAAGAACTGTGTAGTAAGCACACACTGTCCTCTCGAATTGAGAAACAGAAGTGCTGTTGTGAAGAAGAAAATTATTGAGAGGAACAGAGGCTGCTGTCTGCAGACCTGACACCTCCCAAGAGGTGTGCTGTCTTCCAGCTGCACAAATCAAAGATGTGTCTGATAGGCTGTCAAGACTCTTCAGTCCTACAGAACACCACCCGTTCCTACTAATACATGTAGGGACAAAGGAAATTGAAACTATCAGCAGAGACATTGAAGACTTAAAGAAGGTGAAGGAAATAGGGTCACAGGTGGTCTTCTCATCCATCATCCCACTGAATGGCCATGGAATAAGAAGATGGAATAAGATTCTATAGGTGAACAACTGGCTACGTCGATGGTGCCATATGCAAAGATTTGGATTTCTAGACCATGGAATGAATTACCTATATGATGAATTGCTTTCTAGAGACGAGCTGCACCTTACAAAAACAGGTAAGCATATATTTGCTGGGCGCGTTACTTCACTCATTAGGAGAGCTTAAACTAGAACAATATGGGAAGGGAAGTGAAAGGCCAGGTAAAAATATACAGCTAATTAATACATTTGAGAACCTTGCTATTAGAAGTGGAAAGAAAGAACAGAGACAAAAATTCAGAAGGAAAGCAGAGGAGCAAGAGACAGCGATCACAAACTAAAATGTTTCTACACAAATGCCCAAAGCATGGGGAAAAAAAGAGAATTGGAGCTCCTAACACAGAAAGAGAAATATGATGTCATAGGCATCACGGAAACTTGGTGGAATAATACACATGATTGGAATAGAAGGCTTGAACGATGCAACTTATTTATAAGAAACAGACCTATAAAAAGGGGAGGAGGTATTGTGTTGTATTTTAGGAACGGATACAAGGAGGGAACAACAATGGACACTATTGTAGGCATTTACTATAGGCCACTTGGACAAGCAGAAGATATTGATTTGCTCTTTCTACACCAGATGGCCAAGCTCTCAAAATAGCATGACATAGTGATTATGGGAGATTTTAACTATCCAGACATTTGTTGGGAATCTCTCTCAGGTAAAAGGAATGGATCCAACAAACTCTTATCCGCTATTGCTGACAACTTTATCTTTTAAAAGGCAGAAGAGAAAACAAGGGGATCTGCTATCTTGGATCTAATTCTCACCAGCAGGGAGTAAATGGTTGAGGAAGTAAAGGTGGCTGGGAACTTGGGAGGCAGTGATCATGCTATCCTTGAATTATGGATAAAAAGGGGAGGAAGACCTGAAAAAAACTCAGACCTCAAAGTTGGATTTCAGAAAGGCAGATTTTAATGAATTCAGAAAGAGGTTAGGAAGAATCCAATAGCTGGATGTTTTTAAAGACAGAAATGTCAAAGAAGGTTGGGAAATATTGCAAAATGAGATTCTCAAAGCACAATCATTAACAATCACTAAAAGAAGGAAGAATGGGAAGCATTTAAAGAGACCAGGATGGATGAACACACAACTTGCGCACATGTTAAAAACAAAGAAAATTAGGTTTAGCAAATGGAAAGTGGGGGGAATGTCTAAAGAAGAATATAATGCAGTCTGCAGAAACTGTAGGGCAATTGTCAGAAAAGCTAAAGCTGATAATGAATTGATGCTTGTAACAGAGCCCAAAAGCAATAAAAAAGGATTTGGGGGGATATGTCAAAAGCAAAAGAAAAGTCAAGGATGCCATTGGTTGTTTACAAGATAAAAATGGTACATTGGTTAAAGGGGTTGTCTCGCGCCGAAACTTTTTTTTTTTTTTTCCATAGGCGGGGGGCCTATGGAAATAACTCTGAAGAACTGGAGCCCTGGATGCAGACCGCACGGGAGGTAGGGGTGACTGCTACACAGGAGGAGATCCCGGAGGACCCCTGCAGTGAGGAGACGCAGACCCAGGCATGGGACAGGGGAGTCAGCACAGATGGAGGGGGGAGGGGGAGCGGCTGCACGCCATACAATGAGGAGGCAGCGGCACCCTCACCAGAAGCTCTCTGTGCACAAGGAGCTCTCACCCCCTAGGGACTGAGCAACATGGGGCCTGATCAGCCTACTATAAAGGCACCCCCAGCACCCTACCAGAGCCAGCTAGACCCGCAGGCAGGCCAAAAGTGCCCCATAAGAAAGGGGACAGGAAAAAGGAACTTGGGAAGCAATATGAAGGGAACACAAGAGACTGTGTTCCCCAGCCTGGCGAAGAAGAGAGAGTAAAGTGCAACCCTAACCTCTAAATCCACCCAGCATTCCAGCACCATGGGAGCCCGGGCTCCTCAGTTAATTGAGGAAGACTGGGATTAGAGAGCCCACTTGAGGACCATCACCACAAAAGGGGAGATGAATGACCTGCTGCAGAAGCTGGACACAGCCCATAAACAGGACATAGCAGTCCTGCAGAAAGACATTAGACATGTTGGGCAGAGGGTAGTGGAAATGGAGGAGACCCAGGATAAGTTCCAAAGCACCATGTTGGAGCATGCGCATATCCCGGAAATGCAAGCTCATCAAATCGCCGAGTTAACCAATCACATCGACGACATAGAAAAGTGCCACAGGCACAATAACCTCCGGATAAGAGGACTGTCTGAAGAGGTCGGTAATGGCCAACTAGAGGACTGGGTTACCGAGTTCTTCAATTATCTTCTGGAGAGACCACTGGACTCCGTCCTGGAATTAGACAGAGTGCACCGTGCACTTGGACTGAAACCAACGGACCCTGCTAAGCCCAGAGATGTTCCATACAGAGTCCACTTTTACAAAGAAAAAGAACAAATTCTACAGCGCTCACGTACAGCGGAGGACCTGCAGTTTAAAGGACGCTCGTTGGCCATATACCCTGACCTGTCCAAACGCACACTCTAACTTCGGAGGGCCCTTAAAGCGCTACTGAGTGTCATGAGGGAAATAGACATTCTGTACAGGTGGGGATTCCCTATGCAGCTACAAGCCAGAAAAGGAGGGAAATTAGCCGTGTTCAGACACCTCGGCAACCTACCCAAGTTCCTCGGGACTCTGGAGCTACCCCAAATAGCGATTCCCGACTGGCCCAAAATTGAAGGAATGCTGGTCCCGCCGCCCAGACTGGAGTGGCAAGAAGCGAGCGAATCGAGATGGAGGGCAAAAAGCAGACCTCTGAGAGATCAAGACACCGGCTGAAGGACGGCATACAATGGGTTCAGTGGCCTGCTCCTTGACAGGACATGATACTGAGCTGGTCCCTCTTGCTTGTGTCCCTATTCGCTCAGATCTCTTCTACTAAATCCCCCTGTTCCCTCTTATTTACTACGTTAAAGGGTCCTGCGGCGGACGCGATTGTAGCCTGCAGTTATGCAAACTTTCTTTACTCTACCCCATCCCCCCCTTTTTTTCTTCCTTTTTTAAATTTATTTATCTCTTTCTCTTTTCTTCCTCTCTCCCCTCTCCATCTCTTTCTTCTGCTTATTTCTGTTTTTTTCTCTTGAAGTTATAGGAAAAATTCTAGTCAGCGGGGAAGGCGGGGGCAGACCTCCATTTTCGGTCTCCCCTCTTCCCCACCTAGGATAGGCAGCTCTAAGCTGCATTAGTTGCTAGAGTTCGGTGGAGTTTAGTAAGTACTATAGATTGGCGAGGCCCTAATTAAGGCCCACTAATGTTTCTGGTTCCTTTTTCCCCCCGTCCTTCCCTCCCCAGACCTTTCCAAGTCTCCCCTTTCCCCACCCAACCTCGACCTTGCTTGAACTCCGCAGGGAGCTTTCTTGACTCATGCGGTTATGGCTAACCTGACGGTGTGCTCCTACAATGCCAAGGGGTTGAACATCCCCTCTAAAGGAGGCCAAATTCTTTTATATGCAGAAAAAAGGGAGAAGGGTGCTCCTATTTCAGGAGACACAATTCAAGGCTGGAGAGATCCCCTCTTGCTCCACAAAAGCATACCCCACGTGGTATCATAGCCCGAATCTAACCCGAAAGACAGGTGGGGTGTCCATTGTGTTTCATAGCTCCCTACAGGCCTAAACCCTTGGCACGATGTGCGACCCTGAGGGCAGATACCCATTTATCAAAGTTGAACTGTTAGGCAGATTAATTACGTTTGCTAACCTGTATTTCCCGAATCAGGGCCAGACCTCCTTTGGAATCACCGCTTTGAGAGAGCTGTCGAACTTTGCAGATGGCACTGTCATCGTATTGGGAGGTGACTTCAACATGACGACGGACCCAGAACAAGATTAGTCATCTGGTAGGTCCTCGGTCTCTCGGGCAGCAACTCGATCCCTGGAGAGGGAGTTGGGGGAACATGCACCTAGTGGACCTATGGTGTTTGTTGCACCCGAGCATCAGGGACTACACTTTTCACTCAATAGCCAACAACAGTTATGGTAGGTTAGACATCCTAGAGGAATTTCGCCTCTACTATGAAAAGCTCTACAGTATTGAACAATCCACCTCGGCAGATAACGGGGAGAGGGGCGAGGAAAAAGGCTACTTGGAGGAATATGGCCCAGGCCCACTGGGAGCGGAGGAGGCTGGGGCTATGGAGGAGGACTTCACTTGCGAAGAGAAAGCTGAAACAAGCAAAAATCTTAAAATAGGCAAGAGCCGAGGCCCGGACGGGTTTTCGGACTGATTTTTCAAGCTTTTTGTGGAGGAACTGACCCTACTTTTAACACAAGTTTTCAACGAGGTGTCTCGAGGGAGCCCCTTCCTGCCCCAGGCTCACATTGTGGTAATCCCAAAGCCGGGGAAAGACCCCTCCTCATGTGCCAGTTACAGGCCTATTACCTTGATAAACATAGATGTAAAAATGATGGCAAAAATCATAGCAAACAGGCTTAGCAGTCATATCCTTGACCTGGTCTATAGAGACCAGGTGGGATTTGTCCCAGGCAGGGAAGCCAGGGACAATACTATTAAATCTATCTCCTTGATCTCCCGGGCAAGAACAGCAGGAAGACCATTGTGCTTGCTGGTGGTAGACGCAGAAAAGGCGTTCGACAGGGTCAGCTGGAGGTTCTTGGAAGGGACCCTCCGTCGGATAGGCCTGGGGCAAAGGATGAGAGAATGGATCATGGCTCTATATAATGGCCCATCCACAGGAGTTCGGGTCAATGGCGCCCTCTCGGACTTTATATTGATTAATAATTGAACCCGTCAGGGATGCCCCCATTCGCCCTTGCTATATGTTCTATCCATGAAATCTTTGCCACTGCCATTAGGAAAAATGAGTCTGTCCGAGGTCAGACGGAGGGCCTCTCTGGCCATAAGATGGCACTGTTCACAGACGACCTTCTCCTGTTCCTGTCAAACCGTAGGGTGGGGCTGCTTGTGGTGATGAGGGAGTTTGAGAGGTATAGTTGGGTTAGCAACTTTAAAGTTAACCTACAGAAATCAGAGATACTCAATGTAACTCTCCCTCAGGAAGAGGTCAGGGTACTCTCGGAATCATTCTCCTTCAAATGGAGAGACTCGTATATCAAGCACTTAGGAGTTCAGCTCCCTGCGGACCCGACACAGTTTTTTTAACTAAACTTTCTGCCATATACAAACAAACTCAGGGCGAATCTGAGCAGATGGAGCCCATTGTATGTTTCATGGACAGGACAGATTAATGCCATAAAGACTGACCCCCTCCCAAAGTTTCTGTACCTGTGCCAGACACTCCCGGTATCCCTCGAACGGCAGTACCTTCTCAACATCCGCTTCCTAATCACTAACTTTGTATGGATGGGTCGCAGACTTAGCTATAGACTGCGTACGCGAGCCAAAGAGGAGGGGGGACTGGGGCTCCCAGATTTCTCGCTATACTACAAGGCCAGCCTCGCAAACTTCGTCCTCACTCGAATGCAGGGGAGAACTACGAAACTATGGGTAGAAATGGAGTACGAGATGGACGCTCGGACAGTGCAAGGGGCTTCATGGATCCCAGGACGGTTCCTAGGGGACCTACAGACCCTTTCATCCTTCGCGCTGGGGGTCCTTAAGATTTGGGGGGTAGGTGCCCTGAGATTGGGTCTGGTGTCTACACTGGGCCCCCTTACACCATTGGTCACCAACCCACAGTTCCCAGCAGCTAGAAACAACGCCTCTTTGATGTCCCTCCCTAGCTCTCCCATCCCTAGGGTTAGAAACGTGGCTACACAATCTGGGATGAAATCCCTGACGGAGATCTACGGCAGTGCTACTCCCCTTCCAGGAGCCTGGCTGAGTTACCTTCAGGTGAGGGGCTTTGTGGAGTCCCTGATGCCCAGGGGCTGTGGAGGTAGACAGCTGACACCATTTGAGTCCCATTGCATGTCGTCGACGCCTACCTAACATGGGATCTCAGTCATTTATAAGTTGCTGCTGAAAATAGAGACAGGGGATGAACTCCCTAGTTAGACGGGCCAGTGGGAGTCAGAAATAGGAGGGAGTCGCTCCAGAGCAGAATGGCAAAGGCCTTCCTTATGTGTCATAAAAGGTCTAGATTTGGCAGGCTTCAGGAGCAGAATTTCAAGGTCTTATCCAGCTGGTATTGGATACCGTCGAGGCTGCATCAATTAGATGCCCAGATCCCTCCGATTAGCTGGAGGTGCCAAAAAGACCATGGAACAATGCTACACATATGGTGGGAATGCTTCCCAGTCAGAGACCTGTGGAATAATGTGGAAATACTATACAATGCTATGACCAGGTCGGCGGTGTCCATAACAGCTGAGATGGCCCTTCTCCTGATGCTCCCTGGGTCCATCGCCAAAATTAAAGCAGACCTACTGAGGTTGGTCATTTTGGCGGTGAGGATGTCTGTCCCTGGTTTGTGGAGATCTACGTCTCCCCCATCAAGAATAATATGGACAGAGCAATTAGATCTACTCATGCGATATGAAGAAGAAGGGTCTGAGAATAAACAGGAGCGGACAGGCATACACTACCTATGGAGACCTTGGATTGCGATGAGCGCTTCCGATCTTTTCAAAACTTGGTTGGAGTCAGGTAGACTGGACCCATAAAGAGTCATCAGCATCACGAAGCGGGGTTGCTTCATTTTCCTTGTCCCTTTATCCCTTTCCCGGTCTTCCTTTTCTTCCCCCTCCCCCCCCATCCACATTCCCAGTTGGATAGTTTATATTACTTGTATTTTTTCTATTGTTGTCAGAGATGCAGAGATCTATTCATTTAATAGTCCTATCAGCATGATGTGTTGGTTGCTTTTCCATCATGGACATCTGAATGTGTTTCTGATTGATGGTACTGCATTGAAAGTGCTTATTCGAAAAGCTTAATAAAATTGATTGAACCTAAAAATGATTTTGAGAAGGCCAAACTTTTAAATTCCTATTTTGTGTCTGTTTTCTCTCAGAAAGAAGATGGAACATCACTGATCTTCCCTGTGCTATTGGGGGAATAAAAAAATGCAGGCTATCGATAAGCAGAGAGATGGTGAGGGAACACTTAGCTAACTTAAATTAATTCAAGTCACACAGTCCATATGAATTACATCCTAGGATACTAAAGGAAGCAGCGGAGGTAATAATCTTTGAAAATTCCTGGAGAACGGGAGAAGTCCCAGAAGATTGAAAAATGGCAAATGTTTTCTCTATCTTTAAAATAGGGAAGAACGTGGATCCAGGAAACTACAGGCCTGTGAGCCTGATTTATACCAGGAAAGATCTTTGAACAAATTATTAAACAGCATGTATGCAAGTACTTGGATAAAAATGGAGTAATTAACCAGAGCCAGCATGGTTTTGTAACAAACAAGTCATGCCATATTAATCTAATTTTCTACTATGACAGAATCACCAACTGGGTTGATCAGGGAAATGCGGTGGATATAGTATATCTTGACTTTAGTAAAGCATTTGACAAAGTATCTCATACCATACTTATTGGAAAAAATGACCAAATATGGGATTGACAAGGCAACTGTTAGGTGGATTCACAACTGGCTAAATGATCGTACTCAAGGAGTGGTCAGAAATGGCTCCCATCCAAGTGGAAGAATGTATCAAGGGGGTACCACAAGGCTCTGTCCTAGGCCCAGTGTTGTTCAACATTTTTATAAATGATCTGGAGAAGGGAATTGATGGAAAACTGATCAAATTTGCAGACGACACAAAGCAAGGAGGGATAGCTAACACTAGGGAAGAGAGAAAGCATTCAAAAATATCGAGAAAAGGTTCATCACCGGGGGGCAACTAACAGAATGGTATTTAACAAGGAAAAATGCAAAGCCCTACATCTGGGCAAGAAAAATTAAATAAAACACATATAGAATGGGAGGTAGTGGACTAAGCAGCGCATGTGAAAAAGACTTGGGTATACTAATAGATCATAGACTGAACATGAGTTTTTTTATTCCCCTCTACTCTTCCTTAGTCAGACCTCATCTGGAATACTGTGTCCAGTTCTGGGCACCCACTTTAAAAAGGACATGAACAAACTGGAGCAAATTAGAGAAAAGTTTCCAAGATGGTGTGTGGTCTGCAAATCATGTCCCATGAGGAATCGTTAACCCCTTTTGGCAGCACGCCCGGAAAATCTCCGGGGCTTGCTGCACGGAACATTCAGTTAAATCCCGGAAGATTTCCGTGGACAGCTCTAGTGCTGAAATGTGCAGAGCACTGAGCTGTCATCTGAAATCTTCCGGGGTTTTTACTGCATACTTAGCGCAGCAAGCCTCGGAGATGTCCCTGCCATAATACCAAATGTCAAAGTAGTACAGTACTTTCAAATACTAGCGAGATTAATCCTTTGTCTGACTCCGCTGTCAGGCATGCGTTTGGGAGAAAAAAATTTAAATTAGTCTCCAACGCATGCCACGCAACACGCGAGAGAGGCTCGAGCACCATTGAAATCAATGGGCGATGATAGTTATTCCTTCACCCCCACGGGGAGTCCCCTCATCGCTTTACACTGTGACAATGCTGTCACACTGTTCAGTGATGAGGGGACTCCCCGCGGCAATGATTTTCGGCGATAAATTTAATGAATGGCCGAGTGCTTCCTGTGACTGGCTGAGCGTTGTGACCAATCACAGGCAGCGCTCAGCTACCAGAGGAATAGCTGTTGTCAGCGGCACACCAAATAAGTCCACTCTGTGGTGAAGTAATCATCAGAGGTGCTTGCTCCGTAGTATAGGGCTTTAGACTCCTCAGCCCTCAATATTCAAACCAAGATACATATAGGGGTGCAGCACTCAGGAACTTAATCCAGCATCATGTCAGTAAGTAAAATTGTAGAAATTTATTCTTCCTCCATAAAATGCATGCAATGTTTCGACCAGTAAGGCACCGTTTTTTGTCAAGCATACAGATCTATTCAAAATAGCACATATAAAAGCACTAACAGAAAACCCATAAACCAATAACAAACCACTAAAAACCACACCTCTTGGCAGTCTTAGCCATTCATTGGTGCTGCCAACTTCATGGCAGGTATACCCACTTCTGGATGAGAGTAGCTCATACGCCTCACAGCTACAGATTTACATAATTGCATGGACTAAGGGCTATCTGGCATTTAGCTGGATTGTACAATTTTGTATCCACATACAACAACAACCATCATCCAATGTGGATACACACCTCCGCAGCGACTGCGCACTCAGGCTGTCCCATTGTTCAACACCCTGCGTCTGATCCTCGTCACAGCGCACGCGTTAGGAGAATCTCGTCTCAAGTGCTTGCGTGAGATCACGGCAACGTCGAGAGATACATTGTACAGGATAAATGTAAGATTATGCACATGGAAAGGCGAATCGGATGCCACTAATATACACTAAATGGGGTACGGCTAGGGAAATGTGAAATGGAAAAAGACCTGGAGGTACTATAGTTGACTGTAGACCTAACTGGAGCAACCAATGCCAGTCAGCTGCTGCAAAAGCAAATAAAGTCTTGGGGTGCATTAAAAAAAGGTACAGGGCAAGGGACGAAAACATTATTCTTCCACTATATAATGTGGAGACTAGACATTTTTTTAGAGTGCTACGATATTACAGGATATAAACATTAGGTGACCAGTGGGGTTGTTGATCCGGGTCTTGAAGTTAGGTAGGAAGTCAAATGTTGATCCAGGGATTATTCTATTATTATGGAGTCAGGAAGAAATTTTTTCCTCCAAATGAGCTAAATTGGCATCTACCTTGGTGTTTTTTTGCCTTTCTCTGGATCAACAAGGGAAAAGGGGGTTGGAAACAGGCTGAACTAGATGGACATTGTCTTCATGTAGCCTAACATACCATGCTATTATGTAACACTATGGGGGCAAATACTAGATGATCTTACCTTTTTGTTATAAGGGTTAGATATTACTAAAGTAGTGTCATCAGAGCCAGAAAGTAAGTACTCTCCTGTTCTATTCCAGGAAATTGTATTCACCTGTTTGTAAGGAGAAAAAGCAAATTGAGAAAAAAGAAGTTGCCAAAAACAAATCTATATTAAAGGAAATGCATGATCAGAAAATGTGCTATTGTATCAAGTAAAATACTTTTAGAATCTTGCGTGCTTGTTTAATTTTCAATGCCTCGATCTACATTAAAAAAAAATCCTCAACTTTTTCATGGTACTTTTACACAGGCCAAAAAAAAGAAAAAGACAGCAGTCTCGTGTAAAAGCAGGACCCAACAGGGTACTGAGCATAAAATTGCTCATTAATGGCTAGTTGCTCCGTCTCAGCTCACTGAAACAAAGTGAACACTGACTGACTTCTAAACAGGCAGTATACAATGCCTGATCAAAGTGAATAAAGGCAGGAGACTGAAATAGAAATCCAGCACGCTCCACCTACCTTCACTAAGCAACTTTTGCGCCTGCGTGAAAGCACAGTAGCGATGCCCATTGGAACTGCTGCCGGGTGGTCGACCCATATAAAAGTGCCCTAAGGCCAACAGTCTCATTATCATCACAGGCAGGATTACAATAAAATCAGACACCAATGTGTAGATAACAGGAACCACCATTAACAAGAGGTGATGTCACAGCATAACCCTCTCTGCACGTTACAGACTACACCTAGAAAAGTCTCCCATATAAGTCAGTGGGTCCCACCTTTCCCTTAGGTAAATAGTCTCTTATTTCTATTTTAAGCATCGCTAAATGCTGTTAAATGCAGCTCAGGCAAGATGGCTGCCCCCATAGTCTTGTACAGAAAACAGAATAAATAAGTCTACAATCAGAAAATAAAAACATTAGAAAATGGAAAGGGTTTCAAAATATGGTTGTACTTGGTAAAACAAAAAATTAACAGGCAGATTACCCTTCCATATGTAAAGTGTGTAAAAAACTGGAATTACTCTTACCATTAATTCCTTTTCCATGAGTCCATCATGACAGCACACATGGAATAAAAGATTTGTGGCAGCATGCAAGGATGCAACAAAATCTATCCTTTATTCTTCCTCCATTGTAAAAGCTGAAACGTTTCAATCTTGCAAAAAGATCTTTGTCAAAGATCCTTGACAAAGATCTTTTTGCAAGATCGAAACGTTGCAGCTTTTACAATGGAGGAAGAATAAAGGATAGATTTTATTGCACCCTGCCACAAATCTTTTTTCTGTGATTATCTGGAATTTCTGGATCCAAATTCCCTTCTGTGGTGTGCATAGTGAATACAGTCCTGCTTTATTCAAGCTTAAAAAGAGTGCTGCTTGTACCTATATTTGTGAACTAGCTGATATACCCAGCTTCGCCCGAGTTAATTTGGTACTGGTGTTTATCTGGTGGTCACACGGAAATCTTATGAAGTCATGGTTACTTTAGAGATACCGGAAAAACATATGTTCACCATTTTGCATAGTTCTCTGCTTTACCCAGGAAACACCACGGGAGGTAACCATGCGACGTTTCCTTTATATAAAATGACATCAGGAAGTGAGAGAATTAGATTCCATACGTAAAATGTGGATGCTAATTCTTTTGCGCTTAGAATTGAACAATCGAGGTGGGACCCATTAGCTTTTCCTATTTATGACATATTCAATGCTCGTGCCAAATTTCACGTTTCTATGACACCGGAAAGTGAAAAAATTACATTCCGTACGTAAAATATGGACGCTAATTCTTTTGCGCATTGAATTGAATAATCGAGTTGGGACCCATTAACTTTTCCTATTTATGACATATTCAATGCCCGTGCCAAATTTTAAGTTTCTATGTGAGAAAATTACATTCCGTACGTCAAATTTGGACGCTAATTCTTTTGCGCATAGAATTGAAAAATGGAGTTCGGACCCATTAGCTTTTCCTATTTATGACATAATCAATGCTCGTGCCAAATGTCACGTTTCTATGACACTGGAAAGTGAGAAAAATACATTCCGTACGTAAAATTGTGACGCTAATTGTTTTGCGCATAGAATTGAATAATCGAGTTGGGACCCATTAGCTTTTCCTATTTATGACATAATCAATGCTCCTGCCAAATTTCGAGTTTCTATGACACCGGGAAGTGAAAGAATTAGATTTTGTACGTAAAATTTGGACGCTAATTCTTTTGCGCATAGAATTGAATAATCAAGTTGGGACCTAATAACTTTTCCTATTTATGACATTCAATGCTCGTGCCAAATTTTAAGTTTCTATGACATTGGGAAGTGAGAGATTTAGATTATGTATGTTAAATTTCGACGCCAATTCTTTTGCGCTAGAATTGAATAATCGAGTTGGGACCCAATTACTTTTCCTATTTTGGAGATAATCTATGCTTGTGCCAAAATTCATGTTTCTACGACATCGGGAAGTTCGAGAACTTTTGGCGAGTCAGTCAGTGAGTGAGTGAGTGAGCGAGTGAGTCAGTGAGGGCTTTCGTCTTTATATATATAGATGACAGCACACATGGAAGTTGCCCTCTTGATCTTGTTGGGACAGGAAGAGGCGAGTTTAAAAGGCCATCTCCGACTACCATCTCCAGTGACTTCAAAACACAACGGATACGTGGCCCAATATTTTATTGTTACTGAGAAAACAAACGTACTGTTATGTTACATGCACAATATACAGTAATTAACAAGGGTGGCAAGTATGCGCTGTCATAATGGACTCCTGGAAAAGGAATTAACGGTAAGAATAATTCCAGTTTTACCATTACTTCCATCCTGACAGCACACATGGAGGCAATAACAAATTATTACAAGACACATCAGAAGGCAATCACGGCCTGGAGGACCTTCCACCCAAAGGCCAGCTCCCTCTCAGAGTGGAGGTCCAAGCGATAGTGCTTGGCAAAGGTGTGGATGCTAGACCATGCTGCAGCTTTACAAATTTGTTCTGTTGAGGCTTCACTACATTCAGCCCATGAAGAGGCGAGAGCCCTCGTAGAGTGAGAGGTTATCCCTTCAGGAACCGATAAATTTTTGGATTTATATGCTTAATATACAGGCAGGTAGGAACTATTAGGGGTTGATCCAGGGAACAGTCTGATTGCCATTAGGGAGTCAGGAAGGAATTTTCCCCCCAAAAGGGCTAATTGGCTTCTGCCCTTGGGGTTTTTTGCCTTCCTCTGGATCAACACAGGAGGATAGACAGGCTGGACTAGATGGACATTGTCTTCATTCAGCCTTACATACTATGTTACTATGTAATGAATTGCTATCTTTATCCATCTAACGATGGTATCTAAATTCCCCTTATTTTGACCCTGAAACTGAAGGAACAGATCTGATTTCTAAAAGTCTGTGAGACTTGTAAATAAGTTAGGCCTGCACGTCTGACATCTAAATTATGCAGGCACTGCTCTTTATTATTCCTAAAATTCTGACAAAAGGAAGGTAGAATTACTTTTTGTTCCATATGGAATTTGGACACTACTTTGGGAAGAAAAGAAGGATTCAGTCTAAAGACTATTCTATCATCCAGAATTTATAAGTATGGTTCCTTACAGAATAAAGCTCGTAATTCGCCAATTCTTCTAGCAGTCGCAATGGCTGTTAAGAAGACTACTTTAATAGACAGGTTTCTGAGCGCTATTGACGTTATAGGTTCGAAAGGAGGTTCACAGAGACTATCCAAGACCACATTGAGGTCCCATGCAGGAATTGATTTCCTAACAAAAGGTTTATGCCGATCTGCTCCCTGTAGAAATCTGTGTAGAGCTGCTACCTGTACTCGCAGGATTCTAGGGCTAAGACCCTTATCTAGACCTTCCTGTAAAAACGTAAAGATCTTCACTAGATTAGGATTATTAGGATCTGGAATATCTGGACTGGATGAATTTTCTCCAAACCCTCCAGTATATCAGAGATAGACTCATTACGGTTCTTTAGGAGTGTCTCTATTACCTTGGGCGGAAGTCCTTGATCCCTCAACCTGCGCCATTCAGGAGCCAAGCCGTCAGTTTCAACCGATGGATCTCCTGTCAAAAGATTGGATCTAAGGACAGAAGGTCCTGCCTGAGGGGTAGCGTTCTGGATCTTCGGTAAGACCAGAGCAATTATTAGAAGTGGGGGAAAGGCATATGCCAGATCCATATCCAAATCCTGGGACAGAGTGTCCAATGCCAGTGGATTGTCCTTGGGGTTCAGTGAAAAGAATTTGCAACATTTTGTGTTATTCTTTCCCGTCAAGAACTGGACAACATTCATGTCTAAAGACCATTCTCCTGGGTTCAGCTTCTCCTGACTCAACAGAGTCTGGGAGCCTTTTAGATGCTCTGCTGATAGTGAATTTATGTTGTCTTCTGCCCAGGAGAATATTCTCTTTGACAACTGCTGTAGATGAGGCTGTCTGGTACCGCCCTGGTGACAAATAAAAGATACTGTTGTCATATTGTTAGATAGTATTTTCACGTGTTTTCCACCTGTTTACCGCACGTCTACGGCCTGATTAAAGTTTTCCACACTGCTCTAAGCTCTCTATAAATAGAAGATTAAGAGCTGACATAGACCGACCAGAAACCTTGCAGATTCTCTTTTGCTATTTTTGACCCTTAACCTGACCTACTAGACCTGATAACCACCAATCTAAAGACTTTTTCACCATAGCTGACAATTTAAACTTTATCTAGTGAGAGTTGTCTCCTATGCCAGGCCGACAAAGGCTCTGGAATGGAATTGAGACTACGGGACCATTGGCAAACAAGCAGTCATTTGCCAGAGGACCTTCATGCTCTCTCTTATCAGAGATCCAGTCCTTTCTCTTAAATTTACTGATGGAGAGGATCAAATCCTTTTAATAGGAGGTAAAAAAGAGTAACATTTATAACAGTCCAAATGAACTCTGTGAAAAATTTTCTTAGTACACGTTTCTTAGTACGGTTTTAGGCTAGATGTTTGAAATTTATAAGCCACTCTAGCTCGGTGAGAAGTTTGAGTATCTCCCCCTGGTGTCACTCCATAGTGTGGGACTTGTTTAAGATTATTGACAAATCATCTAAATAAGGGATTATATTAATTCCTTTACTTCTGAGGAAACCAAATTGGTTCGATCAGGACTTTGGAAAAAACCCTTGGAGCGGTCAAAATACCAAAAGGCAGACAAATTTAAAATGGAGGATTAAGCAATAAAGGCAATAAAAAAGGATTTTGGGGGTATGTTAACCCCTTAAAGACATGGCCTATTTTGGGCTTAAGAACGCAATGATTTTTGGCGGATTTTCTTCTCCATTTATCAAAAGTCATAACTTTTATTTTTCCATCGATGCGGCCATATAAGACCTTGATTTTTGCGTGCGAACTGTAGTTTTTAATCGGTGCAACTTTTGGGTACATTGACTATATTGTAAAACTTATTTTTTTTATGGTATTCTGCCATAGATTTTTTTTTTTTCTTTATAGCGTTAATCATGCAGCATGAATGACACAATCCATTTTTTCTGCGGGTCGGTACGCTTACAACGATACCGAAATTCTTCATTTTTTTAGGTTTTTCCACAATAAAAACCCTTGTTTAAAAAAAATTTTTCTAAATTGCTGCATTCAAAGTCCTATATCTTTTTTATTTTTTTTCTGTACGGAGCTCTATGAGGGTTTATTTTTTGCGAGACGAGCTGTAATTTTTATTGGTACCATTTTGGGATACATATGGCTTTTTGATCACTTTTATTGCGTTTTTAGGGAGGAAAAATGCTAAAAATTTGCATTTTGCCTCAGTTTAGAGGTATTTTTTACACTTTTTTCCATGCAGTGTGAAAAGCATGTGCAGCTTATCGTACGCGTTGTTACGGACGTGACAATACCAAATATGTGGGGTTTAAATTTTTTCTATCCTTTTTTAATGCCAATATGAGAAAAAGCATTAAAAAGGGGTTTTTTTACATTTTTTTTTTTTATTATTCATTTTTTTAATTTATTTATTTTTTTTAAACACAAGTTGTGTTCCCCTGGGGGACTTACAACACTGCCCTGATGAACGCTGTGATAAGGCATGGCAGGTCTACTGCCCTGCCATGCCTTATCGCTTATACAGCGATCTCAGGCACTGGCAACACAGGACGCCAGTGTCTGGCGTTCTGTTGCCATGGCAACAGGCCGGGCTCTCTGCAATTATATCGCGAGAGTCCGGCAACTTCACAGAGGCAGCGCGCTCCCTCTGTGAACCCTTCCCATGCCGCGATCTACGTAGATCGCGGCAGGGAAAGGGTTAACAGCGGGGGGTGCATCTCTGATGCACCCTCGCTGTTGCAGCAGGAGGCTGGCTATGACTGACAGCCGGCTCCCGCTGCGGAATAGCGTGAGATCATATGTGATCTCGCGCTATCCCCAGGGCGTAAGTTTACGCCCTGTTGCGGGAAGTACCCCACTGCCAGGGCGTAAACTTACGCCCTGGAGCGGGAAGCGGTTAAAAGCAAAAGAAAAGTCAAAGATGCTATTAGATGCTTACAAGATGAAAGTGGTGAATTGGTTAAGAATAATGTTGAGAAGTCTGAACTTTTAAATTCCTATTTTTTTCCTATAGGCTATCTATAAGCAGAGAGATGGTCAGGGAACATTTAGCTAACTTAAATGAATTCAAGTCTCAAGACGCAGATGAATTACATCCTAGAATACTAAAGGAAGCAGCGGAGGTAATTTCTAAACCACTCGCCAAATTTCTTTGAAAATTCCTGGAGAACAGGAGAAGTCCCAGAAGATTGAAAAAGGGCAAATGTTGTCCCTATCTTCAGAAAAAGGAAAGAAGGTGGATATAATAAACTACAGGCCTGTGAGCCTGACTTCTATACCGGGAAAGATCTTTGAACAAATTATTAAACAGCATGTATGCAAGTACTTGGATGAAAATGGAGAGCCAGCATGGGTTTGTAACAAACAAGTCATGCCAGATGAAACTAATTTCCTTCTATGACAGAATCACCGACTGGGTTGATCAGGAAAATGTGGTGGATATAATATATCTTGACTTTAGTAAAGCATTTTACAAAGTATCTCAGAGCATTTACTTTAAAAAATGACCAAATATGGGATTGACAAGGCAACTGGTAGGTGGATTCATGACTGGTTGAGTGATCATACTCAAAGAGTGATCATAAATGGCTGCACATCGAAGTGGAAGCATGTGTCATACGAGGTACCACAAGGCTCTGTCCTAGTGCTGTTCTCTGGCCCAGTGTTGTTCAACATTTTTATAAGTGATCTGCAAGAGAGAATTGATGGAAAACTTATCACATTTGCCAACGACACAAAGCTAGGAGTGATAGCTAACATTAGAGAAGAGAGAGCGTATTCAAAAAGATCCAACAGAAAGGTATTTAACAAGGAGAAATGCAAAGTCCTACATCTGGCAAGAAAAATGAAAAAGCACACGTGAAAAAGACTTGGGTATACTAAGAGATCATAGAATGAACATGAGTCAACAATATGATGCAGCAGCCAAAAAGGCAAACACAATTCTGGGATGTATTAAGAGAAGCATAGAGTCTAGATCACGTGAGGTCATTATCCCCCCTCTACTCTTCCTTAGTCAGACCTCATCTGGAATCCTGTGCCCAGTTCTGTGCACCCCACTTTTAAAAAAAGACAGACAAACTGGAGCTAGTTCAGAGAACAGTTACCAAGATGGTGAGCAGTCTGCAAATCATGTCCTATGAAGAACAGCTAAAGGATCTTGGAATGTTTAGCTTGCAAAAAAAGAAGGCTGAGAAAAGAATTAATAGCTGTCTAAAAATATCTGAAGGGCTGTCACAGTGCAGAGGGATTAGCCCTATTCTCATTTGCACAAGAAAAGACTAGAAACAATGGGATGAAACTGAAAGGGAGGAGACACACATTAGATATTAGAAAAAAAACTTTCTGACAGTGAGGGTGATCAATGAGTGGAACAGGTTACCACGGGAGGTGGGGAGTTCTTTTTCAAACAAAGTCTGGGCAAATATCTGTCTGGGATGAATTAGTGAATCCTGCACTTAGCAGAGGGTTGGACCAGATGACCCTGGAGGTCCCTTCCAAATCTACCATTCTATGGTTTTTGAGCCCATCCTAACTGCAAACCTAGGGTATTTTTGGTACGACCTATGGATGGGAACATGATAGTAACTAATAATAACCAAAACCTAAGGTTTACTGTGGTTTCCCATGCTTTTTTCTGGAGACTGTCTACTTGCCTATCCATAGGCTCCTTTAGTTGCGACGAGTCTTCAAAAAGGTAGAGAAGTTTTCCTGATTAACTTTGCCACCTGGACATCCACTTTTGGTACTTCGTTCCATAACTTGGTGTTTGTCCTTAAATTCTCTAGACATAATAGTTTCTCAGCTTTTTCCCATTATTCCGATAGGAGCTGACTCAAAGTCTGATTTACAGGAACGCATTTCCTGGGCCGAGACCTCAGACCCCCAAATATCTAATCTTGGACAGATCTAAGTTGTTGGATGTCTGCTACTTCCATAGTGTTGCGAACTGTCGTTATCAGTTCTTCCAGATTCCAGTATCTTCGTCCAAGATTATGGTTGCTGTTGATTCAAAGATTTCTCTCTCCTTCTCTGATGGCTTGGATGTGGATGTTAAATTGATCTGTGTTCGGGCCCTTTTTGCTGGCCTAGAAGGACCAGGGTGGGGCTGGGAGAGTGGTTCGGCTCTTATAGCCAGTACTTCCTCCTCCCTTACCATTTCGCGGAGGCTGTCCACTGAGGACTGTTGTTTCTCTCTCACGATTTTCGCTGTGCATTCAAAATACGCTTTTTTGCACTGTTGTCTAGCTTTCTAGACCATAGTGCACAGCTCTTAATTCTCTTTTTGTTTTCCAGTTTTTGTTTAGATGATTCCTCCTGAGAAAAAGCAGAAGCAATTATACCCATAACAACAATTTGTCCAAGTGGATTACTCACAGTTGGTGGGTATCTCCTATCACCTTCCATGCTGTCCATGACTTTTTCCACAGCTCTGAGCTTTACAGAGGTGCTCCAGAGCTTAAATTTGAATTTGGCGCCACTTGACATCAGCAGAGCGCCTCCAGACGCCGACGAGCATCTGACGTCATGACGTTGGGGGTGCGGGGCCGCATCATCAAGTATTTGCTGGGGGCAGCAATCCGGAGACCACCTCCATCCAGAACGGTTCAACGCTGGATCCTGGTGAAATTCAACCCGCAGGGCTCTCCATCCTCCAGCACACATGGAACTCTCCCTTGTGTCCCGTTGGGACAGGAAGAACACTGGAGATGGCGGTGGGAGGTAGCCTTTTAAACTCTCCTCTTCCTGTCCCAATGAGGTCAAAAGGGCAACCTCCATGTGTGCTGTCAGGATGGACGTTATGGTAAATATTTATTAGTCACAAAACACAATTTTAAGTAAGGTGTGGAAAAAAGCTGCAAAATAACAATGCTTTCACAAATAAAAGTGTTAACAGTTTAATTTTGCTAATTAAAAAAGTTCAAAGTGAATGAAGAAAAGAGAAATCTAAATCAAATTAATATTTGGTGTGACCGCACTATGCCTTCAGAACAACATCAATTCTTCTAGGTACACTTGCTCTAAAGGTGTGGATGTGACCCTTCACAGATATAGATTAAAATTAAATAACTTTTATTGAAATATTCTAAAAAGTGTGGGCTCACATATAACACTTATAGACGATAACAAAAGGAAAAACAGGTAACATATAGACAAAGACTAGGCCCTAATGGAGATGTATAAGGTGCCGTATCTCTCAGATCGATTTTTGGAGATCGGTATCGCTCAGGAATATGGAAGAGGATATAAATCCAGATGTAAAGAGGATAGTATCCAAGTCCAAGAAATAAATATACCTGAACACTAATGCGGTACGAAAATTAGTACCTATTAGGGCACGATATTATTATATATTCATGTTGCTAAAACAATATTCAATGACTTCCCATTAGTGGCACAATTACCACATATATAAGTACTAGATAAATGGGCTCATTGCGGGTCAGTAGTCCTGACCAGGACGAAAAGAGGTTCGCTCGACGCGTTTCCCTGCCCCTGTAAGTGGCAGTTCCTCAGGAGCACGGGTGCTGATTGCCCGTAGGTACGTGTTTCTATAGGTGTCGTCTAGAAACAGTGGAGCAACAGGATTAGTGTGTCAGGACGTCGTCCTGCTCCAGTTTAGTCCTGTTAAGGTGATGCCACCTGTTCAATATTAGCCGTGCAATAACGGTTACCTCTTCTTACTTATTTGTTCCGACGCGGTATCTGTATTGGTGCCGCTGTCGGACTTTCTCTTTCGATATTCGGAAAGAGAGAGGGTCATTCATTCAATCTGGTATCTAGAATGATATATACCAGCATTAGAATGTCTTAACTGACACTTCCAAGTAGCAGATGGCGACCGCAGATTCGGCTTATTCATCAGCTACTGGAGTGATGTCAGGTGATGCCCTCCTCAAAAGTTCCTGCATTTTCTATTGGGGTAATCGCATTGGTCTATGGATTTCAATGACCAATATAGATTAATGCCCCGATAGGGATTGTTCTGTCGCTCGATATTAGCCGAGACGAGTATTATTCTAAGGTCTCAAATCGACCCTGTTATTACAGCTGGTAGATATCCTGGCTGTGTATAACAAGGACAATGCCTTCACGAGTGAAGCTGAAATAGATAGCAGTATATGCCTCAAATAGGATTAGCTTCAAGGATTCTTTCGGCTAGATTCGGGGAGTAATGCCCCGTATTCAAGTTCTATCGTCGAGACCAAGAAGGACAGAACCCCTACAGTGTCAATCCTAGCTGGATTGACCAGGGGTAAGAAGCAGGGATAGAGTAAGATAGGTAGCGCCTGCGGCTCTGATGGTGAGCGGCCGGCTATGAGTTGCTGGAGCTACTGACAGGGTTTAAAAGGAGGTATAACCCCTCCTCTATGGGAGGAGTTATAACATCTAACCTATTGGGGCTCAAGGGGGCGGTACTGATTGTCCCTAGGAACACCCATCTACTCATTGTGCCTGGTTTGCATGTTTCCACATAACTGAGCGATCCTGTGATGCTGCAATGCTGCAGGTCGTTCATTAGTGGTTCTTTCTTTCCCCTCCGATCGTTTGGAGTCTCAGTACGATGTCTTCTAGCTAGCAGCCGTCCTTGAAGCTAATCCTATTTGAGGCATATACTGCTATCTATTTCAGCTTCACTCGTGAAGGCATTGTCCTTGTTATACACAGCCAGGATATCTACCAGCTGTAATAACAGGGTCGATTTGAGACCTTAGAATAATACTCGTCTCGGCTAATATCGAGCGACAGAACAATCCCTATCGGGGCATTAATCTATATTGGTCATTGAAATCCATAGACCAATGCGATTACCCCAATAGAAAATGCAGGAACTTTTGAGGAGGGCATCACCTGACATCACTCCAGTAGCTGATGAATAAGCCGAATCTGCGGTCGCCATCTGCTACTTGGAAGTGTCAGTTAAGACATTCTAATGCTGGTATATATCATTCTAGATACCAGATTGAATGAATGACCCTCTCTCTTTCCGAATATCGAAAGAGAAAGTCCGACAGCGGCACCAATACAGATACCGCGTCGGAACAAATAAGTAAGAAGAGGTAACCGTTATTGCACGGCTAATATTGAACAGGTGGCATCACCTTAACAGGACTAAACTGGAGCAGGACGACGTCCTGACACACTAATCCTGTTGCTCCACTGTTTCTAGACGACACCTATAGAAACACGTACCTACGGGCAATCAGCACCCGTGCTCCTGAGGAACTGCCACTTACAGGGGCAGGGAAACGCGTCGAGCGAACCTCTTTTCGTCCTGGTCAGGACTACTGACCCGCAATGAGCCCATTTATCTAGTACTTATATATGTGGTAATTGTGCCACTAATGGGAAGTCATTGAATATTGTTTTAGCAACATGAATATATAATAATATCGTGCCCTAATAGGTACTAATTTTCGTACCGCATTAGTGTTCAGGTATAATTATTTCTTGGACTTGGATACTATCCTCTTTACATCTGGATTTATATCCTCTTCCATATTCCTGAGCGATACCGATCTCCAAAAATCGATCTGAGAGATACGGCACCTTATACATCTCCATTAGGGCCTAGTCTTTGTCTATATGTTACCTGTTTTTCCTTTTGTTATCGTCTATAAGTGTTATATGTGAGCCCACACTTTTTAGAATATTTCAATAAAAGTTATTTAATTTTAATCTATATCTGTGAAGGGTTTCAGCAACTATATATAGATTCCCGTACCACTGTGGAAAGGTGTGGATGTGGAAGACACTTTCATTTCAAAAGTCACACACCATGGCAAGACTGAGCATAGCATTGACTCCAAACATACAACCAATGTCATTAAGAACAGTATTCAGTGTAAAGAACAAGGGGTCCTGGGATCAAGGATATTGGCGGATCAGTAGCATGGTCAGGAAAAGACAGAGCTCGGTACACAGGCAAATATCAGTTCGCGGTACAGAGGTGCAGGTAGATAGCATAGTCAGGCAAGCCAGAGATCGATATGTCGATTAATATCGCAGGCAGCGGTATGGAGGAGCAGCAAGTGAGAGGGCTTGAATACTGTCTGGGAGCACAATAATCACGCACCGAGGGACGGATGGGACCAGTTTTATATAGAGTGCCTAATCAGTGCAGGCTAAAGCTAATGAGCAGCTGGGTTGTAGGAGCAAGCAACTGGGCAAGGTTGAGTAGGGGAGCTGTTCAGCAAGCTAAATGCCTCACTAGGGAGAGACGTCACCTGGAGCACAGGAGTTCCCAGGTTTAAACCCTGACAATAGTCCCTTCCCTTCCAGAGTGGCCTTTGGACATCCTAGGGGCCGGCTTTCCCAGGTACCTGCAATGGAATTCCCCAGTGAGCCTGAGAGCATGAAGTTTTAGCTTGTCCTGGTTTTCCGGTAACATAGTTAGCCTGCGAGCAAACGTAGGTTGGGAATGAACACCGGATGTAGACCAGAGTTGGCAAAAAAGGGACTTTGAGACACAGAACTGTGCTTATAGTTATTGTATGCAAATTCTGCTGTTGACAAGTATCAATCATCCTGGAGGTAGGAAATGAAACAGCGGAAATATTGCTTAAGAGTAGAGATGAGCGAGCACCCAAATGCTCGGGCCCGCGTTATTCGAGTCGAGCTTTTCGTAAAATTAGAGAGCTCTACTTGGGTAACGAACCCCATTGACTACAATGGGAGACTCGAGCAATTTTGTGTGTGGAACGCAGGGTCCCGACCTCTTTTTTGTTTCTTTTTGTTGGTCTCTCTTCTCCTGCCAGACCAAAAATTTTCAAATGGCGCGCGCTGCGTCGCGGCAGGGAGGGGCTAAAACAGGCACGTCACAGCGGGGAGGGGGTCGAACGTGATTTGATGCTCGTTCGAGTAACGAGCACCATCGAGTACGCTAATACTCGAACGAGCATCAAGCTCGCCAGAGTATGTTCGCTCAACTCTACTTAAGAGTCTGGTTGGACCTTTCAGTCTGGCCAATGGTCTGGGGAAGGCGGAAGACAACTTAATCGTAATCCTTTAGGGTGACTACTCACTACCGTGTTTTGTTTTTTTTCGCTCCGAATTCGCAGCGTTTTTTTCTTCCAACTGTCACTGGGACTTGCTAATGTTAAAATAGCGACACACAAAAATCGCAAATGACAGTATCATTGACAATTGGAAGAAAAAACGCTGCAAAAAAAAAAATGGTAGTGGGTAGTCACTCTTAGGGCGCCCACCCACTGGCGTTTGCGATTTCCGTGCGTGAAAAACGCAGCGTTTTCGGCACGTTTTTGGTTCGTTTTCCGCTGCGTTTTTTGCGGCGTTTTCGCGGCATTTTCGCGGCATTTCCATTGACATTCATGGGTGCATTACGAGAAAAATAAGGACACATATGCAACTGACAGTTTCTATGTTAAAAAACGTAACGGACCGAAAAAAAAAACGCCAGTGGACAGGAACACATTCAAAACTAATTGCTCTTGAGAAAAAACGCAAAACGCAAAGGAAAAAAAAACGCCAGTGGGTGGGCGCCCTTAGGGTGGTTTCAAACAGGTGCTAAAATTGTGTGATTTTTGCATAATGTGAGAGTGAGTATAAAAGCAGTTATAAGAAACCAATGATTTTCAATGGTTTCCTTCCCATTAGCGATGTTTTCTCTCATGCGATTTTGCAAGGAGCACAAAATCACGGCATGCTCTATCTTTCTGCAATTTGACATTTATCTGCCAAGTTTCCCTATTAAGCCTCCCTTTTATCGTATTGCAATGCACAAACTTACGTTGTGATTGTAACAATAGAAAGTACTATTGACTTTCACGATAAAAACTGCGTGATCTTATCGTGGACGGCAGCAATGCAATATTATTCTTAAAAAAAACACAAAAAAAAACCCATCACTGATACTCCAAAATCTCAGAAACAAAGACACAAACTTTGCCATGATTTTCTCCCTGCAAAATCGTGATCGCCCATGTGGAACTTACCTAAGGCAGTACAGAAGCTTTTCCAAAATCTTGAGGTAAACTGAACACCTTTATCAGAAACTACATTATCAGGAATGCTGCTTAATCTATAAATGAAATGGGCCATTTTTGTACATCGGTCCACCCCAACAAGGATGGTAGTCATTTCTTTCAAAAAGGGAAGACCCACAATAAAATCCATTGATATTGATCCCCATGGCCTGGATGGGACTGGAAGTGGTTGAAGAATTCCTAACGGAGTAAATTGTGGTGTCTTGTTTCATGCACACGTTACACAAGAGGTGACATATTTTTTCACAACGTTCTTACAATTAGGCAACCAAAAAGAATAAAGCAGTAATTCCAGAATTTTTCTGACTCCAAGATTTTTCTATAAAAACCAGCCATTTTGCGAAAAACCTTGGAGCTTGAGAGTCTGCACACCTTTTTATTTCCAATCCCTCCATTTTTAATAAATATTTTAGTTGATGTATTATATCTAGTAATGTTGGCTTGTAGCCAGTTTGACAAGACGCACCTTTTGTCAATTATAAGGATAGTATGGATCATTTTAGTCTGTTTACCATAGTTAGGAAGAGAAGGAAACACATAAGCCTGTGGAGTCATGGGAATAGATACTCCCTATCTCCTGCACCAACGATTGGAACTGCTCTCAAAACATTTCAATTTTAGAGCAATGCCAAAGACCATGTAGTAGATCAGATTTGGACTGCAAGCATCTAGGGCACACTTGTAGTCTGTCTGGGTTTCCAGGTTGCAAGTTTTTCGTGTATCTCCGGGTCCTGTAGTTCCCATGCCCATCTTTTGAACATTTGATCATTATCTAGTAGTATCCACCCTTCCCTAAATCGATTTACTTGGATAAAAATGGAGTAATTAACCAGAGCCAGCATGGGTTTGTAACAAACAAGTCATGCCATATAAATCTAATTTCCTTCTATGACAGAATCACCGACTGGGTTGATCAGGGAAATGGAGTGGATATAGTTTATCTTGACCTTAGTAAAGCATTTGACAAAGTATCCCATACCACACTTATTGAAAAAAATGACCAAATATGGGACTGACAAGGCAACTGTTAGGTGGATTAACAGCTGGCTGAGTGCTCATAAATGGCTGCACATCAAAGTGGAAGAATAAATCAAGTGGGGTACCACAAGGCTCTGTCCTAGGCCCAGTGTTGTTCAACATTTTTATAAATAATCTGGAGGAGGGAGTTGATGGAAAACTGATCAAATTTGCCGACGACACAAAGCTAGGAGGGATAGCTAACACTAGGGAAGAAAGAGAGGGTATTCAAAAAGATTTAGAAAAGCTTGAACACTGGGCGGCGACTAACACAATGGTATCTAACAAGGAGAATGCAAAGTCCTACATCTGAGCAAGAAAATAATATACTAATAGATCATAGACTTAACATGAGTCAACAACGTAATGCAGCAGCCAAAAAGGCAAACACAATTCTGGGATGTATTAATGTATTAAGAGAAGCATAGAGTCTAGATCACGTAAGGTCATTATCCCCCTCTACTCTTCCTTAGTCAGACCTCATCCGGAATACTGTGTCCCATTCTTGGCACCCCACTTTAAAAAAGATATTAACAAACTGGAGGAAGTCCGGAGAAAAGTTACCAAGATGGTGAACGGTCTGCAAATCATGTCCTATGAGATATGGTTAAAGGATCTGGGAATGTTTAGCTTGCAAAAAAGAAGGCGGAGAGGAGTCTTAAAAGCGGTCTACAAATATCTGAACAGCTGTCACAGTGCAGAGGGATCAGCCCTATTTTCATTTGCACAAAGAAACACTAGAAGTAATGGGATGAAATTGAAAGGGAGGAGACACTAATTAAATATTAGCAAAAAACTTTCTAAAAGTGAGGGTGATGAATGTGTGGAATGGGTTACCACGGGAGATGGTGAGTTCTCCTTTAATGGAAGTCTTCAAACAAAGGATGGACAAATATATGTCTGGGATGATTTAGTGAATCCTGCACTGAGCAGGGAGTTGGACAAGATGACCCTGGAGGTCCCTTCCAACTCTACCATTCTATGAATCTATGATTCACCTCTGTGTGTTGTAGCAACCCAGGGATCATTCATTTATGTCACAGGTAGACACCAATGGGTTAAACTCCAAATTCTGATTTATTTTCACCTTCTCAGACAATATTAGCCTGTTTCAGCTCTTTAGCAAATAAACTTAAATGTCATTTTAAGCAGGGTTTCAATAAACAGTCCAACTGTGTTTCTCATACACTCTCCAGCGCAACTTCATACAGTTGTTTTCAGTTCAGGACTAACGCTGTTTTCCTCAGGAAAGCTTCAACCAACTTTCCTGAGGCACATAGTCTCTTCAGTGTCCAGGTCCCTCTCTGGACCCCTCTCTGGCTCTTACAGTCCAGGTCCCTCTCTGGCTCTTACAGTCCAGGTCCCTCTCCGGACCCCTCTCTGGCTCTTACAGACCAGGTCCCTCTCCGGACCCCTCTCTGGCTCTTACAGACCAGGTCCCTCTCCGGACCCCTCTCTGGCTCTTACAGACCAGGTCCCTCTCCGGACCCCTCTCTGGCTCTTACAGACCAGGTCCCTCTCCGGACCCCTCTCTGGCTCTTACAGACCAGGTCCCTCTCCGGACCCCTCTCTGGCTCTTACAGACCAGGTCCCTCTCCGGACCCCTCTCTGGCTCTTACAGACCAGGTCCCTCTCCGGACCCCTCTCTGGCTCTTACAGACCAGGTCCCTCTCCGGACCCCTCTCTGGCTCTTACAGACCAGGTCCCTCTCCGGACCCCTCTCTGGCTCTTACAGACCAGGTCCCTCTCCGGACCCCTCTCTGGCTCTTACAGACCAGGTCCCTCTCCGGACCCCTCTCTGGCTCTTACAGACCAGGTCCCTCTCCGGACCCCTCTCTGGCTCTTACAGACCAGGTCCCTCTCCGGACCCCTCTCTGGCTCTTACAGACCAGGTCCCTCTCTGGACCCCTCTCTGGCTCTTACAGACCAGGCCCCTCTCTGAACCCCTCTCTGGCCCACTTTACCCCCCAGATGTAGAAGGAATGAACACCTATATCTTACTTCCTGACCACACCTGTGGGTGTTTTCCCTGGTCTCATGCACCAAAATGCCTGCTGTTGCTCCCTACAGGCCCTTCTCTGTAGTACACGTCTACAGTGTATATACCAAGGAGAATCTACCTCACATCTATGTGTATATATAGGAGAATATACATCACCTCTATGTGTATATACTGAAGAGAATCTAACAGACATCTATATGTATATACTGAGCAGAATACCTCACCTCTATGTATAAACTGAGAAGAATCTACCTCACCTTTATATGTATATACACTGGCCCTGCACTGTAAACCAATTTGTCCTTCACTGGACAAACAGAGAGAAGGGAAGGGACGATATCTATCGATCACGCCTCTGTCCTCAAACACTCTGCAGTATTGCAAGCTGGCAATCGTTAAAATACAGGCCGATTTGTACCCAGCTTTCCGAGGCTTCTGCACGCATGTGAAAAAACTTATTTGACCCACCTGATCCATTCTAACACACTCCAGAGCTCTACAATATGCATACAAAAACTTCTGCCATCACCAATTTCGTAATGGTAAATTGGAACCCAATTTATGAATTGTTCATATAATCTTTAGAGTGTATGGTTTCCTGTTAACACGGACAAAGTTCATTAATTAATTTAAAGTTTAATTCTCAAAGATAAGAGCAGGGCTTATTTACAGAAAAATGCAAAAAGGATGTTACAAGATAATCGGCAAGAGACTTACATATGATATTACAGGCAGTAAATTAACAGGGATTAAAATAAGAGTATTACCATTCTTATGCGTGGAGTCTCTACTATACTATGGGGCAAGTCCTCACATATAGTGACCTCCAAGTGGCTGACCCCGAGCACACGTCCGTGTGCAATTTTTAGACTCTCACTGGGGTAACTCCCATATGGTCACTTCCAGCTCCCTTGGGGGGCTGGTTTACCTTGGAACACATAATCCCTGGAATATATATTTTCTTCATAACGCCATGTGGGTGTGACCCACCATGAAAATATGAGGACAACGTTTCCCCTCATGATTTTACGTGCGTTTTGAGCCCACGCAAGTAGTTGTGATGTACCTGGTCCAGGATACGCAATTCTCGATTCCTGAGCATCGTGCAAATATGGGAATCCATGCATAGGTGGGCAACGCTGTTGTATAGTTTAAAGGTGAAGGAGTTAAATGACTTTCACCGTACAGAAAAGCTGAATGTTAAAATACCTTTGTGGGACTAAGGTAGCTGCATTATCCTGCATGGGCTAACATAATGGACGCTGAGACAAACACAAAATGTCTGACAGGCTAAGTCTTTACAATATCTGTCAGACATTTTGTGTTTTCATGGTAGGTCACACTAATTATTTATATATATGTGTCTATCTATATGTCTATTCTCTGCTATATATCTACCTGTCATATCTATCTATCATCTCATCTAGTGATCTAGCCATCCCTCCTAGCTTTGTGTCGTCAGCAAATGTGATCAGTTTCCCATCAATTCCCTCCTTCAGATCATTTATAAAAATGTTGACCAGCAGTAGGCCTAGGACAGAGCCTTGTGGCACCCCACTTGATATATTCTTCCACTTGGATGTGCAGCCATTTATGACCACTAAGAATATGATCACTCAGTCAGTTGAGAATCCACCTAACAGTTGCCTTGTCAATCCCATATTTGGTCATTTTTTCAATAGGTATGGTATGAGATACTTTGTCAAATGCTTTACTAAAGTCAAGATATACTATAGCCACCACATTTCGCTGATCAACTCAGTCGGTGATTCTGTCATAAAAGGAAATTAGATTCGTCTGGCATGACTTGTTACAAACCCATGCTGGCTCTGGTTATTTACTCCATTTTCATCCAAGTACTTGCATACATGCGGTTTATTAATTTGTACAAAGATCTTTTCCAGTATAGAAGTCAGGCTCACAGGCCTGTAGTTTCCTGGATCCATCTTCTTCCCTTTGCTGAAGATAGGGACAACATTTGGGACAGATCTTCTGGAACTTCTGCTCTCCTGGAATTTTCAATGATTATGGCGAGCAGTTCAGCAATTATCTCTGCTGCTTCCTTTAGTATTTTAGGATGTAATTCATCTGGACCTTGAGACTTGAATTCATTTAAGTTAGCTAAGTGCTCCCTCACAATCTCTCTGCTTATACATAGCCTGCATTCTCTTATTCCCCCGGTAGCACAGGGAAGATCAGTTGATGTTCCATCTACTTTCTGAGAGAAAACAGATACAACATAGGAATTTAAAAGTTCGGCCTTCTTAACATCATTCTTAACAAATTCATTATTTTCATCTTGTAAGCATCCAATAATAAAATTTTCTTTTGCTTTTCACATACCCCCAAAATCTTTTTTCATTACTTTCGGCCTTTGTTGCAAGCCTCAATTCATTAGCTTCAGCTTTTCTGACACTTGCCCTAGTTTCTGCAGAACGCATTATATTCTTCTTAGATATTCTCCCCCCCCCCCACCCCCCTTTCCCTTTGATAAACATTTTTTTTGCCTTTTTAACGTGTGCAAGTTCTGCGTTTGTCCATTCTGGTCTCTTTAAATGCTTCCTATTCTTCCTTCTTTTAGGGATTAACGATTGTGCTTTGAGAATCTCATTTTGCAATATTTCCCAACCTTATTAGACCTTTCTGTCCTTAAGAACATCCAGCCATTGCATTCTTCCTACGCTCTTTCTGAGTTAATTATTATCTGCCTTTCTGAAATCCAACCTTGAGGTCAGAATCTTCTCAGGTCTTCCTCCTATTTTATTCAAAATTCAAGGACAGCATGATCATTGCCTCCTAAGGTCCCAGTTTAAACATTGAAAAAATAAAAAGAACAAATAAAGACTTCTGTAAGGGAAAAACAATTTTGTTTTTGTTGCAAAAGTGTGTAGATGCCCTGGTCAACAATGACTGCAGCATTTGCATAGTTAAATGGTGTATAGGAGGGATTGGATGAGCAAGTCATTATCTTTTCACTCGTTTTTTTGGGGAAAAAAGATCTTATATAAGACAATTATATAGCAATTATATTCTCTGATTGATGGAAAGTGATGAAATGAACAGAAATACATGTTAGCCTTCTCCTGGGATAGGCAGTAGAATCACAGATCACTTCTCTGCTGCTGGCTTGTTCCCTGCCCCTTGCTCTCTCCTGTGCACACTGACTGAAAACTGACAGCTGTAAATTAAGTATTCCCAACACTATGTTAAATGGCTGGAGCTCCAGTTCTATGTGTACTACAAACATGCCTTTATTAAGAATATTAGTTTTAAGATCCACTAAAACCATGTCATCAGCATTAACCCCTTAACGACCAGCCCATAGTGTTTTTACATCCTCCCGAAGTGGGCTTTATTCTCTGAGGACGTAAAAACATGTGTCCTGCAGAGAATAAAGCCCCTCGGGCTCTGGACGTGACAGCTCCATGCTGTTGGTGTCCGCAGGTAGCCGACAGCATGGAGCTGTCATCCCGGGCTGCTGTGCCCCCCCCCCCCCCCCCCCCGGCATTCCGATCGCAAAAAAAGTAAACAAAAGTGCCCAAAAAGTTAAAGATTCAGCTGCCCTGATGGATGAAAGTACGTACATAAGGCCCCCGGATTTATCCGCGGACCATACCCCAGCTTCTGCGCACGTGCCCGTCGCCAAAATGGAGGACGCATGCACAAAAGCTGTGGATTGCCAGGATAATTTAAATTCTCCTTGCTCCTGCTACAAAATGTAGCCAAGAGCCTAGAGATTTCACGGAGGGCCGCGGTGAGCAGTTCCTGGTCTGTGTTCGCTGTTATCCAATAATGGCGATCACGTAAAAGTTAAAATAAAAAAGTGAAGTTTCATCTCCCCTCACAGACTTACCTTTCTTGACAGACGAGCCCTCTGTCTTCCAGTCTCGCGATGCCGTGCGGCGCTCTGACGTCATCACGCATGTGCAGTAGCGCTAAAGCAGGACTTAGTCTCTCAATGAGACTATCCTTCCTTCTAGTCGTGCTGTAATGTTTGTGAACACTATTATACTTTAGCGCTTGCGCAAATATAAAGGGTGAGAACTTTATTGTAACCTCCAAAGGTGCTGAGATTTATACCAGCGTTCTTCTATGATATTGGAAGTAACAATCACATGTGTATGTTGATGATAATAAAGGAACAAGTGACCAGCATCCCAAGTCTTTACATGTTGATTATTTAAGATGATTTATTCCATGTAGGGATGCGGCCCAAGGACACGTATGGAGGGTAAGTAAGGGGGCGGGGGGGGGGGGGGTTATATGTTAATCAGACCATGCAGCCCAGCATGTTATATAAAGAATGCTGAGTTGATATGTCATATTTGATGATTATAAGGACATTCATTGCTGTATCTCTTTAATGTTCATTCGACGTATAGTCTAATTTGTTGAGGAGGTAGGAGTCTAAAAAATCACCAATATATTATGTTTTTAAGAGGCTGAGTGTTAGACCAATCTGTGTTTAACTCATTGTGATGATTATGCGTTAGACCTCAACTGCTTATCTGCATGTATATTTCGCTCTTAGAGGTTGTTATACTCCTGATGCAGTATTTTTCAGATGTCTTTTTTATTGGAGTTAGATGAAGGCTGCAAAAGATAGTGCTTCATTCAGACCTTCCGGTGCAATGCTTTTAAGCCGATCAATCCAGGCCGTTTCCTTTTGCATAAGTATGCGATCCACATTGCCTCTTCTGCCCGTGGGCGAAACAGGCTGCACGGATTCTCAGTGCCTGATAGTGCGTATACTGGAAACGAGTGCCAGCATAATAGTAAAGCTGTATAGCCAAAGATCTATTGTTCTAATAATATTCAACCCCCCCCCCCATACACTACAAAGGCAAGTCCACGTCTCAATTATCCTTAGTAGGACATATCCTTGTGTTGACATAAATACGTCTTTAATCTAGTGGAAACAGATGCCATCTTTCCACTATAAGCAAGCTATGGATCCTGATGAATTAGCCTAAAAATCAGGCTAAGGAAACGCGTTGATCCGTATATAAGATCTGTACAATAGATCCGTTTAAAAAGCTAGAAAAACTATCTGAGCTGTGCATTAGACTAAGAATTAGATCATCTAGGGACAACAACCCAGGATCGCAATAAGACTCTGGGCCCTACATGATAACTACAAAATAGAGTGGTCTTAAGATTAAGACGTAACGGGTCGGTCGATACACCTGATGGACCCCTTATATTATGGGGTTATTTTCAACCGCTGACTGATCTACCTAAGTGTTACTATGTATTGGGCCAACACCCTGAGACTGATAAGTCCGATCTGAAAAACTAACTACCCTATGCCTTTCTTGTGGAAGTACTTACAATTGAAATACGGTGTAATCACAAATTAGTGGTACACATATCTGCATATCAGGCCAGATAAGTGAGGAGAGAAGTAGCTTCATTAGCAGTCCAAGTACTGCCACTCCCTGGACTTAGTGACCTACAATTAACCCTTTCAAAAATAAATAAATAAAAAATCCGCACACATTTGAGCAATTGCGGGTACATGTATTGTTGATAATCTCTAAAGGGGTACTTGTATACGGGTGCGGGTATATACACAATACCGAAAACCTCAATCTCCCAACTTAGACATAGAGGCAAAAGGGTATTTCACGTTTGTTGAGTTTATGTTTTTGTGAGTGTACGTATAAGATTTTTTTATCGTTAAGAATAATAAAAGCTACGTTATAAGCTTCATAATCAGTATAAATTTTATTAGGTTTTCTACAGTGATTCATTCAAAAACTGTGGGGTCAAAATATGCAGTACACCCCTAGATAAATTCCTTAAGGGGTCTAGTTTTCAAAATGGGGTCATTTGTGGGGGTTTTCTATGGTTTTGGGCGCTCAAGAACTCTACATGTGTGCTATGGGGCCTAAAAGGACTTCAAGAAAAATTTCTGTTTTGAAAGACACTGACTACTCCTTTCATTTTGGGCCCCGTTGCGGACTCAGACATAACATTAGGGTCACAATGGGTATATTTCTGAACATGGGAGAAATAGGGGTATCCATTTTGGGGTGTAAATCCTCATTTTCATGTAAACTATAGGAAAAAAATATGTCTTTAAAATGATAGATTTGCAAAAATATGAAATTTAACTTCTAAATTGAATTAATTCCTGAAAAAAAACTGTTGGGTCAAAATACTCATGACACCCCTCAGTGAATACACTAAGGGGTGTAGTTTTTAAATGGGGTCATTAGTGGGGGTATCTATTATTCTGACACTCATTAGCCTTTCCAATCTTGGCTTGGTGTAGGAAAACAAAGTGTTCCTCAAAATGCTAAAAAGTAATGTTAAATTTGTACGTCTCCTAAATATTTTTTTAAAAAAGAAAGTTTTTCCAATGTGTGCCTAAAATAAAGTAAACGGGTGGAAATATAAATCTTAGCAAAAATTTCTATATTATGTTTGCACATATTTAAGATATTGCAGTTGGAAATGTGAAAAAATGACGATTTTTTCAAAATGTTCCCAATTTTGGCGCTTTTAATAAATAAACACAAATTCTATTGGTCTATTTTTTCCGCCTAAATGAAGTACAACATGTGGCGAAAAAACAATGTCAGAATCGCTTAGATTTGCAAAACCTTTCTGGAGTTTTTCCATGTTAAAGTGATATATGTCAGATTTGCAAAATTTGGCCTGGTCATTAAGGCGCAAACAGGCTTGGTCACTAAGCGGTTAAAAGAACGAGATACAGCCATTTAAAGTAAAATGAACTCTGTGCTTTTAAAAATGTAATGATTAGAGATGAGCGAACACCAAAATGTTCGGGTGTTCGTTATTCGTAACGAACTTCCCGTGATGCTCGAGGGTTCGTTTCGAACAACGAACCCCATTGAAGTCAATGGGCGACCAGAACATTTTTGTATTTCGCCGATGCTCGCTAAGGTTTTCATGTGTGAAAATCTGGGCAATTCAGGAAAGTGATGGGAATGACACAGTGACGGATAGGGCAGGCGAGGGGCTACATGTTGGGCTGCATCTCAAGTTCACAGGTCCCACTATTAAGCCACAATAGCGGCAAGAGTGGCCCCCCCCCCCCCAACAACTTTTACTTCTGAAAAGCCCTCATTAGCATGGCATACCTTTGCTAAGCACCACACTACCTCCAACAAAGCACAATCACTGCCTGCATGACACTCCACTGACACTTCTCCTGTGTTACATGCTGCCCAACCGCCCCCCCTCCCCCCCACAGCGCACACCAAACTGTCCCTGCGCAGCCTTCAGCTGCCCTCATGCCACACCACCCTCATGTCTATTTAGAAGTGCGTCTGCCACGACGAGGGACCGCAGGCACACACTGCACAGGGTTGGCACGGCTAGGTAGCGACCCTCTTTAATAGGGGCGGGGCGATAGCCCACAATGCTGTACAGAAGCAATGAGAAATAGAATCCTGTGCCACCGCCATCAGGAGCTGCACATGTGGGCATAGCAATGGGGAACCTATGTGCCACACACTATTCATTCTGTCAAGGTGTCTGCATGCCCCAGTCAGACCGGGCTTTTTAATTCATAGACACAGGCAGGTACAACTCCCTATTGTGAAGTCCCTGTCGACCCACAGCATGGGTGGCTCCCTGGAACCCACCGGTGGTACACAGAAATATCCCATTGCATTGCCCAACACAGCTGAGGTAGTAATGTCGTGCTTAATGCAGGTGGGCTTCGGCCCACACTGCATGCCCCAGTCTGACTGGGGTTCTTTATAAGTGTACAGATGTAGTAAAAACTCCGTGTGCACCTACAGCATGGGTGGGTGCCAGGAAGCCACCGGCGGTACATAGAAATATCCCATTGCATTGCCCAACACAGCTGAGGTAGTAATGTTGTGCTTAACCCTTTCCAATCCAATTTGTATATGGTTTTCCTAGGGGGCTTACTCTTTTTCTGCCGTTATACAACGGCGCTATATGCTGGCTAAAGCCAGTACTGCATGAGCTGACACGTAGGATAGGCTCCGACAGCAGAGAGGCTGGCAATATACAGTAAGAGAACCCCGACGGACGTCTACCAACAACGGAGCTGTACAGCCTTAAACCCTAATGTCTTCACAGGTCACACAGTGGACTGGAAAGGGTTAATGCAGGTGGGTTTCGGCCCACACTGCATGCCCCAGTCAGACTGGGTTTCTTTATAAGTGGAAACAGATGCATTTATAATTCCCTGTGGACCCACTGCCTGGGTGGGTGCCAGGAAGCCACCGGCGGTACATAGAAATATCCCATTGCATTGCCCAACACAGCTGAGGTAGTAATGTTGTGCGTAATACAGGTGGGCTTCGGCCCACACTGCATGCCCCAGTCAGACTGGGGTTCTTTAGAAGTGTACAGATGTATTAAAAACTCCGTGTGCACCTACAGCATGGGTGGCTCCCTGGAACCCACCGGCGGTACACAAAAATATCCCATTGCATTGCCCAACACAGCTGAGGTAGTAATGTCGTGCTTAATGCAGGTGGGCTTCGGCCCACACTGCATGCCCCAGTCAGACTGGGGTTCTTTACAAGTGGACACATGTAGGTTAAACTCCCTGTGGACCCACTGCCTGGGTGGGTGCCAGGAAGCCACCGGCGGTACATAGAAATATCCCATTGCATTGCCCAACACAGCTGAGGTTACGTCAGCTGTAATGCAGGTGGGCTAAAAATTAATTTGATTACACTGTAGGCGAGGGCCCACAAAAATTGCTGTATCAACAGTACTAATGTACATCCCAAAAATTGGCCATGGCCAGCCAAGAGGGCAGGTGAAACACATTAATCGCTTTGGTTAATGTGGCTTAAGTGGTAACTAGGCCTGGAGGCAGCCCAGTGTAACGAAAAATTGGTTCAAGTTAAAGTTCCAATGCTTTTAAGCGCATTGAAACTTTTAAAAATTGTTCTGAAAAATTATTTGACTGAGCCTTGTGGCCCTAAGAAAAATTGCCCGTTCAGCGTGATTACGTGAGGTTTCAGGAGGAGGAGCAGGAGGAGGAGGAGGAGGAATATTAGACACAGATTGATGAAGCAGAAATGTCCCCGTTTTGGATGGTGAGAGAGAACGTAGCTTCCATCCGCGGGTGCAGCCTACGTATTGCTTACGTATCGCTGCTGTCCGCTGGTGGAGAACAGAAGTCTGGGGAAATCCAGCCTTTGTTCATCTTGATGAGTGTTAGCCTGTCGGCACTGTCGGTTGACAAGCGGCTACGCTTATCTGTGATGATTCCCCCAGCCGCACTAAACACCCTCTCCGACAAGACGCTAGCCGCAGGACAAGCAAGCACCTCCAGGGCATACAGCGCGAGTTCAGGCCACGTGTCCAGCTTCGACACCCAGTAGTTGTAGGGGGCAGAGGCGTCACCAAGGATGGTCGTGCGATCCGCTACGTACTCCCTCACCATCCTTTTACAGTGCTCCCGCCGACTCAGCCGTGACTGGGGAGCGGTGACACAGTCTTGGTGGGGAGCCATAAAGCTGGCCAGGCCCTTAAAGACTGTTGCACTGCCTGGGATGTACATGCTGCTCGATCTCCGCACCTCCCCTGCTACCTTGCCCTCGGTACTGCGCCTTCTGCCACTAGCGCTGTCGGCTGGGAATTTTACCATCAGCTTGTCCGCAAGGGTCCTGTGGTATAGCAACACTCTCGAACCCCTTTCCTCTTCGGGAATCAGAGTGGGCAGGTTCTCCTTATACCGTGGATCGAGCAGTGTGTACACCCAGTAATCCGTCGTGGCCAGAATGCGTGCAACGCGAGGGTCACGAGAAAGGCATCCTAACATGAAGTCAGCCATGTGTGCCAGGGTACCAGTACGCAACACATGGCTGTCCTCACTAGGAAGATCACTTTCAGGATCCTCCTCCTCCTCCTCCTCCTCCTCCTCAGGCCATACACGCTGAAAGGATGACAGGCAATCAGCCGGTGTACCGTCAGCAGCGGCCCAAGCTGTCTCTTCCCCCTCCTCCTCATCCTCCTCATGCTCCTCCTCCTCCTCCTGTACGCGCTGAGAAATAGACAGGAGGGTGCCCTGACTATCCAGCGGCATACTGTCTTCCCCCGCCCCCGTTTCCGAGCGCAAAGCAGCTGCCTTTATGGTTTGCAGGGAATTTCTCAAGATGCATAGCAGAGGAATGGTGACGCTAATGATTGTAGCATCGCCGCTCACCACCTGGGTAGACTCCTCAAAATTACCAAGGACATGGCAGATGTCTGCCAACCAGGCCCACTCTTCTGAAAGGAATTGAGGAGGCTGACTCCCACTGCGCCGCCCATGTTGGAGTTGGTATTCGACTATAGCTCTCCGTTGTTCATAGAGCCTGGCCAACATGTGGAGCGTAGAGTTCCACCGTGTGGGCACGTCGCACAGCAGTCGGTGCACTGGCAGCTTAAAGTGATGTTGCAGGGTGCGCAGGGTGGCAGCGTCCGTGTGGGACTTGCGGAAATGTGCGCAGAGCCGGCGCGCCTTTACGAGCAGGTCTGACAAGCGTGGGTAGCTTTTCAGAAAGCGCTGAACCACCAAATTAAAGACGTGGGCCAGGCATGGCACGTGCGTGAGGCTGCCGAGCTGCAGAGCCGCCACCAGGTTACGGCCGTTGTCACACACGACCATGCCCGGTTGGAGGCTCAGCGGCGCAAGCCAGCGGTCGGTCTGCTGTGTCAGACCCTGCAGCAGTTCGTGGGCCGTGTGCCTCTTATCGCCTAAGCTGAGTAGTTTCAGCACGGCCTGCTGACGCTTGCCCACCGCTGTGCTGCCACACCGCGCGACACCGACTGCTGGCGACATGCTGCTGCTAACACATCTTGATTGCGAGACAGAGGAGGAGGAGGAGGAGGGTGCTTTAGTGGAGGAAGCATACACCTCCGCAGATACCAGCACCGAGCTGGGGCCCGCAATTCTGGGGGTGGGTAGGACGTGAGCGGTCCCAGGCTCTGACTCTGTCCCAGCCTCCACTAAATTCACCCAATGTGCCGTCAGGGAGATGTAGTGGCCCTGCCCGCCTGTGCTTGTCCACGTGTCCGTAGTTAAGTGGACCGTGGCAGTAACCGCGTTGGTGAGGGCGCGTACAATGTTGCGGGAGACGTGGTCGTGCAGGGCTGGGACGGCACATCGGGAAAAGTAGTGGCGACTGGGAACTGAGTAGCGCGGGGCCGCCGCCTCCATGATACTTTTGAAGGACTCCGTTTCCACAACCCTATACGGCAGCATCTCAAGGCTGATGAATTTTGCGATGCGGACGGTTAACGTTTGAGCGTGCGGGTGCGTGGCGGCGTACTTGCGCTTGCGCTCCAACAGTTGCGCTAGCGACGGCTGGACTGTGCGGTGCGAGACATTGGTGGATGGGGCCGAGGACAGCGGAGGTGAGGGTGTGGGTGCAGGCCATGAGACGGTCGTGCCTGTGTCCTGAGAGGGGGGTTGCATCTCAGTGGCAGGTTGGGGCACAGGGGGAGAGGCAGGGGTGCAAACCGGAGGCGGTGAACGGCCTTCGTCCCACCTTGTGGGGTGCTTGGCCATCATATGCCTGCGCATGGTGGTGGTGGTGAGGCTGTTGGTGTTGGCTCCCCGGCTGAGCTTTGCGCAACAAAGGTTGCACACCACTGTTCGTCGGTCGTCAGGCGTCTCTGTGAAAAACTGCCAGACCTTAGAGCACCTTGGCCTCTGCAGGGTGGCATGGCGCGAGGGGGCGCTTTGGGAAACACTTGGTGGATTATTCGGTCTGGCCCTGCCTCTACCCCTGGCCCTGGCCACCGCACTGCCTCTTGCAACCTGCCCTGCTGATGCCCTTGACTCCCCCTCTGAAGACCTGTCCTCCTGAGTAAGCGTTGCACACCAGGTGGGGTCAGTCACCTCATCGTCCTGCTGCTCTTCCTCCGAATCCTCTGTGCGCTGCTCCCTCGGACTTACTGCCCTTACTACTACCTCACTGCAAGACAACTGTGTATGATCGTCATCGTCCTCCTCACCCACAGAAAGTTGTTGAGACAGTTGGCGGAAGTCCCCAGCCTCATCCCCCGGACCCCGGGAACTTTCGAATGGTTGGGCATCAGTGACTATAAACTCCTCTGGTGGGAGAGGAACCGCTGCTGCCCAATCTGAGCAGGGGCCCGAGAACAGTTCCTGGGAGTGTTCCCGCTCCTGAGCAGGTGTCATTGTAGTGGAGTGAGGAGGCTGGGAGGAAGGAGGAGCAGCAGACAGAGGATTCGGATTTGCAGCAGTGGACGGCGCAGAACTGCGTGTTGACGATAGGTTGCTCGAAGCACTTTCTGCCATCCAGGACAGGACCTGCTCACACTGCTCATTTTCTAATAACCGTCTCCCGCGTGGACCCATTAATTGGGCGATGAATGTGGGGACGCCAGAAACGTGCCTCTCTCCTAATCGCGCAGCAGTCGGCTGCGACACACCGGGATCAGGAGCTCGGCCTGTGCCCACACCCTGACTTGGCCCTCCGCGTCCTCGGCCGCGTCCACGTCCTCTAGGCCTACCCCTACCCCTCAGCATGCTGTATTACCAGTGATTTGATTTCACAGGCAGGAAATAAATTGGCGCAAGACTGCAGGCCAAATATAATTTTTGCCCTTTTTGGAAAACGAAAGGCCCCACTGCCTCTAGTGAATGAATAATCTAAGTTTAATAACTGTGCTGTGTCCCTGCTTATGTGTCACAGAACGTGAGGGTAGCAGAGTTATTATAACTCTGGCAGAGCAGGTATTTTTTTTCCCAATTAAGGAAAGCAAATGGCGAAGCCAGCAGTAAAGCGTAGCTGGGTGCGTATGATTTAGCACTGTTCTTCACGCAGCTCACACGTCTCCACCGCCCGTAAGGACGGACAGAGGCTGGACAAATAGATTTGTTTTCAGTTTTTTCCCACCAAAAGGCAGCACTGCGTATATTCAATGAACATGAGAAGTTTAATAACTGTGCTGTGTCCCTGCTTATGTGTCACAGAACGTGAGGGTAGCAGAGTTATTATAACTCTGGCAGAGCAGGTATTTTTTTTCCCAATTAAGGAAAGCAAATGGCGAAGCCAGCAGTAAAGCGTAGCTGGGTGCGTATGATTTAGCACTGTTCTTCACGCAGCTCACACGTCTCCACCGCCCGTAAGGACGGACAGAGGCTGGACAAATAGATTTGTTTTCAGTTTTTTCCCACCAAAAGGCAGCACTGCGTATATTCAATGAACATGAGAAGTGTAATAACTGTGCTGCGTCCCTGCTTATGTGTCACAGAACGTGAGGGTAGCAGAGTTATTATAACTCTGGCAGAGCAGGTATTTTTTTTCCCAATTAAGGAAAGCAAATGGCGAAGCCAGCAGTAAAGCGTAGCTGGGTGCGTATGATTTAGCAATGTTTTTCACGCAGCTCACACGTGTCCACAGCCCTTAGGACGGACAGAGGCTGGACAAATAGATTTGTTTTCAGTTTTTTCCCACCAAAAGGCAGCACTGCGTATATTCTATGAATAATAACTGTGTTGTGGCCCTGCCTATACAATTCTTTCCCTGCAGTATCAATGGAGGGTGGAATGCTCTGCAGAGGCGATTTTGAGAAGCCCAAAAAAAATGCAGCACAGCCAACAGCAGCCTGGACAGTACTGCACACGGATAAATATGGCCCTAGAAAGGACCGTTGAGGTTCTTGAAGGCTACACTCACTCCTAACACTCTCCCTGCCTATGCAGCACTTCTGTCCCTAATGCCAGGTGCAACGGTCTGCAGAGGCGATTTTGAGAAAAAAAAAAATGCCACTGCTAACAGCAGCCAACACACAGCTATCAGTGGCCCTAATAAGGACCTTTGGGGGGTCTTGAAGCCTACACTAACTACCAATTCTTTCCCTACAGCAGCTCCGGTATAAACAGCACTGTCCCTCATCTAACTCACACCGCATCTGAGGCGAGCCGCGGGAGGGGCCGACTTTTATATTAGGCGAACACCTGATCTCGCCAGCCACTCACAGCAGGGGGGTGGTATAGGGCTTAAACGTTGCAGGGGGAAGTTGTAATGCCTTCCCTGTCTTTCAATTGGCCAGAAAAGCGCGCTAACGTCTCAGGGAAGGAAGTGAAAGTAACCAGAACACCGCATGGTGTTCGTTACGAATAACGAACATCCCGAACACCCTAATATTCGCACGAATATCAAGCTCGGACGAACGCGTTCGCTCATCTCTAGTAATGATGCCTTTTTTCTAAAGAATGAACAAAAGTTCTAAACTGAAAAGGGTACGGGCAGCATAGTTTAGTGACAGAAATACTGATGTTAGCATTCTGTCACTAACTCCAATGCCAATCAGCAACTGGAGGAAGGAGGGCAAGGAAACTATGCATATATGACTATACATTAGCTGCACTAGACTAGCCCTGCAAGGTTTTAAAAAGTTAGATTATTTAAACTGCCACACTAAGACTGACGTTTTTGACTGTCACAAAAGTTGTGGATGAAGGTGGTGCTGTAGATATAGCCTGGATATATCTGAATTTCAGTAAAGTTAAGTTACTGAAAATGGACTTAATCCTTGGATAGTCTGGTGGATTTACAATTGGTTAAAAGATAGAGTGTAGTCTGAACAGGGACAAGTTACTAGAGGCCACAAGGGTTTGTCCTGGGTTTGATTCAGTTTTTTTTTTTAGTGACATAGAAAGTTTAACAGGTGAAATCTGTCAGTCAGCTGATGACACAAAATTGTGTAATCACAGTCAAAACAATGGGAACTGCAGTTTGAGGTTTACAAATGTAAAATAATACTCTAAGGCCCAATGTCCACGGGCAAATTAGTATTTTTAAATCCGCGCAGGTTACCGGCATGCGTGATCCGCGCCCATAGGGATGCATTGGGCACATGCAGGTAATTAAATACCTGTGGATGTCATTTTTCCCTGACACACGGGTCGCACATGGGGGAAAACACCCGCAGCATGCTCCATCTTCGTGCGGGTCTCCCGTGGCTTTTACTGAAGCCTATGGGAGCCGTCCGGTCCCGCGGCACATCCGCAGCAGTTATGGTGCTGTGCCGTGGGACCGCAGGAAAACAGGCATTCATTTAAAAAAATGAGCACGGTGCGCCGCGGCGTGTCAAGCACATCTGTTGGGCAAAGAAAGAAGATCCAGCCGTGAAGGAGGGTAGATGCGCAGCGTCAGGACAGGTGAGTATATGGGATTTTCTGGCCTCATGTCTGTGGGAAAGGAGGGACCCGCTGCAGGATCCTGCATGGAGAATCTGTGCGGGCCCGGATTTCCCCGTGGACATGAGGCCTTAGGGAAAATAAATTTTCAGACCAAGTATAGTGGCTGTTCCGTGTAATCGAGGACTTCAGAAGAGAAGGGTTTCAGGGTCTGATTTTTTTTAAGCCTCAAAATGCCTCCACAATGTGGTCAGGCAGCAAAGAAAGGAAGTAGGATGATTAGCTGCATAGCTAGAGGTCTAACCAGTAGAAAGAGGGAGTTGTGATCTAACTGTACAGAGCTCTGATGAGACCACATCTGGAATACTGTGTTCAGTTCTGTAGACCTCATGAACAGAAGGACATTGATAAACAGAAGAAGAACTTTAAAGATGGGATAGAAAAAGTGGTGGGAGGTCTCCAGAACACAACTAATCAGTAAATGCCTAAAGAACTTAAGTCTGTATAGCCTGCAGAAAAGGAGCGGTGCATGATTGAAACCTTGGACCCGTTGACCCAGGAGGTCCCTTCCAACTCTACCATTCTATGACTCTTTAAATATATTAAAAACTATAAATAAGGTTAAAGAAAGAAAGGTTTTTATTTTATTATTTTCTATTATTTCATTGTGACAGGCTCCTTTTAAGACGGCATACACATTGGAATTTTCAGCAGTCAAAACAGCAGACAAATAAAATTTTTAAAGAAATTCTTTTAGATGGCATCAATGCTGAGATAATTATTGTATAGAAGAAAAACTAGGGCTTTACATGTTTAGCTTCACCCCTCACGGGGTGAATACAGAAAGTGGTCTTTATGGGCTCTATAAAGTCTTTCCAAAAGGCTTTCCAAATTTGACTGTACATGTAACAATTTTCTCTTTTGAAAGACCAATTTCCATCCTGAAGACTTATCTGAAGAGATGACTGTAATCTATATATCCTTCCACTGCTCATAAAGACAACCACTAAGTGTATGAGCAGCCGGAAAGAAGAACTTGTCTCTCCATGGTCTATATAGGAAACCTTATAGAGGTCAGTCTTTTAGAAAGAAGTTCAGGAATAAGCATTTAATTTGACTGCCATCTAGTGGCGCTTAAACAATTTATCTTTTCAATGACTTTGTAGTTGTATGATTATACTTACGCAGCCATCATGAACACTCAGAGTGGTTTCCAGTTTTAGTCGTTGAATGAACTCTCTTCTTCCTATTTAGAAGAGAAAGAGCAAAGGGATTTTATTTATGACTAGGGAATATACCCGTGCGTTGTTATACATATACACACACACTAGGTCACAGGTGTCAAACACAAGGCCCGCGAGCCGAATCCAGCCCGCCGCCTCATTTTCTGTGGCTCACCGGCTGTGCCGTAAGTTCCCTCACCTCCGTGCTGCTGTCAGTAGGCGATCTTCTCTCGGCTTGTACTGTCTAGTGCAGACAGTAATAGAGGAGTGCCGATAGACTGACAACGGCCGCAGAGGAGGGAAGAAGAGTGCAGAGAACAAGATCTCTGCAACGAGGAGAGCAACGCTAAGGAGAAGCAGCTGCAGGGTGAGAGCCTCGTCAGCATTGACCTTCTGTCATCTGCCGTCCATCTATTCATGGGTGCAGGCCTGGGAGACATCAGGGGCCCAAGAAGGACTGAGAGCAGCCGGTATACCTGCCAGTGGGACCATATTGGTTGCAGGTAAGTATAAAAATGCATAAGTGTGTGTGTGTATATATATATTATAATGTATGTGTCTGTGAGCCTATATATTTATAATAGTGTGCGTCTGTGCATAATAGTGTGTCTGTGCGCATATGTGCGTAATAGTGTGCACCTGTGCGCGTAATGGTGTGCGTCTGATCGCATGTGCGCATGTGTGCGTAATGGTGTCATAGCGCGCGTCTGTGTTTTATGTGCGCCATAGCGCGCGCCTGTGTTTTATGTGCGCCATAGCGCGCGCCTGTGTTTTATGTGCGCCATAGCGCGCGCCTGTGTTTTATGTGCGCCATAGCGCGCGCCTGTGTTTTATGTGCGCCATAGCGCGCGCCTGTGTTTTATGTGCGCCATAGCGCTCGCCTGTGTTTTATGTGCGCCATAGCGCGCGCCTGTGTTTTATGTGCGCCATAGCGCGCGCCTGTGTTTTATGTGCGCCATAGCGCGCGCCTGTGTTTTATGTGCGCCATAGCGCGCGCCTGTGTTTTATGTGCGCCATAGCGCGCGTCTGCGTTTACGTGCGCCATAGCGCGCGTCTGTGTTTTACGTGCGAGATAGCGCGCGTCTGTGTTTTACGTGCGAGATAGCGCGCGTCTGTGTTTTACGTGCGAGATAGCGCGCGTCTGTGTTTTACGTGCGAGATAGCGCTTGTCTGTGTTTTACGTGCGAGATAGCGCGCGTCTGTGTTTTATGTGCGAGATAGCGCGCGTCTGTGTTTTATGTGCGTGATAGTGTGCGTCTGTGTTTGTGTGTGTGAGTGTGAGTCTGTATAATGAGTGTGTGTGATAGTGTGCATCTGTATAATGTGTGTGTGTGTGATAGTGTGCATCTGTATAATGTGTGTGTGTGATAGTGTGCGTCTGTATGTGTGTGTGTGATAGTGTGCGTCTGTGTGTGTGTGATAGTGTGCGTCTGTGTGTGTGTGATAGTGTGCGTCTGTGTGTGTGAGTGATAGTGTGCGTCTGTGTGTGTGAGTGATAGTGTGCGTCTGTATGAGTGATAGTGTGCGTCTGTATGAGTGATAGTGTGCGTCTGTATGAGTGATAGTGTGCATCTGTATGAGTGATAGTGTGCATCTGTATATGTATATATATTAGTGTGCGCCACTAGTCACTATGGGGGACCTTATTACCAATCGGGCCACTATGGGGTTTAGTTTTAATATACAGTCTTGCAATTAGAATCAGCCCTTTGAAGGCAGCCATAAGGCTGATGTGGCCCTCGGTGAAAATGAAATTGACACCCCTGCACTAGGTGATATACCCTTGAGTTGTGTGCGTATATTATATATACATACACACACACACACACACACAATACAACACAACACACACTACGAGATATACCCGTGTGTTCTGTAAAAGTATATATACTAGGTCATATACCCGTGCATTGTGTGTAAATATATATGATGATTATTCAGTCGCATCCAACCTTCGGTCACAGTATGGATCAATGTTCTCCATGCATTCCTGTCTTTCACGGCTTATTTTAGTTTGTCGATTGACATATTCGCAGTGGCCTTGTTTGTATCTAGCCAACTTGTTCTTTGTCGTCCTGATTTTCTCCTTCCACTGACTTTGCCAAGCATCAGTACTGTTTTCAGTGAGTTAGCACACATCACGTGTCCAAAAAAAATTTTCCTTCTGTTTTCCTGGTTGTCCAACTTTTGCAATCATACGTTGTAATGGGAAAGACAATTGCATTGACCAATATGGTTTTTGTTGCAATATTAATGCCCTTGCTTTTTCAAATCTTTTCCATTCCTTGCATTCCTACCAAGTGTAATCCGTCTCTTGATCTCAGGTCTAGATTACCCATTGCAATCGATTTTGGATCCAAGGAAGATGAAATCTTGGAGACTTGACTTCTTCAGTGTTCATTTTTATGTTAACTGTACCGTTACTTATCGTCATGACTTTCGTTTTATTGCTGTTGAGGTACAGCCCATGCGTTCACTTTCCTTTTGCACTCGTTCGATAAAGTATTCCAGGTCCCTCTCACTGTCTTCAAGCAAGGTGGTGTCATCTGCATATCGAAGGTTGTTGACATTTCTGCCACCCATTTTGACTCAGATTTCTTATTCGTCCAAATTGCATCGCCTCATGATCATTTCTGCGTACAGATTGAAAAGGACTGGTAATAGAATGCAGCCTTACAGTACACTTTTCTCGATTCCGAACCAATTTGTGTTTCTTTAAGCTGTTTTGTTGCATCTTGGTTGTTGTGAAGTGACCTTATAAGATGCTCAATATGTTCTGGGACGCCCATTTGCTTCAGACACTTCCAAAGCTTGTCATGTTCAACACAATCAAATGCCTTGCTGTAGTCGATGAAACACATGTAAACATCCTTTTGATACTCAGACTGATAGAGTTGGAAGGGACCTCCAAGGTCATCAGGTGCAAAACCCCTGCTCAATGCAGGATTCACTAAACCATCCCAGACAGATATTTGTCCAGCCTTGGTTTGAACCCTTCCATTGAAGGAGAACTCACTACCTCCCATGGTTACCTGTTCCACTTATTGATCACACTCACTGTCAGAAAGTTTTTTCTAACATCCAGTTTGCGTCTCCTCCCTTTCAGTTTCATCCCATTGCTTCTAGTATTTCCTTGTGCAAATGAGTATAGGGCTGATCCCACAGCCCTATGACAACCCTTCAGATATTTGTATACAGCTATTAAGTCTCCTCTCAGCTTTCTTTTTTGCAAGCTAAACATTCCCAGATCCTCTAACCGTTCTTCTTAGAACATGATCCTGGATCCACCTACTTCCTTTTTTGAAAATAGGGACAACATTTGCCCTTTTCCAATCTTCTGGAACTTCTTCTGTTCTCCAGGAATTTTCAAAGATTATGGCGAGTCGTTCAGCAATTACCTCCGCTGCTTTCTTTAGTATCCTAGAATGGAATTAGTCTGGAGCTTGGGACTTGAATTAATTTAAGTTAGCTATGTGTTCCCTCACCATCTGTCTGCTTATAAAAAGCCTGCATTCTTTTATTCCCCAATAGCACAGGGAAGATCTGTTGTTCTATTTACTTTCTGAGAGAAAACAGATACAAAATAGGAATTTAAAAGTTCGGCTTTCTCAGCATCATTCTTAACCAATTCATTATTTTCATCTTGTAAGCATCCAATAGCATCTTTAACTTCTCTTTTGCTTTTGACATACACCAAATTTCCTTTTTTATTGCTTTTGGCCTCTGTTGCAAGCCTCAATTCCTTTTTAGCTTTTCTGACACTTGCCCTACAAATTCTGTAGACCGCATTATAGTCTTCTGTAGATATTCCCCCGTCTTTCCATGTTATCAACATACTTTCTTCCTTTTTAACATATGTGTAAGTTCTGTGTTAATCCATCCTTGTTTCTTTAAATGCTTTCCATTCTTCCACATTTTAGGGATTGTTAACGATTGTGCTATGAGAATCTCATTTCGCAATATTTCCCAACCTTCTTGGACATTTCCTTAAGAACGTCCAGCCATTGGATTCTTCCTACCCTCTTTCTGAGCTCATTGAAATCTGCCTTTCTGAAATCCAACCTTGAGGTCTGAGTTTTTATGTAAATTTCAAGGATAGCATGATCACTGCATCCTAAATTCCCAGCCACCCTTACTTCTCAACAATTTCCTCCCTGTTGGTAAGTAGTAGGTTCAAGATAGCAGATACCCTTGTTTTCTCTTCGACCTTTTGGAAGATAAAGTTGTCAGCAAGATACTCTCGGGTCTTCTCCATGATCCAGTGCAGGTTGGCGATTTGGTCTCTGGTGCCACAACCTTTTTTTTTTTTTTTTTTTTTTTTAAGGAGCTTTATTTAGCCAGAATAAAATGGACAAATAAACAGGAACAGTGGGCACAGAAAGTGCACATCCTAATCGCACACATGCCAACATGAAACAGAAAGTGAAATTATTTGCATATGTGCGTACATTCCTTATAAATCATAACATTTGGCTATAAATTTTTATTTGACCTTAATTGTTGATAATGAGAAGAACCACGGAAAATGGCTCACAAACCTCAAGTCTGAAAATAACAAAAATAATAACTATAGCAACCCCCACCCCCCAAAACAATACAGCACAATGTTTAACAAAAAAGGATAGAAAACACAGTTTAGGTCAAGCGCGAACTCTTCACTCCATCCCCTCACAATACTCAGGCAGATCCCTCTCCCACTGTTGCAGGGCAGATAACCCACGCACGGCAGATCTTATCAAACTTCTCTGGGCATTACCTGGCCATATACGTCAGCTTATACATAGGAATCACCGAATTTACCACCTGGATCCATGCCCTCCTGGTCGGCCTCCAGTTCAGCAATATCATCTTTTTAGCGTAAAAAAAGCAGCAATTTACATAAGGTGCGGGTTGCCCCAGCCACAGGGAGGTTTCCAACAATCCCGAAGAGTCCCACCCCAGGGTGCATGATCCTCAGGGCCCCCAGGGGAGACTCCATGAATATGAGAATGTCCCTCCAATAATCTTGCAGGACACTGCAGTCCCAGAACATATACATAACGGTCCCTTTAGCCATCAAGCATCGTGGGGATGTCACTAAGGGAAGCAAACCCATAACGTGCAGTCTGGAGGAAGTGTGATATATCTGATGCAAGAACTTGACCTGAATAAGTCTGTCCCTAGCGCTAATCAGAAGTGAGCCAGAACCAGCCAGTATTTCTCCATCCTCCCCCGAAAACAGACCTGGAATATCATTGACCCACCTCCAGGTGACCCTCTCCTTCATCGGGGCGAGATGCTGTATTAGCTGGGCATAGAAACTAGACAGAGGCTTCACAAGGTTACACATCTGCGCCAGACCCTCCAACCGAGACAGGGACAGTGGAATAGACAGACCTCGAAACTAAGCCCCGATCACATGTCTTAGCTGGTAATATCTAAAGTATGAAGGTTCAGGCAAGTTATGGCTTATCTGCAGTTAAAGGAAAGTGCAGAAGGTGCCCTCACTAACTATGTCAGACAGGACACTCACCACATGAGGTCTCCAGAATGCAGACTCAGTGAAGCATCGCAGGTGTGGCCGGTGTGGATTGCTCTATAAGGGAGTATGTGGGGACCACGTAAACTTTCTTTACAGGCACCAACTGCAAGGCCCTGAGCCACATGTTACCAGCATAAGAGCGGTTAGAAGGACAGTAGAAGAGAAGGGGCCACGCATCAGCAAAGCTCTCAGACTCTGATCAGGACCCGCCACCCTATGCTCCAGGCCCACCACCGGGTTGGAATCTGATGAGGAAAGCCACCATCCAGCATATACCAATTGACTGGCCAGATAATAGTAGTAGAAGTGGGGTAAGGCTAGACCTCCCCAGCTCACCGGGAGGCACAGGGTCTCTAGCTCAATCTAGTACAATCCCACGAAGTGTGGAAAAAACCCCATTTGAAACAAGGATAGGGGAGTTATGCAAGACATACAGAATCTTTAACAACAGTTCCATTTTAATCAAATTAATTCTGCCTATCAGGGTAAGCGGGACAGAGGCCCAGCGTGTTACTATTCCCTCTGTCCAGTCCAAAAGCAGGGTTAAATTAGGGTCACCAAAGGCAGAGACATCCGTCGACACCCTTATACCCAGATAGGTTGTCTGTGCTGTCCAGCTTGGTGGGGCGGGCAGGGGAAGCTCGGCAGCTGCCGAGTCCACTGCGACAAGATTGGTTTTGTCCCAGTTGACCTGAATGCCAGAGTGTAAGCCAAATGCATCAAAAATGGTGAGTGCAGAGTCAAGAGACGACTCTGGGTCCTGGAGAAAGAGAAGTGCTATGCGCTCTTTATAATTGCAGTCTGAACCCACTTATAATCGCCGACGTCCGGACCCGAATTGCAAGGGGCTCTATAGCGAGAGCAAATAAGGCCAGGGGCAGAGGGCAGCCCTGTCGCGTGCCTCTACCCAAGGAAAGCAGGACAGAAACATGGACATTGGTTCTAACATTGGCCACTAGAGAGTCATACAGGTTCCGTACCCATTTAATAAATGCTGGCCCAAATCCAAACCACTGCATTACTGCCCACATGTATCTCTACTCCACTAAGTCAAAGGCTTTTGCCTGATCTATAAACACCAGAGAGCGCTTCCCACAGTTAGAGTGTTCATACGTCAAAAAGTCGCCCTAGATTTATAGCTGTACCTTTGCCAGGCATGAAACTAGACTGGTCAGCATGTATAATCTCTCTAAGGACCGAGTTCATGCGTATCGCCAGTATTTTTTATTTTTTTTTTTCAAATCAATTTTTTATTCAAAAATTTTTAATAGTGCGTATAGACAACCTATATCTAGGCCACGTACAACAAAAACAACCTAATAGCACTCCAAGGTATACTTAAGTTGAGATCACAGTACATACAGCTGTATAGAATGATCAAGTTGAGAATGCACGGCCGTCATAACATGCAAAAAAAAGTGTCGCCAGTATTTTTGCAAGAATCTTATCGTCGTTGTTGAGTGAAATAGGCCGGTAGGAGCCACAGTCCTCGTTAACCCCCCAGTACATTCCCATCTCTTGCTCAGCATATTCCTGCACCTCTCCCTGCGCAATCCATAGGGGACAAAGGGCGACTACCCTCCACTCCAAGGTCAAGGACCAATTGGAGCAGGAAATGATCTGATATGCCTTTGGGCAGATAGGATACATCACACACCAAGGGGAGACATTCCGAGGGGGCCAAAGCATAAATCAATGCGGGAAAAGGTGTTATATGTTAAGGAGTGACAAGAGTAGGCGGTGTTATACGGGTGTCGCAGGCGTCATATTTCCTGAAGCAAGTAGGATTGAGCCCATACAGGTAGCCGGGGCGATCTTGAGGCGGCTGGAGTAAAGCTGTCCCGATCCAAAATAAGGTTAAAGTCCCCTGCAATTATTGGGGCAAGCTCAAGCAAAACCACCCATGTCATCACTTAGTAGAGGACTTTGATATCAGCAGGGGGTGGCAAATAAACATTAACTATCATGAGAAGTCGCCACTGAAAGGTGCTTTGAAGGATCAAAAAATGTCCACCAGCATCAATATGGATCTGTCAGAAAGCAAACTGGGCTCACTTAGTCACCAGGATACTGACTCCTCTAGCATAATTGGAGTAGGTAGTGTGGTACGCAGAGCCTATAGTGGCCCAGCAGGTGTGTTTCCTGAAATAGTATTATATAGGGGAGTGAATCTTGAGAGAACTTAAAATCAAGGCTCTTTTAAATTTAGAGTTCAAGCCTCTAACGTTCCAAGAGACTAAGTTACGTGCTAGCCATTGCAGTAGAGTTGGTCATCATCCATGAAGAGCACCCGCATAACACCTAGAGAAGAGTCGCGCCAGAAAGAGAACAAAATAAAAGTAGAAAAAAAAAAACAGACAGCTTATAAGTATAAACCCCAACAAAAACCCTTTCCCACCCATCCCCTCCCCCCGAACAGGTTTAGATCCCATAATTCACAGCTTTTGAAAGGGGCGTAAGGCCTGCCCCCAGAGAACTAACTAGAAAACTTAAAACAGAGAGCGCAACAATAGTCATAGAAATTCCCTGTGGAAGAGTAGGGACAACATCATGTAGGCACAGGATGTCCCACTTTATCATATACATGCCCTGTTGCACAATAGTCTGATTCCCCGGGGTGACACCCCCAGGGTTCTGGGCCTCAAGGGGGGGTGTAATGGAAATATTTTTATGGCTATTTTGTAGCCATTAATCCTTGATTCCATATATATATCTGAACAGGCTTTAATATATCAACTAGGCCCCGCATTCCAAGAACCTAACTCCAGACCTGTTTTATAGTGGGTAACTAAGAGAATGGTTTTGATGTTTGTTGTAACCACAAATGATACCAAACTGTCTGTTGGTATACATATTTATTGTCCAGGAAGTAGACCTTGTCTGACTAGATCTTATCACTCTATAGAACCTGGCCAATTCTAGAGTTTGGTAACATCTTTGTTTTAAAAACGATACAAAGCTTGGGTATGACTAAGCAAGTTATAGTGTATAAAATAGGAGACTAATCGCAATGCAGATCAGAAGCATCTTGTACCTGGGGCAGAAGACAACCTCTCCATGAAACCTGTCTGCTTTTCCCTGTGGCTTCTCCAGTGAAAAGATGAACTCCAGGCAGAAGTGTTTAAAGGGGATGTCCGGCCATAAAGAATCCATGTTATCACTTCTGTTTGTATATTACAAAGTGCATTGTATTGGGCATTGTACATTGTAAATTAGGCAAACAGAAGTTATTCACTTACCTTTAGAGGTGCCCCCCCCCCCCCCGTGTTGCTCCTACGGTTGTCCTTGGATACGACAAATCTTCTCTTGTCGGGCCGGCTCCAGGTCTTGATGGGATGGGGACGAGCTTCTTCTGCTCCGCGTATGTGCAGTAGAACTTCTTCTGCCGGGATCGCGTACGGCTTCAGGAAGCCCAGGTCTGCCTGCAGGGGGCGCGCTGCTGCCGGATCATAAGCTGAAAGGTAAGAATGTGAGGGGGGGGGGTGGAGTGCCAGGCTCTCACTGGTCGTGACGGGGGGGAGGGGGTGACGGGCTGTTACTGGTCGGGACGGGGGGGAGGGGGTGACAGGCTGTCACTAGTTGGGGGGCGGGTGCATGAATAACAATTGGCACGGGGGGGCAGCATTACACTTGTCTGGGATGGTGGGGTGGTGGAGGTGCCATGGCTTTTGCTGGTCCTGCGGGTGGTGTGCCAGGCTGTCGCTGGTCCTGTGGGTGGTGTGCCAGGCTGTCACTGGTCCTGCGGGTGGCGGGGTGGGGTGTACTGTCACACAGACTTGGCGCGGGGGGGTGTGCTGTCACACAGACTTGGCGCGGGGGTGTGTGCTGTCACACAGACTTGGCGCGGGGGGGGGGTGCTGTCACACGCGCGGGGGGGGGGTGCTGTCACACAGACTTGGCGCGGGGGGGGGGTGCTGTCACACAGACTTGGCGCGGGGGGGGTGTGCTGTCACACAGACTTGGCGCGGGGGTGTGTGCTGTCACACAGACTTGGCGCGGGGGGGTGTGCTGTCACACAGACTTGGCGCGGGGGGGTGTGCTGTCACACAGACTTGGCGCGGGGGGGTGTGCTGTCACACAGACTTGGCGCGGGGGGGTGTGCTGTCACACAGACTTGGCGCGGGGGGGTGTGCTGTCACACAGACTTGGCGCGGGGGGGTGTGCTGTCACACAGACTTGGCGCGGGGGGGGGTCTGTCACATAGACTTGTCGCCGGGGTAAGATGGGGGAGGGGGGCTGAGACAGTAATTTGCCGCGCTGGGGGGGGGGTTGGCCGGGGGGCTGTCACAGTAATTTACCACGCATGGTGTAATCCTGCCTGTGCAGGGAGGAGAGGAGGTGAGCTGTGTCTGTTGTGAATGGTGGGTCCTGTGTTATATAGAGGTGTCAGCGTACTTGTAGGGGTGAGGGGGCAGGGGATGCTGTTAGTGTACTTGTTTGTGGGCATTGTAGGGGGGGGCACTGTATAGAGACGCTGTGGATGGGGAGACTGTGGGGCCACCGGATCATAAGCTGAAAGGCAAGAATGTGAGGGGAGAAGAGGGAGTGCCAGGCTCTCACTGGTTGGGGGTGGGGGTGGGGTGAGGGGTGCCAGGCTGTCACTGGTCGGGATGGGGGTGCGGAGCTGGGAGGCGGGTGCATGCATTTCACTTGGCATGGGGGGGGGGCAGCTTTACACTTGCCTGGGATGGTGGGGTGGTGGAGATGCCATGGCTGTCGCTGGTCCTGTGGGTGGCGGGGAAGGACTGTGCGGTCACACAGACATGTCGCGCTGGGGGGGGTGGTCGGTCACACAGACTTGTCGCGCTGGGGGGGTGGTCGGTCACAAACTTGTCGCGCTGGGGGGGAGTTGGTCGGTCACACAGACTTGTCGCGCTGAGGGGGTGGTCGGTCACACAGACTTGTCGCGCTGGGGGGGGGGTCGGTCACACAGACTTGTCGCGCTGGGGGGGGGTCGGTCACACAGACTTGTCGCGCTGGGGGGGGGTCGGTCACACAGACTTGTCGCGCTGGGGGGGGGGTCGGTCACACAGACTTGTCGCGCTGGGGGGGGGGGTCGGTCACACAGACTTGTCGCGCTGGGGGGGGGTCGGTCACACAGACTTGTCGCGCTGGGGGGGGTCGGTCACACAGACTTGTCGCGCTGGGGGGGGTCGGTCACACAGACTTGTCGCGCTGGGGGGGGTCGGTCACACAGACTTGTCGCGCTGGGGGGGGTCGGTCACACAGACTTGTCGCGCTGGGGGGGTCGGTCACACAGACTTGTCGCGCTGGGGGGTCGGTCACACAGACTTGTCGCGCTGGGGGGTCGGTCACACAGACTTGTCGCGCTGGGGGGTCGGTCACACAGACTTGTCGCGCTGGGGGGTCGGTCACACAGACTTGTCGCGCTGGGGGGTCGGTCACACAGACTTGTCGCGCTGGGGGGTCGGTCACACAGACTTGTCGCGCTGGGGGGGTCGGTCACACAGACTTGTCGCGCTGGGGGGGTCGGTCACACAGACTTGTCGCGCTGGGGGGGGTCGGTCACACAGACTTGTCGCGCTGGGGGGGTCGGTCACACAGACTTGTCGCGCTGGGGGGGTCGGTCACACAGACTTGTCGCGCTGGGGGGGTCGGTCACACAGACTTGTCGCGCTGGGGGGGTCGGTCACACAGACTTGTCGCGCTGGGGGGGTCGGTCACACAGACTTGTCGCGCTGGGGGGGTCGGTCACACAGACTTGTCGCGCTGGGGGGGTCGGTCACACAGACTTGTCGCGCTGGGGGGGTCGGTCACACAGACTTGTCGCGCTGGGGGGGTCGGTCACACAGACTTGTCGCGCTGGGGGGGTCGGTCACACAGACTTGTCGCGCTGGGGGGGTCGGTCACACAGACTTGTCGCGCTGGGGGGGTCGGTCACACAGACTTGTCGCGCTGGGGGGGTCGGTCACACAGACTTGTCGCGCTGGGGGGGTCGGTCACACAGACTTGTCGCGCTGGGGGGGTCGGTCACACAGACTTGTCGCGCTGGGGGGGTCGGTCACACAGACTTGTCGCGCTGGGGGGGTCGGTCACACAGACTTGTCGCGCTGGGGGGGTCGGTCACACAGACTTGTCGCGCTGGGGGGTCGGTCACACAGACTTGTCGCGCTGGGGGGTCGGTCACACAGACTTGTCGCACTGGGGGGTCGGTCACACAGACTTGTCGCACTGGGGGGGGTGGTCGGTCACACATACTTGTCGCGCTAGAGTGGTGGTGGTCAGTCACACAGACTTGTCTCGCTAGAGGGGGGGTGGTCTGTCACACAGACTTGTCGCGCTGGGGGGTGATCTGTCACATAGACTTGTCGCGCTGGGGTGGTGGTCAGTCACATAGACTTGTCGCGCTGGGGTGGTGGTCAGTCACATAGACTTGTCGCGCTGGGGGGGGTGGTCGGTCACATAGACTTGTCGCGCTGGGGGGGTGGTCGGTCACATAGACTTGTCGCGCTGGGGGGGTGGTCGGTCACATAGACTTGTCGCGCTGGGGGGGTGGTCGGTCACATAGACTTGTCGCGCTGGGGGGGTGGTCGGTCACATAGACTTGTCGCGCTGGGAGGGTGGTCGGTCACATAGACTTGTTGCCGGAGAAAGATGGGGGAGGGGGGTTGTCACAGTAATTTGGGGCACTGTGGAGGGGGCACTGTATAAGGACGCTGTGGAAGGGAGGACTGTGGGAGGCATGTTGAGGGAGGCTACTTTGGAGGGCACTGTGGGTGGGGTACTGTGGAGAGACGCTGTGGATGGGGGTACTGGGGGGGGCATATGGAAGGGGGCTACTTTTGGAGGGCACTGTGGGGAGGGCATGTGTAGGGGGGTACTGTGGAGGGCATTGTGTGTGGGCACTGTAGGGGGGCTGTGGGGGGGCAATGTTGAGTAGGGGACTGTGGAGGGATGCTGTGGATGGGGGAATTGGGGGGCATGTGGAGGGGAGCTACTTTGGAGGGCACTGTGGGGGTGACACTGGGGGGTACTGTGGAGGGCACTATAGGGGGGGTTACTGTGGTGGGCACTGTGTGTGGGCACTGTAGGGGGGGAACTGTGGAGAGATGCCGTGGATGGGGTAACTGTGGAGGGATGCCGTGGAGGGGGGAATGAGGGGGCATGTGGAGGGGGTACTGTGGAGGGCACTGTGGAGGGCACTGTTGAGTGGCGGACTGTGGAGGGACGCTGTGGATGGGGGAACTGGAGGGCATGTGGAGGTGGGCTTCTTTGGAGGGCACTGTGGGGGTGACACTGGGGGGGGCATATGTAGTGGGGTACTGTGGAGGGCACTGTAGGGGGAGGGGACTGTGGGGGGGCATGTGTAGGGGAGTACTGTGGAGGGCACTGTAGGGGGAACTTTGGGGGGGCATGTGTAGGGGGCACTGTGTGGGCACTGTAGGGGGGACTGTGGGGGGCACTGTGGGAGAGTGCACTGTGGGAGGTTCATTGTGGGGGGCACTGTGGGGTCATGTGTGTGTGGGGAAATGTTTTCTTTTACTTTACTTTAGCAGGGTGGGGGGCAGGGGGTGCTGTCACATTATAGTAGCGGGGGGGTGCTGTCACATTATCATAGCAGGGTGGGGAGGCAGGGGATGCTGTCACATTATAGTAGTTGGGGGGGCTGTAACATTACACTAGCGGTGAAGGGGGGGTGCTGTCACATTATAGTAATGGAGGGGAAGCCAGGGGGTGCTGTCACATTGTAGTAGCTGGGGGGGGGGGCTGTCACATAGTAGTGGGAGGGTGCTGTCACATTATAGTAGCAGGGGGGGCAGGGGTGCTGTCACATCATAGTAGCAGGGGGTTGTAACATTACACTAGCGGTGAAGGGGGGGTGCTGTCACATTACAGTAGCAGGGGGTGGGGGTTTGTAACATTACACTAGTGGTGAAGGGATGGTGCTGTCACATTATAGTAGCAGAGTGGGGGGGCAGAGGGGTGCTGGCACATTATAGTAGCGGGGGGTTGTTACATTACACTAGCGGTGAAGAGGGGGGGTGCTGTCACATTATATTAATGGGGGGGTGCAGTCACATCATAGTAGCGGGGGGGGGGGTTGTAACATTACACTAGCGGTGAAGGGGGGGTGCTGTCACATAGTAGTGGGGGGAAGCCAGGCAGTGGTGTCACATTATAGTAGCTGGGGGGGCTGTAACATTACAGTAGCGGTGGGGGCCGGGGTGCTGACCAGTCGGAGAGGGGTCGGGGTGCTGACAACCAGTCGGGGAGGGGGGTTGGGGCGCTGACAACCAGTCGGGGGGGTCAGGGGGCTGACAACCAGTCGGGGTGCTGACAACCAGACGGGGGGGGGGGGGAGGGGTGCTGACAACCAGTCGGGGTGCTGACAACCAGTCGGGGGGGGGGGTGCTGACAACCGGTTGGGGGGGTCAGGGTGCTGACAACCGGTCGGGGGGGGGGGGGGGGGGGGGGTCGGGGTGCTGACAACCAGTCGGGGGGGTCGGGGGGCTGGGGTGCTGACAACCAGTCGGGGGAGGGGGGGGTCAGGGTGTCGGGGTGCTGACAACCGGTCGGGGGGGGGGGGGGGTGTCGGGGTGCTGACAACGGGTCGGGGTGCTGACAACCGGCCGGGGGGGGAGGGGGTGGGGTGCTGACAACCAGTCGGGGGGGGGAGGTCGGGGTGCTGACAACAGGTCGTGGGGGGGGTCGGGGTGCTGACAACCGGTCGGGGGGGAGGGGTCGGGGTGCTGACAACAGGTCACGGGGAGGGGGGGGGGGTCGGGGTGCTGACAACAGGTCGGGGGGGGGGGTGTCGGGGTGCTGACAACGGGTCGGGGTGCTGACAACCGGCCGGGGGGGGAGGGGGTGCTGACAACCAGTCGGGGGGGGAGGTCGGGGTGCTGACAACAGGTCGTGGGGGGGTCGGGGTGCTGACAACTGGTCGGGGGGGAGGGGTCGGGGTGCTGACAACAGGTCACGGGGAGGGAGGGGGGGGTCGTTGTGCTGACAACAGGTCACGGGGGGGGGGGGTCGGGGTGCTGACAACCAGTCGGGGGGGAGGGGGATGGGGGAGGGGTGCTGACAACCGGTCGGGGGGGGGGGGTCGGGGTGCTGACAACCAGTCGGGGGGGGGTCAAGGTGCTGACAACCAGTCGGGGGGGGGGGGGGGGTCGGGGTGCTGACAACCAGTCGGGTTGCTGACAACCAGTCGGGGGGGGGGGGGGGTCGGGGGGCTGACAACCAGTCGCCACCGGGGTCGGGGTGCTAACAACTGGTCGGGGTATTTTATCACGACATTTACTTATCGCGGCGAAGATGATTATTTTTTTTTTCCCTTATTCCCTTGTTTTCTTCTTTTCCTTTTGTTTCACATAAATTTATCATTCACTTGATGGCTGTAGCCTCCGTTTTAATTGGTTTATACAGTACATATTTTTGATCGAATCCACATGCAAATACCAGTCGGACTATGTTTAATAATGGTCATCTCCATAGCTGAACACTTTAGACATCCATGCATGTGTTCATTTCTGTATGGTTTTTCACCTGACACGGTTTCTGGTCTAATTTCTCTTTTATAGTGCTATATTGTCGGCTTTCATCACATCTATTACTCCTTATTAGTGTGTTCTTACTATATACTTCTCTATATGACGCGTTACGTTCATGCGTCACTTACTACTATGCATTCACTGGTACTACACGACGCGTTGACGTCACACGCACGGTCACGTGAATCCTGTCGTCCTCACGTGATCGGACACAGCCACATGATCACTGCTCATAGCTTCTGCTGTGTATAGCTCTACCATATTAATACACAGTGCATCTACGTCATGACGCCTGCGCCCTGTTTTACCGGCAGCTGGTGCTTTTCCTTGTCCGCATCTATTTAATTATACTGTGGTTTATACCCCATTATGCTGTTATATGCCTGCTAGGCACCCAATTTACATAGGCTACCTATATAAAAATAAATCTTGGTGTTTGTATAGCGCCAGCCTGTTGCACAGCGCTTTCAGGTAGTTATTGCTTGTTACCACCCCACCAGGCTGGGTGCTCATTTTGCCAGCCTCAGAAGGATGGAACGTTGAGTCGGCCTTGACCTCGCTGCCCGAGTCTTGCGGGGATCGAACTTGCAACCTTCAGGTCGTGGACGAGAACTTACACTCTGCACCACACAAACACCTACATGTCATAACTGCGATACTGCATGTTATATGGTTGCCTAGCAATCTTTTAGCCTCGTCCCACAGGATATGACCTAACAAGGGGTGGGCTTGCATCCATTTTGGCTGTGGCCAGTTACTATATAAAGACTGTCATTAGCTCCCATTGAACCAGTGTAACATGGACGGCATATCCTGATCCTTATGTTATTTGGTATGTATTGTGGTTTTTGCAACTACCTATTTACTACTTTGCTTGTTGTAGTTGATAACTATTTACTGACTCTCATACTTTGATATGTATTATGTATTTCACAACTACCTACCTGTGTGCTTAATGTAGTTTGCAACTGTAGGGGGTTAATTTAGTTGCTAGGCTATCAAAATATGAATAAATAGTTTAAATACAAAATGTGTTTTGGTTAGAGAAACAGGTGGTTGAGAACGGACTTCTCTGAAGCTGTTCAAGGTCTCTCTTATCTAGTGACAAGAACATCCTGTGTTCTAAACTAACAAGATGTACCGTCTCTAAGTTTCCTTTTTCTTTACAATAGCTCATTAAGAAGGAATGTATCCTTGCAATTATTTGCTGACCACAAGACAAGTCCTTCCTGCCTGGGCAGTGGTCTATGGTCTATATAATCTGATGAATTTTCTTCAATAAACTAGAAGCCATATTGATCACACTCTGTGTTGTCAGCGTGTCTTCTCCGAGCGCTCGTTGATTGCTTATACTAATTTGGACCCAGGCAACATTAGCATTTGGTCTCCCTTGAAAGGACCCCCGACAGTTACTTGGTGCCCAACGTGGGGCGGAGTTTATTCTTTACCTGCAGCCGATATCTGACGCCACCAACTGCCAACACCACGGGACCAGGATCACGGGACCCCAGACTCCAAAAATCACCGGTGAAAGGTAGGCCCTTGTCTTGCCACTTGGATTCTGGGCTTCCCTGATTTCTGGCTCATTGTTGACAGAAGGTCAGTCGCTGCATGTATTTATAAGAATACTCTGCCATATTTTAACGTATGTGTTCATAAAACTGTAATAGACGGAAGAACTCATACCCTGTTGTTCTATGCCATGTTGCCTGAGGAAATTCTTGAAGTTTCTGTACTGATTGTTTGTATCACGTTGGCAATTATCTGTTTTTGTTGGCTTTGTTATAATATCACCAAAAGTTCCCTGAGAGGCGAAGTGTGGTCTCCCCTTAACCCTCCGAGGTAATCTGTGTGATTACTGGAAGTCGCTGTAAAACTTTTCCGGGACAAGGACGACTGTGTGTCCTCCTATAACGTACTGTGTGAAAATAGTGTCCTGTTTACTTCGTGAAGAATAGTGGCCATATTGAGATGGGGGCAGGAATGAGGGAGAGGGAAGGGGAAGATATCAGTAAATGTATTCTCCCCTCAACCCTCCGAAGTAATCTGTGTGATTGCTCGAAGATTTTACCCCTATTGAGATAATAAGAGAGAGGGAAAGGAAGATATCAATAAACAAGCCCATAAGACTTAAAGGCGGGAACTTTTAATTATGAATTTTGGTCCCAATTAGAAGATAAAAATGCTACGTGACTTAAAGCCTGTACGATATCAGAGACGCCGGTTTAGAAAATAGAACAGACAATATGAGAAATGTTCAAGGCAAGGAGTATGCCTATATGGGAACAGCTAGAGAAATAGCAAAGGTCAGACAAAGCAATCTAGCCGTGGGGAGAGAATGTAGCGAATTGAGAAGAGCAGGTGTTTTAGAATTTTGGGAGTCCTCAACTAACAAGTTTGGGAAAGATTCAGAGATAGTAAAGGTTGAATAAAAGTATGTTAGATAGATAGATTGAGGCAAGTGTAGATACGGCAGTTATCAGAGAAAGGGAATCCTTTATAGTTTGTGTTCTTTTGGGACATAAAGCAAGTTCATGCAGAATCTGTGGATAATTATATGACAAATAACCAATATTGTTTGTCTTGTATGTCTTGATGTCATGTAATTAATCTTTGTTATACGTTTTAGTCTTTTGTCTTTTTTTATGTGTTTAACTATTCCCCTGCCGTCTGTGTTAGTCTGTGCAGAGAAATATACCTCTTATAATTACTAGGGGTTAATGTTGTTAGAGTCTGAATGTTCTGCCTACTTTCCAAAAATCTGTTTCATAAGAGGTAAAATTAAAAGTCATAGAAGAAAGACAGACGTTGAATATATTATGTGACTTATATGGTTTTAAAAATAGAAAATATATATATATTATGAATAAATAGAGGGTTAATGCTTGATTTGTGAAAAGCCGCAGCTGCAATTCGCCCCTCTTGTCTCCGAAGGGAGGGGGGGTACAGTGAGGAGGAACAGAGTTTAGTGAGATTTGCAGAGAAGGAATGTGTGCTTCTCAAGGCCAAAGATTAGAGCAGAGAACCCTGGACAGTAGCCTTGTTTGCTTGAACAGAATTGAATGCATTTGTTTGCAAGATGAGGACAGTTGCATCATACGCATTACGTCCTGTGTGAACTCTTACTAATATTTGAATGAGACTTGACCGCATGAACGGATGAAAGTTAATGACCCGTGTTCAGACTGTAATGAATGTAAAATGTGTGATGTAGGTGCTGTGTGCTGATGAGGTGTCAGTCAGCCACCCACCGCATGTAGGCGCTATGTGCTGATAATTTGGAAGCCTGCCAACAAGCCACAATTATACTGTCTCTGAGAGAATGTTCTGTAGAAGAAACGCGCAAAAGGCCATACCTGTACTTACACCTGCTGCCAGACTCCGCACCTTTTTGGGCCTTGTTTCATACTGCTGCCCATGGATCCACTCTGTTTCCGCTCTTATACAACTACTCTAGGACTGTCTTTCAATCACTCTTTTCTCTCTCACCCCTGAAGCTCATTTCTCACCCTTTTACACTTTATCCTTTATTCTTTTCTGTACTGAATTTTCTGGCCATATGACGACCGTGACACAGAGGCACGGAGGACAACCACGGCCACTTGGATTCTACTCCATGAGGCTGGATCCAGTGGATCGAGGAGCTCCCTCATGTGTTTGTGCAGTGGCAGCAGTACAGGCAATGGTTGACAAATCTCCGGAGTTGGTATTGAACTACCCCTAGTGGTCCTCACCCCTCATGACATCCGGAGCATATACACGCAAGTGCAACCCAAGCACTTATTTCTGGCCTGTCAAATCCAGCTACAATGTGCTCTTGTCATTCTTTTCACTGTTGGCAGTCCACCACCAGGACTGTCATGCCGCCGCTTGTTCTATTTATTTTATGACTTCATTCTGCTTTATCTGATCCTGATAGGGGGGGGGGGAAATCTTACAACTCTTCACTAGGCTGAGAATTTGCCTGACTGCAGAAAAACCCTATTTAGTGGGAGCTATACTATTGATAGCTTTTGAGTATATCAAAACTCACCTACTAAAAGGATCTAATAGACAGCGATGTATTACCTGGGGAACTTTTTTTTAGTGCGCAGACTATCTGGGTATTGACCAAGACATCACTCTAAGTGATAACTGGGCACTGTTCCTCTAGGAAATATTATTAGGCTATCAAGTACCGCATATCAGCTTAGGAGGAATTATTGCAGCGATCACTCCTCATAGTGGGGTGCTAATTCAATACAGTACCTTACCTATACTTACTCATTGCCTCTAATGGATTATAGTCCTAATCTATAAACCATTTTCTATACTCAGTTGATGACTGATAACCTTTCTCCAGAGAATCATCCCAGGAGATACTTGAGCCCCTGAGGAGCCCACGCAGTGGGCGAAACGCGTAGGGAAATTACAAGGTCTATTTTGTACATAAAAACATCTCGTGTCTATTATACATTGGACTATATGAGTTGCATGTAGATTCCGGCTGATTACGACATCATGTTCAAGTTCGGAAAAAATGCATAGGTTTTTTGGAACATTAAAACCAAGAAACCCCCCCCCCCAAAAAAGAGCTATCTTTTGGACGTAAAAGACATAATAAAGAAAACGTCCAAGATCGATACTGATCTTGAAGTGTTACTGTACGATACAATTTCACATTCCCTACCGGATAGTGGATTTTTTTTTTTTTTGTTTGTGTGTCCATAAGGTTTTTAAGCAATATTTATTAAAAGTTAATTTTTATGAATTTATATTTTTGGGTCCTAAAAGTGAGCTTGATTAAGTAATTGGGACCTTACTGCCTCTGTGAAGTGACCCTTGGGATGTTGTATCAAACTTCACCCGTCCGGTGAGGCTCGTATACACTCCGGGTCTGAAAGTCACCCGACCCTCTGTCGGATGGCAGCAGACCAAGCGACACCTCTCCCTGTCCTCACTCTTACGCACGCAGAGGAACGAGCTCTTAGCCCCCTTGGTCCGTCAGTACCCCCTGGTACATGTCCAGGAAGATGCAATTGCAGACACTGTCTCTTCTTTATGTTAACTTAAAGCCCTTAAGGAATGTGTCTTCCCAGCCAATATTCCTTTTGTTCCCCATTAACAGAGAGTTTAAAGGGCCAGCCAGTTATTTTCAGAGGAAAGCAGTACTGTTGGACAGTGCTGCCATAAGGGGCACAGAATAGCCCAAAACCAGTTTATCAGATGCATGAAGCTGGTATTAGACGCCTGGCCAATTCCCGAGGGCACCGCCCTCTTGTAATATGTTGATGACTTACTTTTGTGTGCTCCTGACTCAAATAGTTGCCTCAATGCATCACTAAGCCTTTTGTGTTTCCTCCATCAGAGTAGAATGGCTGCAAAGCTAGCAAGACAAATTTCAGTTCTGCAAATCTCACGTAGTGTTCCTGGGCCACTGCCTAGGTCCAGGTACTAGACACCTGACGCCGGAACGCACGAAGGTGGTAAGTGACATGCAACTTCCCACCTCCCATGCTCAGTTGCGTACCTTTTTGGGACTGGACTCATACTGGCGGCCGTGGACACGCCCTGCCTCCATGACCATTCAGTCTCTGTACGACTGTTTGTGTTCACGGCCATTTGCCCTGACCCCGTAGGGAAAGTACAGATAACCAGTGCACCCGCACTGGAGCTGCCAGACTATGACAAACCTTTCCAGATGTACGTCACTGAGATGGCGGGACACGCCACTACTGTACTGACACAAATGCATGGTGACAAAAAAAAGCGACCTGTAGCATACTACAGTGCCTATCTTGACGCGGTGGCTAGAGGGTCTCTATCATGCGTCCGAGCGGTTCTAGCAGTCCAGGCACTACTGGACAAAAGTTCTGACGTTGTCCTAGATCACACCATGGTGATCTACACCCCACATGATATACATGGTATCCTGACTCAGGTAAGCCGTAGACATCTGTCTTTTGCCAGACAGATACAGTGAAACTCGTAGTGCATTCCTCCTCGAACATCTCAAGCCAAAGGTGCACCACCTTGAATCTAGCCACTTTACTTCCATTAGGTGACGTATATTCAAAATGGGGGAGTAAGTACAGGGGATCAGTTGTTTTACAACTCCCTGACTGACGTACAGGAGGCATTTGACATCAGAAACCAGCATGACTGTGTGGCCCTCATGGCCCAGGAAACGGCTGGGTTTGCGCACGTCACAGAAAAGCCCCTGCAGAACCCCCAGTTTGAGTTGTTTGTGGATGGATCTAGATACCTAAATGACGAGGTAAGGTTTGTAACAGGTTTTGCAGTGGTCACACAACAAGATGTCCTAAAAGCAGAATGCCTCCGCATGTCTCAGGACAAGAAGCGGAATTGCAGGCCCTCACTGAAGCATGTAGAGTGGTAGAAGGTAAGACGGTAACCCTTTACACTGACTCCCGGTATGCATTTGGCATAGCTCATGATTACGGCCCAACATGGAAGGCCATACAGTTTTCTTTTACCTCAGTAGGACAGCCAATTAAGAATGGTGCAGCGGTGCAGAGTCTCATGGAGGCCCTACTTACTTCTACCTGACAAACTGGAAAGCTCACACCAATTCCTACACCAGAGAGACAAGAGGCAACGCCATCACAGACCACATAGCAAAGGCAGCGGCCTTCAACCCATGGAAGAAAAGACTTTAACAATAACTTTGGACTTTGATATGCTCGAGACTTTACAGTTACAAGCCAGCAAGGAAGAAAAAGACAAATGGACTAAATATGGGAGCAGCAGAAATGGGACGACGTATGGCGAACAGTCAACAGCACTTGCCCACCACGGTCCCTGTGCCCCATGATGGCCCAGCTGATGCACAGAAAGACGCACCTCTCAAAAGCAGCAATGATGTCGACGCTTGAACGAGGACGGGTGGCTTCTGGGTTTTCTGTAGCTGCTGCATCATCATTTGTCCAATTTTGCATGATCTTTGCCGTAAGCAACAGGGCAGAAGTAAATTTGCCACATAACACTTGCCTAGACCACTCTACCCATTTCAGGGATTGCAAATTGGCTACACTCAGCTCCCACTTGTTGGGAAGTATGAATATGTGCTTGTTGTTGGTTTTCTTTTCAGGATGGAGACCTACCCTGTTACTAAAGTAAATAAGCAGGTAACCGCACAGAAGCTCATGAATGAGGTAATCCGCAGATACGGGGTACTAGAGACAATTGAGAGTGACAGAGGTACACATTTTACAGGTAAAGTGATGCGAGAGGTGATGTCAGCCCTTGGAGTGGAACAAGCGTTTCACACCCCATACCACCCACAGAGTTTAGACAAAGTTAAAAGACTAAATGGTACGCTTAAGTTAAAAGAAGTGTTTGGCTCTATGCCAAGATTGGGGCTGTATCATCCACAGGCCCTACAGCAGGGCTATGACACAGTAGCCGAATATGTAAAGCACCTGTGTGACCAGCTAACAGTAACGCAGAATCTAGTCTTTTCTCCCATTCCAGACCCAGACAATCTAGGGGATCTCACTCCCTACAACCTGGAGATTGGGTGGTCGTAAAGAGGCGTGTCCGGAAATCCCTAGGGCCCAGATTCAAGGGGCCCTATCAAGTCCTGCTGACCACACCTACTTCAGTAAAGTTGAAGGAACTTTTGCTTGTCTTGAGACTAATGGGACTTTTCACGCCCTACTTTGCCCCCCCCCCCCCCCCCCATGAGAAGGAAAATGAAAGACATTTTGTTTATTGTTGGACTTTTGGACTCCTCACTCCATGCTTCACCCTTATGAGAGGGTGCAAAAAGACAATGCCCAGAACCACTTTATTAGACACCACCAAATACTGGTAGATGGACTGAACACCTCACAGGTGAAAGACTGTTGGACTTGTACACACACCTGGTGCCACTAGTTTTCCTTTCTTGGCTGTTCCTGTTCCGTCGAAAGAACTGTTTGCATGGACAAATGAAAACTCAGAAACCAGAGATAGCTGGTGGGGTAACACATTTAGTTCCTTGAACCCTGCCAATTGGTTTTCTGGTTTAGGAGGTTGGTTCATGGGGATTCTACAAAGTATATTACAAATTGTGATTATTTTATTATGCATATATATAGCTGTAAAAATAGTAATCTCATGTGTTAACAAATGTAGTGAGAAGGCTTTTGCTAAACAATTAACTTAGATGGACTTTGGGACCACCACATGACTTTAGGGAATCGGGCAGGAGCCGGCACCACTCGGGTGGAGTGCCTAGCATGATGGTGGACCCTATGTCCAGAATGGGGGATATGTAGGGGGTTAATTTAGTTGCTAGGCTATCAAAATACGAATAAATAGTTTAAATACAAAATGTGTTTTGGTTAGAGAAACAGGTGGTTGAGAACGGACTTCTCTGAAGCTGTTCAAGGTCTCTCTTGTCTAGTGACAAGAACATCCTGTGTTCTAAACTAACAAGATGTACCGTCTCTAAGTTTCCTTTTTCTTTACAATGGCTCATTAAGAAGGAATGTATCCTTGCAATTATTTGCTGACCACAAGACAAGTCCTTCCTGCCTGGGCAGTGGTCTATGGTCTATATAATCTGATGAATTTTCTTCAATAAACTAGAAGCCATATTGATCACACTCTGTGTTGTCAGCGTGTCTTCTCCGAGCGCTCGTTGATTGCTTATACTAATTTGGACCCAGGCAACATTAGCATTTGGTCTCTCTTGAAAGGACCCCCGACACAACCATACATTTTCTCTATACTTTCTTTACTGTTTGTTTTATATCGCATCTATGACGCGTATGTGTTTTTTTTTTTTTTTTTGTTTTTTTTATTAGTACTACTTTGTTATTTGTAGGCTTGAAAAATACCTAATTATAGGTCGAAACATTGCGTATCTTAACTTGGACGCAATAAACATGTTCCTTTGTATGACATAATTCTCTGCATCATTTTATGCTGCCACCTTCTCCACTCTTCTACCCGGGGTGCAGACAACTAGTCGCCGCCAGGGTCGGGGTGCTGACTACCAGTCGCGGCCAGGGTGCTGAGAACCGGTCGGGGTGCTGACAATCGGTCGGGGTCCTGACAACTCGTCGCTGTCGGGGGTGGGGGGTCCGGGTCAGGGCGCTGTTTGTGTTACTTGTGGTGGGGGAAGGGTGGCTGTTAGTGTTAACTGTAGTGGGGGGTGCCTGTCGAGTGGGTAGCCTTGTTTCACAGGGGGGGGGGGGCTGCAGGAGAGTTCTCTCTCAGCTCTCCCCACCCCTCTCCATTCACTTTACACGGTACTGCTGTTTACTCATGGTAGGATAGCAGGGGCCGGGGAGAGACTGTAGGTCAGCTCAATAGAGGTGGGCGTGTCATGGGTGGGCTAGCACAGGAGCTGAGTGAGGCCAGGAAATCCTGCCTTTTCATGCCTCTTGCTGCCATCGTGAGCACACACACAGAAGAGGGAGAGCGCAGAGCATTGTGAGATGGCAGCACAGAGGCGCCATCTTTGAAAGCTGCATTGAACATCAGATTCTAAAGTAAGAAACTTACATTCCAGCTGATCTGCCTGCCGTTTTAAGCCCCTGTATGCTGTATGTTACTATGCTTACTGAAAGGGAAGCAGCATTTTTATAAAAACTTTTTACCCTGTGTGGCCAGACAACCCCTTTAAGGAAGGCTCCTATTAACGGATGCAGTTTGTGAGTATGTCTTGCAAGTCTTTTGTATTGTAAAGTTATGTCTTATCATTTGCCATATGTATTTTACCTGTAGAGAATCATTGTAAAATTTTACACAATATCACCTACTTTTATGTAACTTTGTTTTATCGTAATCATTAATAAATTTTGTTGTAGCAACCCACTTGTCCTTCTTTAAAGCCGTATCTGAACTTGTTGCCTTTCAGTTGGTAAAACAGGGGGTCCACCAGGGGAAGATCACAGACAGCAACACTGCTGGGCCACCAGGTAAACCTCCCTCAGTAGCTACGTCATATGTAGATTAATGGGTCTGCCATTTCAAGGACCATTAATGTCCCAAGAACAGGATTCAGTCTTGCTCGAGCCAATTCAGAACCTCCCTCTGGACTTTCAAAGTAGTAAGAGCGATTGTTCTTGATCAGCTTCAGTTTAACAGGATATAACATTGCGTAAACAAGCTGCTTGGAGCGCAGTAATTTCTTTGCCTCCGTAAATTTTTGTCGTCTCTGCTGCAACTCCAGAAAAAACTCTGGGAAAATGCGAACTGTTTGCCCCTCCACCCTCAGCAGCTCCGTAAGCTGTGGACACCAATTGTGCATATTACCTATATACAAGGATTCTTGTTGTCTTGCATTCTGAGAGATTATATAGTATTGATGTATACAATAAATTATAATTCAAGCAAGCACTTTCCTTGTCAAGTGTGGTCACTACCATAGAGTGCATTAGCCATCCTTGTCAGAGGTCATCTTTTGATGATTTCTGTCATATAAGAAGTGATGTGGTAGTGGTAGATCACAATAACCATGAATATATAGAGCAACAAGTGGTTAATGACCAATATGTTTTTTTTCAGGTTGCTAACAATAGATTATGGTGATTAGTATGGTTAAAACCATATCTTTTTGTAGGTTATAAAGAAGGTTGGGTCTGGTGTGCTATGTAAATTAATGATTTAAAAACATGATAGACCAATAGACTTTGACACATTCTACTTTATTTATATAATAAGATGACTATGAACAACCCTTTTGTTATAATCATTATAGTAGGAAAGTGGAAGCACTTTATGGTGCTTGTTAAGTTACTGCATATGAGCAACACATTAATAACAAACCCTACAAGCTAGCTTGGTATGTTGCCTAGGTGATAACAACATGATGTCCGATATGGACTGCTAGGCGCATGCGCTAACTGGATGTGCTATGTGTTAGCTCCTGATGCTACCCTTGCGATGTTAGATCAGATCGGAGCATGCGCGGTTTAAACTAGATTATGGCTCATTGATATTGAGTGACAGGTTAGGTGTCCCGCGCAGATCTCGCGTGATTTCACGCATGCGCAGTCAAGGTAAGGAGACCCGATGTAGGACAGCATTATGGAGTGGTGAGTCATAGACTCACGATACATCCAGGTTATTCCCGCACATGCGCAATCTCTACCGGAGTAGTTCCGGGTAAGTGAACCACTAATTTATCTTAATTTAAATAGATAATTGGTTTCCAAGGCTGATGTGTAAGTCAGCCATCCTATTAGGGCATTTGTCTGTGTTGGTGAATTTGTGTTGTATATGGCGATTGGTTCTTTTTGTGTATGTCTACTATATAAGCAACAGCGTGTGCTGAGGCATATATAGGCTTGAAAAAGACTGTGCAGTCGAAACGTTGCAGGCGTTTTTTATGCAAAGAGTTGAAGAATAAAGAATGGATTTTATCTTTAAACAACAACTTGTATATGCTTCAATAACCACCCCATATGCTGCTTACTCTTTACAATTATTCAGCAGCTCCTTCACAATTGAGCTCCAGGATTTTACCATGTAGTTGAGTAGCTTTGTCTGAAGGTGTGCGGGAGGCCTCCAGGCGGTGGGGCTCTAGATGGAATACGATACACCCTTTCAAAACAGAGTACAGGTGACAGAGAATCCAAGCCGTACATCTGCTTGAGAAGCGATTCCAAGAACTCGCAAGGATTTTTACCCTCTACTCCCTCCGGCAGTCCTATAAATCTGAGGTTACAGCGAAGCAGCCGATTCTCCATATCATCTATCTTCCTTTGCTGCACTGTGCAGCTGGAGCTAAGCGTTTGCACCCGATCCAAGACTGTAGTGGTGTCCTCCAGGTTGGAGACATAGGTCTCAATCTTGGTTATGCATTCCCGCAGTGTTTGAACGTCTGCTCTCAGTAGGCTAAAGTCATCCTAGTCTTTGATAGTTGCTGACTTGTGTGGTATGAATGGTGCCCGGGTCCGCTTCACATGGGCAAACAGAACTCAGGTGTGGCCTTGCTGGTTTGAGTCTTCCAGTTTTACGCATTGGTCGTTCCAGTAGCACTCCTTTGTCTTGTCGGACTTCTCTTTGAAATTCCACATTTAGCTGTCTGAATTCAATGATGGTGCCCGCTGCTTTACCTGTTTGTCGCTTGTTGGCAATTTCGATGGATTTATCCAATACCTGTTAGGGTGTTTTTACTCATTTTTTGAAACAGATATTTTTGGTATAACTTACCGTAAAATCTCTTTCTCGTCGCGTTCATTGGGGGCCACAGCCTAGACCATGGGATATAGCCACTGCCCTAGGAGGCAACACTAAGCAAAAAAGTGTTAGCTCCTCCCCACCTGGCTATATCCGCCCTGCAGGCACTCAGCTAATTAGTCTGTCTGCAAGCAGTAGGAAGCCAGTGGGAGTAAAATTATACATACTATGTTTTATACATACCAAAATACATACTTTGGCATAATTCTCTGCCAAACAATGGCCGAAGAACAGAAAGTTCCAGCAACCGCTTAAATAAACAAGGGGTGGGTGCTGTGGCCCCCAATGAACGCGACGAGAAAGAGATTTTACGTTAAGTTATACCAAAAATATCTGTTTCTCGTCCGTATCATTGGGGGCCACAGCCCAGACCATGGGACGTCCACAAGCAGTCCCGAAAACAATATATTGGGTGGGCATTCAAAGTTCGGCTGTGCGGTCAACGACCGCCGCCTGCAAGATCTTCTGGCCAAGAGCGGCGTCAGATGATGCAGCTGTGTGGACCTTATAAAATTTTGAGAACGTATGTAAGGAAGTCCAGATGGCTGCCTTACACACCTGAAGGGCTGAGGCTCCGTGACGGACTGCCCAGGAAGCCCCTACCGCCCGTGTGGAGTGGGCCGTAACCCGAAATGGCGGCGAGCGTCCTGAGGCGCGATACGCCTCTGTTATCAGGGACCTTATCCATTTCGATAGGGTGACTTTTGAGGCTGCCAAGCCCCTTCGGGTCCCCTCCAGAATAACGAAGATAGTGTCGGTCTTACGAAACTCCTTTGTACTTTTCACATAGATCCTCAGCACCCTTACTACGTCCAGGTGGTGCAGCATTTTTTCCTTTTTGTGTACTGGATCTGGACAAAAAGAAGGCAAGGCAATTTCTTCATTAAATGTGAAACTGCGAGACTACATTTGGTAGAAACTCGGGTGATGGTCTTAGTACTGCTTTGTCCTGGTGGAAGATCATATATGGCGCCTGTATAGACAAAGCCGCCAGCTCCGAGACCCTACGGATTGACGTGATAGCGACGAGGAATACCACCTTCCAGGTCAGTAGTCGCATAGAAATTTCCTTCAGCGGCTCAAACGGCTGGTCCATCATAGTGTCCAACACGAGATTAAGGTCCCAAGTTTGGACCGGGGGTTTAAACGGGGGCGTCGTATGGGCGACTCCTTGCAGGAATGTACGTACAGCCATCCTATTTGCGATTGGCTTTTGGAACAGTACCGTTAATGCCGACACCTGTCCCCTCAACAAACCTACCCTCAATCCTACTTCAAGGCCCGATTGTAGGAATGCAAGAATTCTGGCCACCGAAAATTGCATCGTTGTACCCGCCTCTCCTCACACCAGGTGAAGAAGCGCTTCCAGACTCTATAATAAATTGCAGATGAGGCTGGTTTTCTGGCCCGTATCATTGTCTGAATAACCTTCTCCGAATAACCTTTTCTTCTTAACACCTCGGTCTCAACGGCCAAGCCGTCAAATGTAGAGACTTGGAATTCGGGTGTAGAAAAGGCCCCTGGGATAGCAGGTCTCTTTGCTCTGGAAGATGCCATGGTGTGTCGAACAGCATTTCTATGATGGTCGCGTACCAGCTTCTTCTTGGCCAGTCTGGCGCTATTAATATCGCTGGTCGCCCTTCCTGCTTGATTTTTCCCTAGGATCCTCGGTATGAGGGATTGGTGGAAATACGTATAGGAGCTTGTACTCCCCCCCCCCCCCCCCCCCCCACGAAATGGTCAGCGCATCCGTTGCCGCTGCTTGTGGATCCCGCGCTCGGGACACAAATGGGCGTAGTTTGTAGTTTAGTCGGGACGCCATGAGGTCCACGTCTGGTGTGCCCCATTTCAGGCATATTGTCCGAAAAACTTCTGGGTGCAGTCCCCATTCGCCGGGATCTACTCTTTCCCGGCTTAGGTAATCCGCCACCCAGTTTTCTATTCCGGGAATGTAGACTGCGGAAATCGAGCTCAGAAGCTTCTCCGCCCACGTTAGTATACCTGCTACCTCGCTCATTACCGACGCGCTCCGTGTTCCCCCTTGCCGGTTGACATAGGCCACCGCTGTGGTGTTGTCCGTCTGGACGCGTACATTTTTTCTCTTGAGGCTGGGCCCGAAGTGTCAGAGTCAGGTAGATGGCCCGCAACTCTAGGATGTTTATATGCAGCCTTGTCTCTCTTTGAGACCAAACTCCTTGAACAGACTGGTCCCCCAGTGTTCCGCCCCAACCTGAAAGGCTGGCGTCCGTCCTCACTACTATCCAACGCCTTGGGCCCAAAGGCCGTCCCGCCTGAAGCCTCCCAGGTTCCAGCCACCACTTCAGTGACCTTTGGACTTGAGGGGTTATCTGGATTCGCTGTTCCAGGGTCAGCCGGGACCCGTTCCAGCGTGACAATATCAAGTGTTGTATCTTCCTCGACCGGAACTGGTCGAAGGGAACCGCCTCGAATGCTGCCACCATCTGGCCCAGGATAGCCATGCAGTGTCTGATGGTTAGTGGTTTCCCCTGTATTAGGGACCGGACCCCTGCCGGAGCTTGTCTACCTTTGCTTGGGGTAGCAGGACCCGGTGCTGGCTGGTGTCGAATATCATGCCCAAAAACTCCAAGCGTTGTGTCGGTATTGGGCACGATTTTTCGCGGTTCACTATCCAGCCGAATTCTTCTAGAATCTTCATCGTGACGTGTAGGCTTCTGATGTTGCCGCCCCACGACGGTGCCTTTATTAGTAGATCGTCCAGGTATGGAATGGCCGATATACCTTCCGCATGGAGTAGCGCCATCACTGCTGCTAGTACCTTCGTAAAAACTCGTGGAGAGGTAGACAGGCCGAATGGCAGCGCCGTAAATTGAAAATGCCTTCCCTGTGTTTCGAAACGAAGGAATTTTTGATGTGTTTCCCGAATCGGGATATGGAGATAAGCGTCCTTGATATCTATCGAGGACAGAAATTCGCCCGGCTGCATGGAGGTTATCACGGACTTAATTGACTCCATCCGGAAGTGTTTTGTTCTGATGAATTGATTCAACCTCCTTAAATCCAGAACCGGCCTCACTCTGCCGTCCTTTTTGGGTACAAGAAAAAGATTCGAATAGAACCCTTGCCTCTCTTGTGCCCCCGGTACCGGTTTCACAACCCCCTGTGCCAGAAGATTCTGCACTGCCTGCTGTAGGTTGGCTACTCCTTCCGGGGTGGTAGGCACTCTGGACCTGCAGAACGAATTCCGTGGGAGAGTCATGAATTCGATTGCGTACCCGGATGTCACAATCTCCTGCACCCACTTGTCGCTCACACGCCTCCCCCATGTCTCCCGAAATTGGGAGAGCCTGCCCCCCACCCTGGTGACACTGGGTGGGGGCAGCATCTCATGCCGCGCTCTTTGATCCCGCCGTTTTAGATGTTCCGGGTCGGGATCGCCATGTTTGTCTTGTTTTGAAAGAGGGGCCCCTTTTTGCGTCCGTCGGGGTTCTCGTAGACTGGGACCACTGCCCTGGACGGGACGAAAAACGCCAAAAGGATCTAAAAAACTGTTTCCTTTTTAATGGAACCTTTTCCTTTCTTGCCGGCATTTGTGGTAATGACGTGCTCTTGCCGCCTGTGGCGTCCTTTATCATGTCATCCAGTTTAGGTCCAAACAGCCTGCTTCCTTCGAATGGCAATTTTGTTAGAGCCATCTTGGATGCTGTATCTGCTGACCAGCTTTTCAGCCAGAGAGTTCTCCTTGCCGTGACCGATGCAGCGGATGCCCGGGCAACGAACTTGGCTGCGTCTAGTTCTGCTGCGCATACAAACTTGTTTGCCTGTATGACGTTGTCGGTCAGTTCGAGCAACTCACTCGGTGGAGCGCCTGCTACAATGTCTCTCCGTAGCTGTTTGGCCCAGGCTATGGACGCCTTACTGACCCATGCGGCCGCAAAAATCGGCTGCAAGGCAGTGCCTGTGGCTTGAAACACTGTTTTCGCCAACGTATCCAGCTTCCTGTCTTGAGGATTAGCCAGCGTTGCTACTTCAGCTGTTGGCAATGCTGTGCTTCTAGACAGTCGTGACACTGGCGGGTCGATTACCGGAGGTACCGCCCAAACCTTTTTCAGACCCCCTGGGAATGGGTATGTAATTTCCCAAGTCTTCCCGGGTTGCCTAAATTTTTTTGTCCGGGTTCTGCCATTCCTTGTTAAGGACCTCCGAAAAATCCGGATGGTTTGGAAAGACCTGTCGTGATCTCTTCTGCCGTCTAAATGACACCGTGGAAGGAGCCGTCTCTACTGGTTCCTCTGTTACCTGGAGGGTTTCTCTTATGGATATTACCAGGCCGTCCATTAGACTGGCTAGGCGCGACACCTGTTCCTCGTCTAGCTCCGAAACAGACGAGCCTGGAGAGTGGTCGTAGTCTTCAGACCCACTGCCCTCGCCTGCCGTTTGGGCTGTGTCCTGGGACGCCCATGAGCAAGACGCTCGAGGGGACTCATGGTGAGCCCGGGCCGGTCTCGCAGAATACCGGGACCGTGAAGAATGCCTTGATCTGTAGTAAGTATGCACGGACTCCCTGGACCCATGAGAGTCCCTGGATCGTCTGGACTTGGAGGATCTAGACGACCTCCTGGTGTGGCGCGATCTATGGGGAGTGGCCTCGCTGCTACGGGACCTCCTTCTTTTGTGTGCCCTCCCTCGTGCATATTCCGAGGACGACGCGTCTGAGCTGGGCTCTAACCGGCATAAAATCGCCGCAGAGGATGTGGCCAAGCCAGAAACGGCAGCGGCCAGGGACCTTGCCCATTGGGGTTCGGGCCCTGGCTCCACAGGGGCGGCGGGGGGCACCGGGGTCCCTGGAGCTGCGCACGCCGCGGCACATCTAGCGCAGCGGGGGTCGAGTTGACCGCAAGTAAACTTAACGCTGCAGGTAGTGCAAGCGAATTGCTTCACCCTCCCCTTGGCCGGGCTGGAACCCTCTGATCTAGGGTCAGACATGGCAAAAGAAAACAACTTCCAGGTAGCGGGTAAGCTACGTACCGTTACAGGAATGCCTGCAGGGGGGACGGGGAGGGCGAGGCGAGAACACCGAAGTGCTGCCTTGGGCAGGGCTTACCCGGTCTAGCAGCTGTTTCCGCGGTTCCCCTGGTCCAGCTGGAGCCTCTGGTCCTGACGCTTGGATGCTGTTGGGAGTCGACGCGGGTCCACCACACGATCTCGCAGCGTTGGCGACCCGGCAGGTGCTGTGGCAGGGACTGCTGCGGCGTTGTTACAGCTGCTGGTGCCCGAGACAGGAGGTGCTGCTGCTGTCCGGGTGCTTTCTCTGTAGCAGAAAGGAATTGCAGGGCTGAATGGCTGGACGGATGTGCTGCTGTATGCTCAGAGCTGCACAGTGCTGGGCTCCGAAGTGCAGACAGAACGAGGTGTCAGCTGCTGAGAGCGGCCAGTCCTCCGTCTGGCTGCCCCTTTTAAACTTGCTGCGGTCGGAGGGGGCGTGGCCTGCCCCGGAAGCGCGCCCGCGACCCGGAAGTGGCCTGCCAGCCGGCGCCCCGGCGTCCTGCAACATGCCTCGCTTCTATCCCTGCTCGGAAGAGCTGCCGCTGCCGTCCTGGAGCTCCATAAGGTACCCTGCGTCCGCTGCCGCCACCAGTATGGAGTCCCCAAACGGAATGTTGCCGCCGCCGCTGTCAGTGTGAAGTCCAATGGGGCGTCTGTCTGGGAGCCACAGCCTGTCCGTGCGTCGACCGCTCCAGCAGTGCTGCCCCCTATGCGTCACCGTCAGGCAGTGCGCCACTCCAGGGATGGGGAGCCCTATGGCTGGCGGGTAACCGACTCAGATGCGCATTGCATGGTCGGGCCCCTTTTTCTTCGCTGGGTGAGACGCCGCAGTAGTGGTGGAGACACCCCCTGCCTGCGTCTCCCCCGGGAGGCCAGTACAGCCAGGGAAAAGCCCCGACTCCCCGGATTCCCGTGACTAGCCACGTCTGCCTCCTAGCAGACACTAAGCTAAAGACTAATTAGCTGAGTGCCTGCAGGGGGGATATAGCCAGGTGGGGAGGAGCTAACACTTTTTTGCTTAGTGTCGCCTCCTAGGGCAGTGGCTATATCCCATGGTCTAGGCTGTGGCCCCCAATGATAAGGACGAGAAAGGGATATATTGTTTAGCTGTGTTTCGTGGGATGGATTTGATTTCCTCCCATAATTCGTCAGGGCCTTTTTCGATAGTGCTGAGCGCTTCAAATCAGTTATTCACTTCGACTGCGTATCGTGAAGGATGTTGTCTACATTGAAACAGCGTATTGCTGGTGACCTTCTGATGTTGCTGAATCTTAGCTTGATTTTTGTGACTGGAAGCTGATGGTCGGAGCCGCAGTGTGCACCTGGAAGTGTTCTCACGGCCAGAATTGAGCTTTCCCAACGCATTTAACATTGGATTTGGTTTCAGTGCACGCCATTTGAGCCATCCACGTGTACAGACTGCATTTCGGCTGCTCAAACCATGTGTTCATGATCGAAAGGCAGTTTACCTTACAACATTGGACCATACGCTGGCCTGCATTATTCCACTCACCCAATCCGAATTTGCCAACGACAGGTAGGTCTTCTCCAGAGTAGATTTTTGCAATGAAATCCCTTCTTATAAAAGCAATATCCTTGGCAGGGATCTGATTGCTTGCTGAAAATCGGCATAGAATTTTTCAATGTACTCATCTGTTGCATTTGTTGTGGCTGCATAAACTTGCAGACCTCTGATCGAGCGAGGATTCCCATTGATGCATATGGATATGCTCCTATAGTTTTTGTGTTAACTTATTGTACGTGTCGTTACGGACACTACAATAACAAATATATGGGATTTTTTTCCAGATTTTTAATGCCAATATGAGGAAAAGCCCAAATATCGTTTTTACATTTTTATTTTTTGTACATTATTTTGATCTTTTTTTTTTTTACACAATGTGTGTTCCTCTGGGGGACTTACACCATAGCACTGCTGATCACTATGATAAGGCATTGCAGGACATTTCTCCTGCAATGCCTTATCACTTATTACAGCGATCATAGCCAATGGTAATACAGGACACCTATAGGTGTCCTGTTACCATGGCAACCAGTCGGGCTCTCTGCGATCATATCACGAGAGCCCGATCAGAGCACAGAGGAAGCGCACTTCCTGCCTTGATCTATATGTATCACGGAAGAGAAGGGGTTAACAGCAGGGAGCGCATCTGAGATGCACTCCCGCTGTTGCAGCAGGAGGCCGGCTATCAGTGACAGCTGGCTTCCGCTGCCGGATAGCGTGAGATCTCTTACGATCTCACACAATCCACATCACTTAATGGTATGTCCAGTTGCGGGAAATACCCCACTGCCATGATGTACCCTTATGTCACATAAGGCACGCAAAGATTTTCGCTTGATAAGCATTGTGTCTAAGTGTGCCTTTAGCCAGTAGAGCAAAGTTCGATTGTGCTCAGTAAAAGAAACCAAGTAATCTTGTAGATATGATACCTTTTAATGGCTAACAAAAATACATGAGGTTACAGCAAGCTTTCGGGGCCTTCTATTGACCCTTCAGAGCTGGAAGGGCTGCAAGCTGTGGTCCAGGGTGGACAAGCAGAGGCCTTGAGTTGATCAGGGATGACAACCCTCGACCCAGGTGGGGTGCTTATGGAGATTATATGGACTATGGTATGCTGTATCCATTTGATTTGATGTGCTGTCAAATAACGCTGGCAAGCACCAGATCAAAGAAAATTCACGTCTGCTAAGTGCTACCTATACATGAGGCGTGCCATTTCTGGTCTGACAGGATGGCGATTAGCAGGCGAGGAACGCCCCTTGTCACAACATATATTTTATATTTCATATACACTAAGTGATATACCAGTGTGTTGTATTTGTTTGTGTGTATATATATATATATATATATATATATATATATATATATATATATACACACACACACATACATACATACACATACACACACAGTTTTGCCGAAAATAAGACATGCCCTGAAAAAAGCTCTAACCTGATTTTTCAGGGGGCTTGAAATAAAAGCCCTACCTCAAAATTAGGTCCTAGCTGCATTACATAAAAAAAAATAAAAGGAATACATTACCTAGCAGGCTTGGTCCAGGTCCTCCCGCCGTTCTCCAGAACTCCGACTCACTTTTTGCAGTACTCGGCCGCCCACATAGAAGATCACTTCTGTGTTACGGGATTGATAAGCCACACCTCCAGAAAGCGATGCCTGTGATTGGCTGAGCGCGGTCGAAGAACCAAATCACAGCTATCACATTGTGTAGGTGGGATTTATGAATTGGCCGATCAATGCCATGGCTCGGTGCATTGGAGCTCTGGAGAGGAGTGGAAAGGACCTGGACTAAGCCTGCGAGGTAAGTGTAAGACATACCGGAAAATAAGACTTAGTAAAATTAATATACATACAGTAGTAACAGCCTGTGTCAACTTTCAACCCCCTCCCCCCCTCCCCCCCTTGTCGATCCAGAGGAAGGCAAAAGAGACAGAAGCCAATTACCCCATTCGGGGGAAAAATTCCTCCCCGACTCCATAATGGCCGTCAGAATAATACCTGGATCAACCTTTAAATAGTTTTTACCTGACTGTAAGACCCGGATCAACAATCCGCTGGTCACTTAATGTCTATATCCTGTAATATCATAGCGCTCTAGAAAAACATCTAGTGCCTTCATAAATTCCTCTATGGATTTTGCCATCACCACATTCCCAGGCAGAGAGTTCCACAGTCTCACTGCTCTTACAGCAAAGAACTCCCTTCCATGTTGGTGATGAAACCTGCTTTCTTCAAGACATAGAGGATGCCCTCTTGTTACCGCAGTCCTGGGTATAAACAGTTATTTGATCGCCCATTAGGCGTCTTTTTTCGAGGGTAAATAATCCCAATTTTGTTAGCCTCTCTGGGTATTCTAGTCCTCCCATTCCGTTTATTTATTTATGGAAAGAATATAATGTAGAGGCAGCACTTAGATGCAGTTAAACTTATAGAAAACTTTATTCCTCCGTCATAAAAATTGGCTGCAACGTTTCGACCAGTCTACTCCCGGTCTTTGTCAAGCATAACCAGCCAATGCACAATACATGGTATAAATAACACTTAGCATACATATCAACCAATGAAAACATAGAAGACACAGCTGTAAATAATGTCTTAATCACATACATCAATCACCAATAACTAGAGATGAGCGAGCGTACTCGGATAAGCACTACTCGCTCGAGTAATTGGCTTTATCAGAGTATCGCTGTGCTCGGGGCTAAAGATTCGGGTGCCAGCACGGAGCGGGGAGCTGCAGAGGAGAGCGGGGAGGAACGGAGGTAAGATCTTTCTCTCCTTCTCTCCCGCCCGCTCTCCCCTGCTCCCCGCTGCGACTCACCTGTCAGCCGCAGCGGCACCCGAATCTTTAGCCCCGAGCACAGCGATACTCGGATAAAGCAAATTACTCGAGCGAGTAGTACTTATCCGAGTACGCTCGCTCATCTCTACCAATAACATCACACCTGGCGTGTGCTCCTCCGTTATCACCTTCATGTCTGAATTGTCGGCGTCTAACCTCACTGAGCGCGCCTTTGCACGAGTTGCCGGGATATCGCGAGAGACGTCGCGTCACTACACTCCGGGGTATGGCACATCCATTGCGCATACCCAGGGCTCGTCATATCAAACGTCCTCACGTATGGACGTCAGCAAGGCCTACCCCGATGCGTACATCTCCATAGCAACAAGCCGAAGTTACTTAGCTGTACTCAGGAGTACAACCCATCCATCAGATATGCACAGGGCTAATACTCAACGTCCTCACGTATAGACGTCGGCAAGGACCACCCTGACATGTAAATTCCCACGGTGATAGATCAACGCTATTCAATAGGCCATCCGGAGATGTAATAATAGCACTTTATGTAGATAGCAACTTTATCTAATCATAATATGTATAGGGGGGGCCCATATAATCAAACCATCCTACCATGGGGAATGTACAGTCTAAATACTGGGTAATAAGCCCATAATGTTTAAATCTCTACTAGTGTTGACATCATAAATTCAAAAGTGACTGGACATATAAACCCATGGATATGTATACACCAGAGTAGTGAGGTCCTAATTAATCATACAAAAAAAATAACATATAATGCAAAAGAGTTTTTGTGACATCAGTTTCTCCTGCCCATGTGCATAACCTTACATTTATCAACATTGAACTTTATTTGCCATTTTTCTGCCCAAACCCCCAGCTTATTTAGGTCCTTTTGTAGTTGTACATTGTCCTCTGTTGCATTATCTTGTATAATTTTGTATCATCTGCAAATATTGATATTTTACTGTGCAGTTCCTCTAGCAGGTCATAGATAAATATATTGAACAGAATGGGGCCCAATACTGAACCCTGTGGCACCCTGCTAGCAACGGTAGCGCAATCAGAGTACTAAACGGTCTTATTTTCTGGGAAATATATATATGACGAAAGTCCTGACTGACTGACTCGCCAAAAGTTCTCCAACTTCCCGATGTCGTAGAAACATGAATTTTGGCACAAGCATAGATTATCTCCAAAATAGGAAAAGTAATTGGGTCTCAACTCGATTATTCAATTCTAGCGCAAAAGGCATCGATTTTCTCTGTCAGGGCAGAGCGGAACTCTGTAATTGCTTTTAACACATCAGCAATGGTCGGGGCGGGCACAGGAGGTGAAGCTGGGGCAGCCCCCGCAGGGGATGTGCCTTGTGGGCTGCAGGGCTCGTTGGATCGGGTGTCCGCTGAGCCGCTGGGTCGGGCATACTGTTGCAGCTTGTTGGCTATTTTATTTTGTTTAATGGGTGCCATCTTGTCGGAGGGGTACAATTGGAGATATCCGTTGGCCCGAGCTTGTAATGTATTGCAGGGGGAGTTCACATGTAGTTTAGTGGTTAGTGCATAACTGTTGAGGAATAATCATGATGCAGTGATGTCAGTGAACTGGCGCCACACCACCACTAGGTGTCAGCAGAGAGCAGGTCAAGAGTCAATGGGTAGATGCCAGTGAAGCAGACTTTGTGGGTTATGAAACAAAGTAAAGGCTGCAAATATGGGCTTGTGCTTCTTTCTCTGGCCCACAGAATATAGCCCCAGTGTTGTACTGTGGTGTCTGATGAGCTGCACAGGCTTTTAACAGTCCCAGCTCTGCTGCATCTCTGCTGTGCAGGCTGTATATGTGTGGCTTGCTGCTCACAATAAATGGCAGTCCCAGAGAGTAGAGGATGACCCCCTCTCTGGCCTCAGGAGCCTCCTGGACAGCACTCCCGACAGAGGCCCTCAGTGCAGATGGAGCTCCCCACCTCTTCAGCCCCCCCCTCCCTCCCTCCCTCCGTCTGTGGCAGTCTCAGCCCTCCCAGTACCTGCAGGCAGATCCAGGGTTTTCTCACCTCCCCTCCGGTGCCACCACCACCTTCTCAGCTGGCCCTCTCTCTCCAGCAGCCGTGCCTCCCCTTCAGCTGCCCCCCGGTAGGAGCTCCCTGCAGTCGTCCGCGGCCGGGCTCCACTTCCGGTCGGCCGGGCTCCAAACTCTAGCCCGGGGATGCACCTGGCGAGGTAGGCCCCAATTTTGCAGCTCCAGCTAGAGGCCCGTGGAAGGTCTCGTTCTGCAGCTCTTGCTCCGGTGGTGTCAGCGGTGTGGTTCTCAGCTCCAGGGGTGCTCTCAGGATGGCGAGACTGCCTCTCAAAGTCTCCTCCAGCCTGGAGCCCCAGGGATGGTGTCTGTTCCCTTCGCTGGTTAGCCACGCCCCTGTATGGCTCATATTTAATGCACGATGTATATTACAAAGTGCATTAATATGGCCATACAGAAGTGTATAACCCCACTTGCTATCGCGGGACAACCCCTTTAATTTATTAGTAGCATTTCTGACACTCGCCCTACAGTTTCTGCAGACCACATTATATTCTTCAACTATTCCCCCCTCTTTCTATTTGATAAACAAAATAGGTATACACAATATTGGTAGTGAAACTGTGGGTTTAGTTTATAGTTGTTTGTTCTATCAGTTACGATTCCCAAGGTTGGGAGTCTTGTTCTCCTTTGTTGTAATGGTCAAAGTAGTTTAAAATGAAATAAAAAAAAAACAAAAACAGGTGGGTATAATAAACTCTTAACAGAGTGAGAAAACTTATGTTTAATTTTGTGAATTCTTGATGACTCGCTTGTTTTGCATTGTGATGTATGGCATGCCCAATAAACGTTCCTTTAAAAAAAAAATATTACCTACTAACCAGATGAAGATATCGTTGTGTTATGTGCTTTGGAATCTATATTAATAGATCACTGACTGAACAGGAGTCAACAATCTGATGACACAGCCAAAAGGCAAACCGTTCTGGGATGTATTAAGAGAAGCACAGACTCCTGATTACATAAGGTAATTATCCCAGTCTACTCTTCCTTAGTCAGACCTCATCTGGAATACCGTGTGAGGTTCTGGGCACACCCAATATAAAAATACACATTAACAAACCGGGGCAAGTTCAGAGAAAAGCTACTAGGATGTTGAGCAGTCTCCAAATCATGCTCTATGAGAATTGGTTAAAAGATCTGAGAATGTTTAGCTTGCAGAAGAGAAGGCGGAGAGGAGACTTGATAGCTGGCTACAAATATCTGAAGGGCTGTCACAGTGCAGAGGAATCAGCCCTATTCTTATTTGCACAAGGAAAGACTAGAAGCAATGTGATGAAACTGAAAGGGAAGAGACACATTAGATATTAGAAAAAAACTTTGACAGTGAGGGCGATCAATGAGTAGAACAGGTTGCCCCAGGAGGTGGCGAGTTCTCCTTCAAATCGAAGTCTTCAGAGGCTGCACAGACACATGTCTAGGATTATTTAGTGAATCCTGCATTGAGCAATGGGTTGGATCAGATGATCCAGGAGGTCCCTTCCAGCTTTACAATTATAGGATTTTACCTTACAACTGGACACTGGAGATCCCAGAAGCATGACACAATCAGATAAGCATATGATCATAGAACCCTATTAAGAAATGTGGATTACCCAGTCATGAACCTCCACAAACCCTGGTGACCACCAGTGTGAAATGCTGGGCATGTGAATAGGTGTCTGATAAGCAGCTCAAATCCAACTTCCTCACCCTGCTTCCAGTGGTTGACAGAACTCTCAGTCACAAAAATTTGTAGCATGATCTCAAGTTTTTACATGGAACATTTCCTGCTACATGTAAATTTCTCTTCGATTGTGTTAGAGGCTTCTAATGGCCAACAAGTTCTACACAAGCAGGTGGGGTAGAATAAAAAAAGGGAGGTCCCCTACACAAAAAGAAGCCAAGGGTGGAAACACTCTTAAAGCCTCAGGTGGCAAGACGTTTCATCTAATTAGGCAATTTATCTATGCTATAGCTTCTAAATATACAGTCAGGAAGGCGGGGCTTTGCCAGTGGTGGGATAGGACACAGACGCCTTGCTCTCAAACACCCCAGCATAGAACTAACAGGGGCACCTTTTTTTCCTCCTACCTCAGCAGACTTTTTGCCAGAGCGGCTACAGCGGATCCGAACAGAAAAGTGCATTATTTCAGTGCTCAGACCCGACAATGCAGCCTCCAAAAGCAAACCAAGACGGCGCTGGCTTCCTCATCTAGCATATTTTCTGCTGCGCTGTGAGAGCCCATGGCTTCAGCTACTGTGGCCTCTCCTCTGGGCAGTATGTGGATCAGCAGGAAAGCTTGGCGGGCACCCCCCAGAAACCTCTTTGTGAGCCACGCACGCAGACAGCTGTAGAGACCACGGGCGCACCATCAGTATCTTCTCTGAGGCATTGTGAGGAGACTCGGAGATTAACTTAGCTGGCACTTCCTGGTGTGCTGCAGAGGCCAACAGCTGTGCTTGATGGGGCTTCTCTTCCAGGGTGACACAAGGACTGGGTAACAGCTCCATCGGGTGCCCCTGTTGTCCAGGTGCGGCAAGGCAGCTGACAGCTATAGGTACTATATACTCTCCTTCAGGGTGGCATGAGGACCAGGGGACTTAAACATCAGGCACTCCATGGCCTTCTCTAATGGTGGCGGTAAGCAGGGGCGAGCCATGCTCACCATATTCACATGCTAGCCCAGTCACCATCATTACAGTGGTCCTCCATCCTTCCTCCTAGTAAAAGAGAAGCATATTTTAAAAAAAAAAAAATTCTATATTTACACACATACACACGGTCCAGTGGACATAGGGGATTGGAACTGGAGAGCCCATTTAAGGGTTATGCCCACTAAACTGGAATTAAATGGCCTATTTACTCATATTAAAAAATCTGAAATAGACAATGGCATCCTTACAAAGGTAGATCCAACACATGGGTCCTCGATTGACAAAGGCTGAGGAAGTTCAAGATCAGATTTCAAGATTGAACATATTAATGTCCATCATACTACCCTGAAAGAGCATTCAAACCAGATCTCTGATATACTAACACATCAGGACGACATTAATAACCACAATAGGCAAAACAATATTCGCAAAGGGAGCAGAGTGAGGAGGTAAAATCTGCACATCAAAAATGTACCCCTTGGAACAACCAGAAGAGATAGACAGGATGCGCAGATTTCTAAGCCCTAGATGTGGGGGACCCTGCCCGGTCACGAGGTGTGATCTGTTGGATCCATTTTTATAAGGTCCAAAACAAACAAGTGTACTGAACATTACATATACAGTAATCACAATAGGGTGGTAAAGTATGTGCGGTCATGATGGACTCATGGAAAAGGAACGATCGGTAAGAATAATTCCCCTTTTCCCCACTTCGTCCATGCTGACAGCACACATGGAGGCAATACCAAATTATTACGAACACATCGGGGGGGGGGGGGGGGGGGGGCAATAGCCTGAAGGACCTTCCATCCAAGGGCCAGCTCCCTTTCGGAGTATAGGGCCAAACGGTAATGCTTGGTGAAGGTGTGGATTCTAGACCAGGTAGCAGCCTTACATATCTGTTCAGTCGGGGCCTCCCTGCGCTCGGCCCAAGAAGAAGAGAGAGACCTTGTGAATGGGCCCTTATTCCTTCTATAACTGCCAGATTTTTCGCTTTGTAAGCTTCTTGTATAGCTAATCTTAATTGTCTAGCAATGGTATCTTTCATAGCTCCTTTTCCTTTGTTTCCACCTTGAAACTGGAAAAATAATTTCTCTGAATCTCTGAAGCTTTGTGAAACTTTTAGATATGTCAATACAGCAACCCTGACGTCTCCGCTCTGACTGGCAGTGTCCCTGCTGCAAATTCACAGCAGGACACAGACAGACTCTTATTAGCGCAGCTGGATGTTAAGGCCTCATGTCCACGGGCAAAAGAAGAATTAAAATCCGCAGCAGATTTTAACTCTTCTCCTGCCCGCGGATCCGCATCCCATAGGGATGCATTGACCACCCGCGGGTAGATAAATACCCGCGGATGGTCAATAAAAGTGATTTTTTTAAAAATGGAGCATGAAAAAATCTGGACCATGCTCCATTTTCGTGCGGGTCTCCCCCGGGGACGGCTCCCACGGGCTTCTATTGAAGCCTATGGAAGCCGTCCGGATCCGCGGGAGACAAAAATCGGGATTTACTCACCAGCTCCGGTTCTTCTCTTCGCCGCAGCGCCATCTTCTCTACGTCGTGGCGGGATCTTTTTTCTTCGGGCTGGCGCATGCACAGGGCACGTCACCGACGTCATCCTGCGCATCCGCCGAGCCGAAGAAAGAAGATCCGGCCGCGACGGAGAGAAGATGAAAAAAAAGGAGATCCGGAGCGGGCGGGAGGTAAGTTTATTCTTATTTATTCTCATTTTCAGCACTCATGTCCGCGGGGCAGGAGGGACCCGCTCCGGATTCTCCATGGAGAATCCGGAGCAGGCCTGATTTTCCCCGTGGACATGAGGCCTTACAGCCAGCTCTGCTGATAACAGCTGATCACTCAATTCTAGCAATCTAGAATTTAGCGATCGATGACTCGTGCACGAAAACTGCACGATGTCCTTGCATTTAGACAGAATGAGAATCGCTCAAAAGACGGCTATGAGCGATTCTCATTGTGGCTAAAAGGGCCTTAGCAGATCATCACTCATATTCTACATCCGCTCTCATCCAAAGGGAGGCATTAAAATTGCATCTTAAGAAGGATATTTATTTCTCATGGAGCAAGATTTTTTTTTAAAAAAGGATAGTTCTCACAAACCTTTCCAATTCTTACAGACACCGGGGACTCAGGAAGTGGCTAACTAAGCAAATTCCTCTGACGTACTGGCAGCAGAGATATTAGTTCTGAAATTGTATTATTTCTAGATCAAAAAACCTTTCATCTAAGAGATAAATTACGAGTAGGATATTTTTAATATGTAGACAGAATGCGGTAGATGTCTGGCCAGAGTACTTCATCCCCGTTCCCCCCAATCTCATACCCTGTATATTAATTTTCCCAGCAAAGGTCTGGTTCATACTCCTCAAGGGCATTCTGGAGGAATTTTACTCCTATTACTCTAAACTATATAATATCGCGAAATCCTCCAGCTTTTCAGAAAAAGTCACTACAAACAATATCACACATTACTTGGAGTTTAACTCCCTGGGATCCATCCATATTGAAGAAATGTATGGCCTCAAAACAAAACTTTGGTTTTGATTAAGGCCGCCTGCACACGAGCGTTCCGGATTCCGCTAGCGGATTTTCACGCGCGTATAGTACCTAAATGTGCTTGCGGATCGGTGCGGATGCGTGAAAAATCACACGCGGATATACGCGGATGTGTTGCGGAAAAAAACGCGCAGAAAAACCAGCAGCCGCCCCTTATTGTAAACCCAACCCCTAGAGAACTGCCCATTCCTTGGAAAACAGCTTAAAAACCAACACCCAGACTCCGTTTTGTCCCTCTTGCTTGTGCGAGCACCGTTAAATTATTGATGTCTTTGTGGGCATGGTTGATCCATGTAACTTTTTTCAGGCGCTTCTCCAGCGTGACTTTATTTCAGTCACTGCAAAAAAATTCACAAGAGGAATTCATTACTACAGATTTTGCATTCTTAGATCCTGCATTGGCAAGAAATACTACCTATCTCCCTCTACAAATTTGCCTGTGAAGCTCTGTGCTGTGTGTTGGGACGCCTCCTACCATGCCTACTTCCTGTAGTCATAGCAACCAGTGACTTCATCTGCAGCTGCACTGTGGATGTACTGCGTGAAAAAACGCACCCATTCACTTGTATTGGAGGCTTCACGCGCAGAATCCGACCCAAATTAGAACAGGTCGCAGATTTTTTCACGCGCATGAAAAAACGCGATACAAATCCGTTCGTCTGGGGACAACTGCGGATCCTCATAGGAGTATATTGGCTGCGGTCTGGGGCAGATAATGTGCCTAAAATAACGAGCTGGAAATTCCGTTCGTGTGCAGGCACCCTAACTAGATTAGAGCTTACAGGATTTGAAAGTTTGGAAAAGTCCATGGCCAGATGGATTCATTCCCAGATTCTACAAATTCTGTGGTCATTTGATTTCAGGCCCATTACTCAGGCTGTTTAAGGCTATTTCTCAAGGGTGCCCCTTTCCTCCCCAAGGCCCTACAGGCACATATAATTGTTATCCATAAACCTGGTAAGGCTTCTTTAGTGTGTAGTAATTTTCACCCTCTCTATTTAATAAACACAGATATTAAACAAACTATTCTCATTGAATCATAGAATGGTAGAGTTGGAAGGAACCTCCAGGGTAATCTGGTACAACCCCCTGCTCAGTGCAGGATTCACTAAATCATCCCAGACAGATATTTGTCCAGCCTTTTTCTGAACAATTCCATTGAAGGACAACTCACCACCTCCCGTGGTAACTTGTTCCACTCATTGATCAACCTCACCCTCACTATTCTCCAAAATGATCCCCCCCTAGATTAAACCCATACATTCCACACCTTGTCCATAAGGAACAGGTTGGATTTGTTCAAGGTTGAGAGTAACATCATTAAAACTATGTCGCTAATCCCCAGAACTCGTAAATCCAGGGCATTGCTATGTGTTTTGTCTATCGATGCAGAAAAAGCATTCAATAGGGTCTGATGGGAATACTTAGAGGCAAAACCTAGCTTGGATTATGTCCCTCTACTGCTGGCTCAAATATGGGTAAAAGGACACCTAGCAGACCTCTCCCCTAATAGAAACCGGATGAGACAGGGAAGCTCCCTTTCACCTTATGTGAGGGCAGCAAATATGTATCCATTTTGTATCTTGTATCTATCTTATACGCTTCAGAACCGACACATAATCTTGCAATTTTTCATAACTAGAGCGTTTTCAGACATACTATCTTAGCTGAAGTGGTGGATACAACCTTGGTTATTAGGCAACTTATGACAAAATATACAGCCTGGTGACCTTGACATCAACAGCCCCAGTTTTCCAAGAACATGTTTTAAATATATGATAAAGAAGCTTACTGCTCATGGTAGAAATATATTTGTTTACCTAACACTAAAAAGTGAGATGCAGCACTAATAAAGAAACTATCTTGATTACACAAAGCTGAGTGCAACGCGACTTAGTTCATGGAAGTATTTTACATTCAGTTATAATTTGAAAGACCTGGGGGCGTGGCTTTGACATGGAGGCGTGGGCATCTCCTGCCTTAAGCTCCCGCTGACACCACCAGCAAAAACCCGCATTAATGTCCGTGCAGCAGCCCATTAACACCTCCACTACCTTCATGGGACGCAGGAGAATTTCCAGCTGCTCGGTGGTGCCTCCAGAAGTAGGCCTGGCAGGTATACAGTGCTTCCTCAGGGCTCTTAGCGCCGCAGGCACTGGACCCAAGATGGCGCCGGACCATGCGTGCAGCTCCTCCTCACCGCCAGACTGCAGTACGAGGACACCCAGACCCGCTAGCTGCACTGGGGACAGCCGATGCTCCAGCTCAGCAGAAGGAGAAGACAGAGAGGAAGCAGCACACTGCAAGCTGCTCACTCCGGCAGACGAGGTAAACCCCTCCCAGCCACCAGAGTCCTCTGAAGGGAATATGAGCAGGGAAAGGAGCGATACGCCATCAAGCCCAGGCAGCCTCCCAGAAAAAAGGCAGATCCTTAATGCTGCCATAAGCCTAAAATTTACCCCTCAGACGCCTACACACAAGGGTGGGGGCGATATAAAAAGGCATCATGCACAGGGCCCGGACGGGGACCTCCTGGGAAGCCCTAGTGCCAGCAGGCCTGCCCCTTCAAACAAATCAGCCTCCAGCAAAAGTACACCCATCCAGGGACCACATTACACCACCAAATAGGAGTAAGGGCTCATGTCCACGGGCAAAATAAGAATTAAAATCCGCAGCGGATTTTAACTCTTCTCCTGCCCGCGGATCCGCACCCCATAGGGATGCATTGACCAACCGCGGGGTAGATAAATACCCGCGGATCGTCAATAAAAGTGATTTAAAAAAAAAAAATGGAGCATGAAAAAATCTGGACCATGCTCCATTTTCATGCGGGTCTCCCGCGGGGACGGCTCCCGCGGGCTTCTATTGAAGCCTATGGAAGCCGTCCGGATCCGCGGGACACAAAAATCTGATTTTACTCACACGCTCCGGTTCTTCTCTTCGCCGTGGCGCCATCTTCTCTCAGTCGCGGCCAGATCATTTTGCTTCGGCCCGGCGCATGCGCGGGGCACGTCACCGACGTCATCATGCACATCCGCCGAGCCGAAGAAAGAAGATCCGGCCGCGACGAGAGAAGATGACGCCGCAGCGAAGGAAGTATCCGGAGCGGATGGGAGGTGAGTTAATTCTGATTTATTCCTATTTTCAGCGCTCCTGTCCGCGGGGCAGGAGGGACCCGCTGCAGATTCTACATGGAGAATCCGTAGCGGGCCCGATTTTCCCCGTGGACATGAGGCCTAAAAGAAATGAAAAAGGAGGGTTGAGCAAGACCCAGTGAGGGTGGTGGAATATGTTTCCAATGATGGAGTATTTTGAATGGTGGAGGTGCTGCCAACCAGATGACGCTCCACCAGTGTGGGCGTGAGTGCAGCGAAAAGGATGTGAAAAAAACTGGTATGGAGGTGCAACCCTCTTAGCTACTAGAAGATGAAGATCAAGGTTTAATGTGTGATGGTGAAAGAACTTTATTTTTTCACAAATTAAAAACCAGCAATAGAATACGTGTTTCGGGGATGAACCCCTTCGTCAGTTCGGCTGGATAGGACAACAGGATGCCTGGGGGTGACAAATCCAAAAGGTGTATTGGATGTGTCAGAGGTCCTGTATGTGCAGGAGGACAGGGGAGAAAAAAGTGCTTTAGCTTTTCCCCACCAAATAGGGGCCCGGCTACTAAAACTATCTCAGCCACCGCACCCCAGAGACAGAGGACCTCCCAGGACTGGGACCAGAGCCCACCTGAAGCGAGCAACCGCGCACACGCTCGGGGCCACAACAGAAAACCCCAGTTACAGCCCCTCATATGACCATGGATCCACAGATGACTCAACGCAGGGCAACTCCTGGGACTGGAATGAACAATTGCAGGCGTTACCTACAAAAAGAGACTTCCAGAGGTTAGAAGACTCCTGCAAGCAAGCCCTGTCCCTTTTTCAGCAAGAGCTGAAACAGGTAGGCCATAGGCTGCAAACTGTAGAGGAATCCCAAAAAGACGTTTTTTTCATTGCTGGACGCCCATAGTTAAGTCATCAATGCCCAGAACCTGCAGATAGCAGATATCCTATCCCACCTAGACGATCTGGAGAACAGGCACCGACGCAACAACATCCGCTTGCGAGGCCTATCTGAAGAAGTGACTCCCCCGCAGCTGGAAAATTGGGCACGCAACATGTTCAGCTCCCTATTGCAATGTGTATTGCAACGTGACCGTTCTAAACTGGTAGAAATAGATCGTATTCACAGACGTTTGGGACCCAGACCAGAGGATCCGGGGTAACCTCGAGATGTAATATGCCGGATCCATTTCTACACAGCTAAGGAGGCGATCCTGAAACAAGCACGGGATAACAACCCGGCTCTCACCCATAATGGAACTCCTATTATAATATATCCGGACCTGGCCCGGCGTACCCTGCAGCTCCGCAGGGCGGTGAGATCACTACTCCATGCTTTACGACTGATCGCTTCCAAGAAGGGTAAAACAGCACTATTTAAAAGCCCAGCGGATCTACCAAGATTCCTGGGGACACTGGAGCTTCCCGTGGTGGCGCTACCGGACTGGCCTACCCTACCATCGCTACCAGTCGTGGCTCCCAGAGAGGCCTGGCGTGAGACCCGACCCGGAAAGAGAAGGGCTATGGGACACCCCGGAACCACACCTTCCACCTGAGGTCCGAGAAGAAGGAAAATAATACAAAGACCTGAACATGAGCCCTGAGAGGCGCTTCTGTACATTTGGACCCCATCTAAAGAGGCCAGCCGGCGGCCGGACTGCTCCACTTTCTTCCATCCCCTCTCCTCCTCCTCCCACCCCCCACCCCCCTTTTTTTCTTTTGGGGGGAGGGGAGGGTTCTTTTCCCTTTTTTTATTTTATGTGTTGTGTCTTTGCACATTTTTCTCTTTTTCTTTGATTTGTTCTTGAACTATAATCGGCATGCCAAAGAGCTGTTGGAACTGTCCAAGTTACAGGAAGACGGATTGCGTTCTGAATTGTTTATATCTAAGAGTTGCGGGTTTTACATTGCTGCCCTGTTGGGGCATTTCTACTATATTTAGTTAACTGGTGGGTGAAGCGGGAGGCAAGCGGCGGTGTACCTTCCTACTTCCCTCAGTAGGCTAGATGCCACTAAGTGCCGTCTAATCTCTGGTGTATACCAGACGAGTACCTGTTCCAAAGAGTGTGGGATGCTATCCCCTGACTGACAGGCTACTCCATTTCTGTCACCCTGCTACTTTTCCCATGTCCCCTCTTCTCTCTCTCTCAACTCTCCCATTCCTCCCAGCGGCAGCATATACCAATAATTTACCAACATAGGCACATCTTTTTGTACCTACAACGCTAGAGGATTAAGTTGTCCCACCAAAAGGTCAAATTCTGGGGCACATGCATAAAAAACACGTACTCATTGCCCTTTTTCAAGAAACTCATTTTAGAAGCGGCCATGTCCCGAAGTGTAACAGTGCTGGGAGAACTGGCTCGATTTGCCTCTGGAACCACAATTGTCCTCGGAGGAGACAAACCTTTGTATGAACCGATGCCTTGACTCGTCATCAGGTAGGTCTGGCGTTTCCCTGGCGGCCGTGCGCAGACTGCGGAGACAGCTGATCTCCCTTAAACTCATTGACCTCTGGAGGATCTTACAGCCGGAGGTCAAGGACTTTAGCCACTACTCCTCCGCTCACAACAGCTATAGGAGATTGGACTACTTATTTATATCGCATAGCCTCCTAGACCTAGCGCCCAAAAGTTCAATTGGTAGGACCGTTTGGTCAGACCACGCACCGGTCTACGGGTCACTAACAAGGGGACATACGGGGATTGGGCAACGCTACAGGCTTCTGAATGATAATCTTTTGGGAGATCCTTGCGGCCTGAACGAGATACGCCAGGCTATCAAAAATTTCACAGAAATCCACAAAACAGACAAAACGGCCCCACCTATTAAATGGGAGGCCCTGAAATGTGTTATTCGCGGTATCTTTATCTCACATGGTGCTAGACTCAAGAGAGTGGGCAGGTAAACTATTGGACCTGTTAACAAAAACTAGATACCGCAGAACAATCCAACAAAACAAAAGCGACACCATCCCTGGGCGCAGAAATTTCTTTGCTGCGCCAACAGATCCTGGCAATCATGGACCAGGCCTCCCTCTGTGCTAGAGATAAAATGAGAGGAGGATACTACGAATACGGAAACAAATGTAGCACCTGGTTAGCAAGGGCACCTAACCCACAAGAATCACATGCATACATTTTTGCACTGACTTCCCCGGGAGAGGAGAAAGTACATGCCACGCAGTAGTGTAATGCTTCCATAAATACTACAAGGAGCTCTACAATATCCGCGACGAAGGCCTGGGCCCTGGGGGATCTGGGGACATGGGAATGGCATCCAACTTAGATGACCATGCACTGGGTCCAATATCCGGCGAGGAGTCGAGGGCATTGGAGGCTGATATATCAGAACGGGAAACACTAGAGGGAATTCAGAAACTCAAAATTGGCAAAAGCCCAGGCCCAGACGCTTCACCCCTAAATTTTATAAGACTTGTGGTTATCTACTGGCTCCCTTACTTTGCCAATCCTTCAAAGCCGTTTCCGGGTCTGGTCTGAGGCATTGCAGGCGACAATAACTGTGATCCCAAAACCTGGGAAAGACCCGCTCCATTGTGGGAGCTATCGACCCATCTCTTTTAAACGTAGATACAAAGATATTTGCAAGAGTAATCGCTTCCCGATTGCAACCCCTCGTGCAGGGGGCTGATTCATGGAGACTAGGTGGGGTTTGTCACGGGCCATGAGGCAAGGGATAATACGATACGGACCTGATCGGAAGAGCCCAGCAAGAAACACCTCTATGCCTCCTCTCAGTGGATGCCGAAAAGGCGTTCGACCGGGTGGACTGGGGCTTCTTGGAAGCCACACTTCAAAAAAATAAGCCTTGGACCCAGGCTGCACAGCTGGATCATAGCTCTATACAATGGCCCCACTGCGCGAATACGAGTCAATGGTAGACTCTCACCTTCAGTAGATATCTGCATTGGCACGAGGCAGGGTTGCCCCGTCACCCACCCTTTACGTCTTAGTCATGGAATGCCTTGCAAACGCTATAAGACAGAACCCAGACATAAAGGGTCTCCAAACCCCACAATACAAACACAAATTGGCTTCATTCGCAGATGACCTGCTCGTTTACCTGACCAATCCTCAAACTAGCCTACCAGCCATACTACACGAGTTCAAAAGATAGTTAGTTTAGTAACTTTAAAATGAATATTCACAAGTCTGAAATCCTTCCCCCTTCGGAAGTCGCCCAACTAAAATCTCGATTCCTGTTGAAGTGGAAAGATGACCATATCAAATATTTGGGAGTCCATATTCCCTCCAAGCTAGATGACATGTTCGGTCTTAACCACGGGCCTCTTTGCTTCTCGCTGGAGAGGGACTTCTCCGAGCACAGGGCCAGGTTTCAGAGGTATTGCGATGGTCCCCACTCTTTGAGAAGATGTGTGTAACGTCTCCCGAGCAGAGGGGGGAGATCTCCATGGTCTATGGCATGTTGGCGGCCGGGGACACGCGAGACGGGGTAGCGAATTTCAGGGGAAGCTGGGAGAACTGGGTCAGCAGCTCGCAGATAACGACTGGATCAAATCGCTAGTAATGACCCACAAAATGTCTGTCTCCAGCAGACACCACAAATTGAATTACATCCTAATGTCAGCGGCAGCTGTTGGTGATCCCTGGATAGCCCAGGGTCGATGATACACATCTGGTGGTCCTGTCCACTGGTGTCCCCCTTATCGAGCGAAATAAATGCCCTAATACAACGCCCTCACCGCGGGACGAGTTTCCTTCTCCCCAGAGATCGCCCTCCTTTCCATTATCCCAGGCTCCATAACCTTGATTAAGAAAGGTGTCCTCAGATTCTCCTAGCCGCAGGACACGTGATACCGCAATTGTGGTACACTACGACGACCCCTACACGCTTAATGTGGTAAAAGCCATGGATGACATCATGCACATGGAAGGATTAAGGGCTAGAGATGACACTAAATTCTCTATTCACTACGCCACATGGGCGACCTGGTTAATCTTCCGCTCTTCTGCTAAATTTAATTCATGGATAACTAATGGTGTGTTACAACCCTGAATATAGCTGCTATGCGAAGTTATGTTTGATTATAACAGCATTTGGATGGCTGCCGCCAGACGGGTAAGCCCCTCTCTTATCCTCACCCTTCTAGGGTCACTAGTAGTCCTTCCCGCCTTTTTTTCGCTCCCTTTCTTCTCTTTTCCTCTTCTCTCCTGCTTTCTTGTCTTCACCTTTTCCCTTCTTTTCCCTACTAGCTAAATTGATGTTGTGACTTGATAGTGTCGACATGATCTACAACACAGAGGCTATATGGATGTTCCACCCTCCCCTCTGCACTTAAGTATACTCAAGTTTTTCTATTTGGCTACAAGTAGTTACCAAAAATAGCTTAAAGTTTGTTATCAGCATCTGACTTGGGACCACCTAAGGAAGAAAATTACTTAATCATTAAACCGGGGGGCTTTGGGGACTATCGGGCACCCGCGGATTCCGGGAAGTGCCTATACTTGTTCACTCGATTGAAATGATTGTTTTAAAGTAGCTGTGAACATTTGTGTAACTTTACTGATATTTCAATAAAATACATATTGAACAATAATTTGAAACACCTAAATAACCTGGAGCATAGGTTTTGTGCTAACACTATAAATACTGGATATGGGGTTCTTGACCAATGCTCTCAGGCAGAACGATTAATAACAGGGTTGTTGGGGAACAGAAACATAAGTGCTCTGTTCGCAGATCTACTGATTTATGTCCCTGTTATTCTACAGAAATTTGCTGGTAGATTTACCAAATTTAAAGTAAAAATGCATTAAAAAAACCTGAAATTTTGAGTATTACGATTACCCCGAAAGTAAAACATCTCCAGGAATTATTTCCCTTTTGATTCCTCTTCGGATTTCATTATATACCTCCTCCAATGCCCATGCTGTCTCTAATACGTTGACTGCACAACACAAAAGTACGCTGGAGAATCAACAACCATCGATTCAACACTGTACCTGGCATTCTAAAAACACAGTGTATCTCGCCATGCAACCTTAACCCACAGCCAGAGTTTCAAATCTTTTTCAGTTACTGCTTTGGAACAAATTCTGTTTAACAATCCAGACAGATTTGAGCCTTTGAGAAGACGCGAGAAGTTTTGGATCTTTTAAATTAAAAACACTTTGGCTCCCGTGGGCCGGCACGAAGCCCTCAAGAACATCACGTGAAGGCTCATTTCTACGTTAATGATTATTTTCCCTTTCATTTCCATGTTCATTAATTTTATTAACTTAAATTTTATTTATTTAAATGACCATTCAGGTGTATATAGATTCATTTAACCCCTTAGTGACCAAGCCTGTTTGCGCCTTAATGACCAGGGCAAATTTTGGAAATCTGACATGTCACTTTAACATGGAACAGCACCATAAAAGGTTTTGCATATCCAAGTGATTCTTATATTGTATAGACTGATAGAATTTGTGTATGTTTATTAAAAGTGCCAGAATTGGGAAAGTTTTGAAAAAAAAAAAAACTGCAACATCTCAAATATGTGTAAACATAATATAGAAATTTTTGATAAGATCTACATCTCCATTTGTTTATTCTCCATTTAGGAGACACACAAATTCCACATTAATTATTAACATTTTGGAGGAACATTTTGTTTTCCTACACTAAGCCAACATTGCAAAGGCTCATAGCTGTCAGAATGATAGATACCCCCCACAAATGACCCCATTTAAAAAAAAAAAAATTACACCCCTTAGTGTATTCACTGAGGTGAGGTGGGTGGGGGGGGGGGGGGGGGGGGTCAGGAGTATTTTGACCCTACAGTTTCTTTTCCTGGAATTAATGCAATTTAAAGGAAAAAATTTTAAGTGTCATAATTTTGCAAATATCTCATTATAAAGACAGGATTTTTTTTCAATAATGCACAGTAAAATGAGGATTTGCACCCCAAAATGGATACCCGTTTGTCCTGTGTTCAGAAACATACGCATTGTGGCCCTAATCCTATGTCTATACGAACAACATGGCACAAACCAAAAGGAGCAGCGGGTGTCTTTCAGAACAGACATTTTGCTTGAAGGCATTTTACGACTCATTGCTCACTTGTAGAACCCTTAAGCGTTCAACACGACACAAATGTCCCCATTTTGGAAACTAGACCCCCTAACGAATTCATCTAGGGGTGTACGGTGTATTTTGACCCCACAGTTTTTGAATAAAGCTAAGCAAAGGAGAAGGAAAAAAATTAAGATTTTTATTTTTTAAGCAATTATGTCAGTTTTTTTTGTACAGCACACATAAGAATGAGGATTTGCAGCCCAAAATGGATACCCCATTTGTCCTGTGTTCACAAAGTACCCATTATGGCCCTAATATTATGTCAGTATGCACAACGGGACCCTAACTGAAAGGAGCAGCTGGGGGTTTTCAGAACAGACATTTTGCTTGAAGGCATTTTAGGCCCCATTGCTCACTTGTAGTGCCCTTGAGTGGCCAAAATGATATAGAACCCCCACAAATGACCCCATTTTGAAAACGAGACCGCTTAACGCATCTAGGGGTCTACTGCCTATTTTGACCCCACAGTTTTTAAATGAATCGAAGCAAAGGAAAAAAAATTATGATTTTCATTTTTTTGGCAATGGTGTCATTTTCAAATTTTTTTTTGTACAGCACATATATGAATGAAGACTTTCACCCCAAAATGGATCATCTCATTTGTCTCATGTTGAGAAACCTACCCATTTTGGCCCTAATCTTCTGTCTGGATGCACAACGGGGCCCAAACTGAACAGAGCATCTAAACTTTACCTTACCTTTAGTAGCCAGGAGCAAGGAGATTTTAAATTTCCCGGGCCCTCCCTAGCTTCATTGCTTGCGCCCCCCCCCCCCCCCCCCATTTTGGTGATGGGCGCATGCGCCAAAGCTGGGAAAGTTCCACGGATAAGGATCCAGTCAGGGGCATCGCCGCAGTACTCTGGTAAGCAATTTCACCTCAACTCACAGTTCGGATCCGTGATGGGAGGTGAAACTTTAGCTTTTTTTCACTCTTACGTGATTGACGTTATCCAATCACGTGACCAATAACAGTGTACTGCGGCCCCTGCGAGATCTCCAGGCTCTGTTTAACAGCCAGGTGGGGGGAGATTTTAAATTACCACGGCAATCTGCAGCTTTTGCGCCTGCGTCTGCCATTCTGGCGACGGGCACGTGCACTGAAGCCAGGGTATGGTACACGGATAACTCCGCGGGCTTTAGGTAATTTCATATGATCCATTAGGGGAGATGAAACAAACTTTTTAATAAATAAGGAGAAAAAAAAAAAAAAGGGAGGGGGAGAAATTATTTTTACAGATAGTTCCTTTTCCATGAGTCGATCATGACAGCACACAATGAGCTTGCCCTTTGACCTCGTTGGGACAGGTAGAGGAGAGTTTAAAAGACCGCCTCCCACAGCTATTCTCCAGTAGCCATATGTGCATGGAACGAGCGACTGAAGTAGCCGCGATGTTAGCGTCTATTAAGTTGACTGTAGTCTCCCAAACACGCTTGAGGAGCCCATCCACCTTAAGGTCCATGGGATCCTTAAGCTGAGAAGCATCCTCAAATGGGAGTGCTGTCTTTTTAATTAATTTAGCGACTTGAATGTTGACTTTCGGAACGGTATTCCATAATTTAGTCTTATCAGTGGGGAACAAGAGTCTGTCTTTGAAGTCTTTAGATATCGATAAGCGCTTCTCTGCCTTTTCCCATTCATCTTCCACCAGTTGCTTTAGTGTTCGATTAACAGGAAAACACTTGCGACGTCTTGTTCTCAGCCTGCCAAACATCTCGTCCTGAATGGACATTAGTTGTTGGATGTCTGACACTTCCATTGTATTACGAACTGCTGTTATTAGCTCTTCTAAGTCACAGTTTGAAAAATAATACTTTTTCTCATCGTCCTCTAAGAGGACCAGCGTGGACACGCCTGAAATTTTAATTTCAGACATTTCCAAGTCTGACTCATCGGAGTCCGAAGAAGCCAGGACCTGTGGTTCCTTCCTTTCCCGCCAAAATAAAATTCAAATAACAGAGATGCCCAGCAATCAGACCCTCCCAGAACACATGCAGATTCCCTTTCTGAGCTATACAGTAGGTAAGTCTATGATTCACCTCTCATATCCACAGGGCTATGTACTTGATTATTCTTCATATGTCTGGCCACCTCCCAACTCCCCTTTCACACATTAGCACCTGCCAGATTTTGAGAATAGCATCTACTGTATGGTCCCATAATGCACATTACTATAATAATCATGCATTCGATATTTGTTGATCTTCATCTCCATGATATTTTGAGACATTATTGCTGCCCTCTACTTGTGTTTCATCCACAACGAAAATAGAGTCACACTTTTAGGTACATATAAATGGTAGCCTACCTTCCCTGGTTTTATTTGTAGTCCCAAGAGAGGAGCGTTCTGGTACCATCTTTCCCAGGTTAACATTAAACCACCTGGTATTAGCGTTAGGACCCATCTGAAAGCTTGGTCACCTGAACATTGGTAGATGGGCCAATAGGATTTGAAGAAATTATATACCAAGAACCTTGCATTATTCAATGTGGTTAGTGTATTTATTATAGGTATGTATACTTCTGATAGTAAATGTATTTTGAGTGCTGTTGCCGCTTTTTGGTTTCTGCTTCTATTGGATGTTGCAGCCATGGTTTAACGTGCACCTATAGATTTCAATTGGGAAGTGCTGACCTATTGTATTCTTTTTTTCTACACTTTTTGGGGATTTGACTGTACTCATCTATTTTATTCCTAATGCTTTGTGAGTGCGTTTGTTATGTGTATTTTTATCACAATTGCATATTTATGCTGTTTTTTTGTTTTTATTCTTGACTTTATCATTCTATTCACTTTTACTTCTTTTCAAACAATGAATACCCATAACATTTGTTTCTGCAATTATATTGATGTATATGTTATATAGTGTGTCTCCAGCAAGAGGAAGAGGCACACATTGCCTTGAACCTTTTAGCGTCTCTTAGCTAGCATTTATAAAATACAAAAATGTCTTCTAAATCCGAGTATGTGCACACTTTTCTAAAAAGGGTTGCTACCAGCCATTTTGGACTTTCTTTTCCCGTTTGATGGAAAGAGGAGTCGATTAAATTAGGGATTTGCTAATTTAACTTTGCTAATTTAAATCTCTGCTAATTTAACCTTTGATCTAGAATTATAAACCCTTTCTCCTGATTCTTGAATCAGAGCTTCAAGATTGGCATAAACTCTTGCTATACTGGTTTGGAAGGATTAATGTATATTAAAAAGATGAATATCCTCTCTAGGTTATATATATTTTTCAGACTATCCCTTGGGATATATCTAAACAGTATTTTGAGAAGCTCAGAAAACTGATCGCTAGGATTTGCATGGAGAACTTCTTCACCACATCTCAGTTCGAAGATTAACAAGATCTAAAATACAAGGAAGCGCAAGCCTGCCTAACCTCGCCCAATATCATAAAGCCACAATATAGTATTGCGTCCTTGACCTTTTCCACCATAACCTAACAAAACTGTGGCTAGCACTAGAACAGGGTTTCAGTGTCATGGAACTTTCCGGATTCTTCATAAAATATCAACATGTGAGCAGGACAGCACCTCAGAAACAAATAAATTAAGGAAAAGGAAAAAAAAAAAAGAAAGGTGAAAAGGGCTTATCTGGCGCAAGCGGGGAGACCCTAAAGGCCCATTTACACAGGACAAATGGGGAAGCGATGCCCGACACTCGTCCCCGTGCATACTAGCTCCCATGCTGCTGCATAAAAAAACGGTGATGAGCTGATTACTCAGTGTAAATAGCAGCTGTTCAGTACTGAATGGCCGCTATGTTAAGTTAGGGGAGAGGGGCGGTTGAGAGAAAGGAGAGAAATCTCCTGCAGCCTCTCCATCCCCCTGCTTGCCACTCCGTGAGCGAGCCAGCGATACTAACTCCCATGCAACAGAACGGGGGCGAGGACACAGAGGGATGAGTTTCGGGCATCATTGGCCCAACACTCGTCTTGTGTAAATGTGCCTTAAGGAGGGACCTGCCTGCTAGCACCTGTAGTCCTGGTAGGCAGTAACTAAGTACCTGGGTCTTATTAATCCCTTAAAGACACAGCCTATTTTGGGTATAAGGACGTGACAATTTTGGGGGGGATTTTCATCTCCACTTTTCAAAAGCCATAATTATTTTATTTTTCCTTCGACATGGCCGAATGAGGGCTTGTTTTTTTGCATGCATTTTTGGGTGCACATAATGTATTGTAAAACTTGTTTTTTTTCCACCTGCCATTGTTTTTTTTTTTTGGGGGGGGGGGGGGGGATATTTACAGCGTTAGGCCTCTTTCCCACGAATGGATTTCCGCCTCGTAATTAGCGGCGGAAATCCGCTGCGTTGCCCGCAGCTATTAGGTTCTATTGAACCTAATAGCTCAGTGCTCACGGTGCGGAATTCCACCGCGGAATTCCGCACCGTGAATTCACCCGTCCTCACCTGCGGCATGCTCTATTTGCCGCGGGTGTACGCGCGGACGGCTTCCATTGCAGTCAATGGAAGCCGTCCGTTCACGCTATTTCCGCTGTAGCACAGCGGAAGCTAGCGTGAAAACGCTTCCCCGCCCACCGCCGCGTCATGTGACGCGGTGGCCGTATCACGACGCGGCGGATGTGGGCGGGGAAGCGTCATGCGGGAGCGAGGACGCCGGATCCACAGGTAAGTATGGGGTCTCCTGGGGGGCGCTGTGATGGGCTCATTTTTTTCTGCGGGTCAGTACAATAAGTATACCAAATTTTTTTTTTCCACAATTAAAACCCCCTTTTTTTTATTGTTTTTTTTCTACATCATTGCATTCAAAGTTCTATAACTTATTTTTGCATAGACAGCGCTCTATGAGGGCTTGTTTTTTTACGTGGCAAGCTGTAGTTTTTATTAGTACCATCTTAGGCCTTAGTCAGACGGGCGTTTTTTGCCGCGATTTCCGCATGCGTCCGGCGATTTTATAAAACCATTGCTTTGCAATGGTATCGGACACATGAGCGCTTTTTATGCGCTCGTCCGATAAATTATAGAACAGAAATCGCAGATCGCACCTATCTGCGATCTGCGGTTCCTGTTCTCTTCTCTATATGCGCTCAATGGGGCCGGCGGCAGCAGCGCTGACCCCATTGAGAACATATAGAAGACAAATCCTTCTTCTCTGCCACAGCTGTAACAGCTGTGGCAGAGAAGAACGATGTTTGCCCATTGAATTCAATGGAGCCGGCAATACAGCCGACTCCATTGAAAGCAATGGGCTGCCGGCATGCGCGGGATGAATTGTCAGGAAGGGCTTAAATATATAAGCCCTTCCCTGCAATTCATCCAGAAATGTGTTAAAATAAAATATATATATATATATATATATATATATATATATATATATATATATATATATATATATATATATATATATATATATATATATATATATATATATATATATACACACACACACACCTGCTCCCGGCAGCTGGAGTTCCGTGCGGCCGGCCTGCAGTGGGTGTGAAGGGGGTGTGAGTCAGACCTGCCCCCTGATTGGCTCAGGGGCAGGTCTGACTCACACCCCCTTCACACCCACTGCAGGCCGGCCGCACGGAACTCCGGCTGCCGGGAGCAGGTGAGTGTGTGTGTGTATATATATATTTTAACACATTTCTGGATAAATTGCAGGGAAGGGCTTATATATTTAAGCCCTTCCCGACAAGTCATCCCACACTCGCCCGCAGCGCATTGCTTTCAATGGAGCGGGCTGTATAACCGGCTCCATTGAATGCAATGCGCTGGACAGCTCCGGCCCGTTTCTAATGAAACGCGGCTAGGAGCAGATTTTCGGGCACCGGTCACGCGATTTGCGGATGCGCATCCGTCATGCGATCCGCAAATCACGCGAAAAAACGCCCGTCTGACTAAGGCCTTAGGGTACATAGTTTTTCTTTATCACTTATCGCGTTTTTTGGGAGTTTTTTTTTGTTTTATTTTTTATGCTTTTTTCAGCGCAGGATAAATAGGGTGTTCAATTTATGGCATGAGTCCTTACGGATATGATGATACCAGATATGTGGGATTTTAATTTTTTTCTAAATAAAAAAAAAACAAACAAAAAAAAAAAACACACACCACACACACCCTTTTGCGCTTTTTCCCCTATTTATATCTCTGTAGGGTACCATAGCAGCTATGATCACTATGATAAAGCTTTGCAGGACTTCGCTATTACAAGTGATAAGGCATTGCAGTACAGATCATAGGCAATGGCAACCCATCAGCTTTCCGTGATAACATCTCGGAGGTCCGATGACGTCAGAGGGATCGCTCGCCCTCTGTGAACCCTTTACGTGCCGCAATCTACATAAATCACGACATAGAGATTTCACAGCGGGAGGTGGTCTGTCCTTATGTACCCCCGCTGTTGCAGTGGGTGGCCGGCTCCCACTGCAGGATGGCGTGGGCAGGCTCACTTCTGACCCCGCCCACTGCAGGATGGCGTGGGCAGGCTCACTTCTGACCCCGCCCACTGCAGGATGGCGTGGGCAGGCTCACTTCTGACCCCGCCCACTGCAGGATGGCGTGGGCAGGCTCACTTCTGACCCCGCCCACTGCAGGATGGCGTGGGCGGGCTCACTTCTGACCCCGCCCACTGCAGGATGGCGTGGGCAGGCTCACTTCTGACCCCGCCCACTGCAGGATGGCGTGGGCAGGCTCACTTCTGACCCCGCCCACTGCAGGATGGCATGGGCAGGCTCACTTCTGACCCCGCGCTATCTACATGATGTAAGGTTACGTCCTGTCACGTTAAGTACCACGCTGCTATGACATAACCTCAAGTACTGTGGTGTTAAAGGGTTGAAGGGGCATTGGGTTTCTTGTTATTTAAATCCTCCTTTTCATGCAAATTTCATTTTCCTCTTCCTTATGCACCAACTCTTATGAGCGCAGTTATTTTTCCTATTTCCTGTACCTCATAAAAAGGTAGATTGGGAGAAATTTGGGAGCTTTAGCCCTTTTATTGACCCCATTGCACACATGGAAGAAAAATTAGTGGACAGGGTCATTTAATAAGCACACTTGCCCCCCCCTGACCACTCATGGAAAATGTAGTTTTCATCTACAGTGACACACACACACACACACACACACACACACACACTTTGATCCTGGGCGGATTAAATCATTGAAAAATGCACTGGCTAGGTCATTCTCTAAAAAACTCTGGACCAAGTCATATACACCGACGCATAACATGTCTTTATCCAGAAGGTTACAAGAACTTAATTAAAAAATAAATTTTACAGTGGTATACGAGCTCCTGTTAACATACAAATGATATTTCCGTCAATACCAGATTTATGTTGGAGATGCTCCACAACAGCTGGTTCGTTGCTGCACATATGGTGTCAATGCCCTCTTATACATCTCCGTTATGGCATCTCAAGATTATACTGTTATGCAGATCTCCGATTGACATCACTCCAGAGATTGTACCCTTATCCATTTTTCTTGGCTCGGTTACCAAGTTTAAAAAAGTTTTAGTGAGCCACTTCATAATGGCTACATGTGTGTTTAGGTTATACTTTTCCTAATGTTCAATGGGCGTAGCAAAATATAACCTTATTCCTGATCAACATAAATTGCCAAAGTACAAGAGTTTGGCAATCTCTGGCTATGGCAATTAACTGTGTGTGCCATTAATGCTGGGACCTTCAGGACCTGCTCTTGTGATCAGTAGTTGCCCCAGTAGTCATACTTCCACTGAACATCTAAGCGAAAAAACAAAAAACAAAACATTTCTGCGCTCCCAAAGGCCTTTTTACACAGGACGATTATCGTTCTTGTTGTTTAGGCTCCTGCGCTCCCACGGCAACAGCATGCGGAAACTCAATTTCCCCTGTCATTGAAAAACTACCCCTGTCTGTGTCTACATGTTTGTTTACCAATAAGCCAGTTGAAACTGAAATCCTCCAGGACATTCTCTGTTTCACTGAGGACAGACCTGGATTTAGAGGAGTCCTGTGTTTCAATAGGACTCCTCTACAAAGTCATTTACATCAACAGATTTTCATTTTCTGCATTATTCAAATTGCAAAGGAGTGCAGGGTTTTTTCTACCCTGTTCTACTGTGTTTTCGACAGAGGTCATCTTCACCTGCGGGCTCCCCTCAGACGCTCTCCCTATGAATTAGGGATCCTGCTTTTCTGGATATATTAGTAAAGCCTTCCCAGACGGACGGTGTGGACGCCTGTCGTCAGATGGATGCTCCACACCAGGTAAGTCCCATCCTTTATATCTCTATATACTTACACACTATTCCACAGCCACCTTCTCTAAGGAATCCTTTACATTGGAGCGCTGGTCTGCTGATCTTTGTATTGTTTCTTAAATTTCTGAGGCGCTGTCCTGCTCACTCTTATTTTATTCCCACTGAACATAAACCTATCCCCCATCCGGTAGGCAGGAACACAAATTGATATATGTAGACTGTTAAATTGTTCCCATTCCCACATTTTATCATCTAATCGATTTCTTAAAACTAAAAATCGCTCCATAGTTCACGCTGCATGGGATTTCTCGTGTGTCTCCCTGCGCAAGAGTGATTCTGTGTAATTATTTATTTCAAAATTCCCGCCAATACCACCATTAGTGAGAATAGAACTTTTGCTGTATCCCAGAAAGCCATGTCTAAACTTTGCCACCCCCGCAGTAGATTTTCTTTCGCTTGTCTCCGTGGCTGATGTTGTGGGCGATATCTGGCGCATTGTACAGCTTATGGCTTATGGCATCAGCCTCCATAAAGCACCATAATGATGGTGCCCATTTCTTCCCTCCATGATGTGCCATATATGTCTCCGTGGCTGGCGTGGTGTCAGATATGTAGTGGTCATTACCGGCTATTCACGCATTGCATCACCCCTGACAGAAAGTATCAGTCTAGCACTTCTGCTAACGGTAAGGCCGCCTTCACACGAATGGATTTGCATTGCGGAATCTGTGGTCGTTGTCCGCACCATGGATCTGCAGCAAATGCAGTTTTGCTACATTCTATGGAAGCTACTTTATTTACCTAAAATCTCCCTCTAAAGTGCTGGCCATTAACTCCTTAACTCCACAGGACCTAAGTTTACATCCTCGCAGTGGGGTACTTAATGCAATAGGATGTAAACTTATGTCATGTGGATGGCACGGGATCACAAGCTGGGCTCGCTACATCCTGCAGTAGGTTCTGACTGTTACCGATAGCCAGCCTTATGCTGCAACTGCGGGGATACATAAAAACAGCGATCCCTGCTATTAACCCCTTTCATGCCACCATCTATAGGCCATGCCTTAAAAGGGGTTAAAGGTCTCCCTTCCTTCTAACTTGCTATTCAGTGCCCATTGTCAAGGAAGGTTCTCTCGTTTACTGGAAATAGCACAGCAGCAGAACAAAAAGTCTGAGAGGAATGAGTTACCTTGCTCCCTGAAGTGTATGAGAGTGTGGGGAGGTGAGAAGCGGGCACACAAATATGTTACTAGTGCCAATGCCATTTACCACTGTTTATCTACACTGCTAAATATTGCTGTACACTGTCTTACAGAGACCAGAATCTACACTTATATGTGCATCGTCTACATAACAGAATACAGGAGCCAGGCTCCCCCACCAGTTCCAGGAGAACTGAGAATTCCAGATGCAGCCTACAGATAAGAAAAAAGGGAAAAATGCAGGACATAAGGCATATGGGCAAAAATACTGTTATTTCTCATGTACACACAGCAGCTCAGTCTGAAGAAGTAAGTCATCTGTAAGTCACTTTAAGTTATTCATGAATATGACAATGGTACTTTTGAGTACACAGTTACCAAGTTTTATTTCACTCAGAGACCTCTATCAACCTTCATGTGACTGTATATATCATAATCCAGGTGCTTTCTGATTGCGAGTACTAAACATTATCACTTACCCAAATAGTTTATACGAAGCGCAGCTGGTTCATGCAATCCTAGAGTACATTTTCTTACATCCCACAGTAGGTTATCATAACAGCGGAACATTGTCTTGTCCAAATACTTCTACGCAATAATTCTTCCACCTAGAGAAAAAAAAAGAAAAGAAAAAAAAACAAAACACAAATGTGTGGTATGTTTAATGTTTAATTCTGTTTCGTTTCCCTTCCATTTTTTAAATAGAACAAATAGTACATTAAAACGCAATGAGGGTGGGAGAAGTTTGAGGTGGGTGGAACAAATAAAACGTTAGTTCCATTTTAAGTCTGTTGATCTGCTTTAAAAACAGATTAGCCAGGCAGAATTCAACCGGAAATAGCAAACGCAGGTGTTGCCAGCAGATTACTACTTTTGAGGCCCATTTAGACGGGACGCTTGCCTGACACTCGTTCCAGCACATACTACCCTGTTTCCCTGAAAATAAGACATAGCATGATTTTCCAGAATTTTTGAGGATGCAAAATGATTTTACAGGCTTTTTGAGGATGCTTGAAATATAAGCCCTACTCCCAAATTAAGCCCTGCTAACACAGTTAATTTAAAAAAGTCAATTTAAGTAGTGTCCAGGCAGCTATACATGTAAAAAAGTTAAATCTTTTTGAACAAAAATTAATATAAGACACGGTCTTATTTTCAGGGAAACACGGTAGCTCCCATGCACCTGCCAAGAGCTAGCATCGCTGGCTCACAGCGGGGCGGCAGGAGGAGATTTCTCTCCTCGCGCTCCCCTGCCCCTTCTCTATTGCCTTAACATAGCAGCTATTCAGTACTGAACGGCTGCGATTTACACTGAGCGATCAGAAATCTGCTCATCGTCCATTGTTTATGCTGCATAATCCAGATTCTCAACAAATGGGCCATACATGTAACAATGTTAGGCCTGAAAGAAGAATTGGAAGCCTTCAAAGATCTTTTTCAAAAATGTGTCAATTTTACAACAGAAATCCTCAAACAGCAGAGAATTTCTTCTACCCATGTTGGATGCAGGAGCATCAATATTAGGTGATTTGTTCCAAGCTAAAGAATTTTATTTAGTAAACGGATATTTCCTTTCAATAAATTTAAGAAATTAAGAATTTTGTAACAGGATTTAATTCAGACCATGACATGCACATGATGCCAGGGAGAGATAAGGAGATCATGGGGGTACCATTGGAGAGATCAATCACTTCAGAAATCATCTCTGTAAGAGCAAGTATAAGAGATGCCAGTGCTCTTGCGGAATCCAGGTAGAGGGAAAGTTATACCACGCTCCCCAAACTTTGTTGAATTTATAAAGGGATAGCCTTGATTTTTATATACAATTTGGTTAAATGGGACATCAGAATTAGGCCGCCTGCAGACGGCCGGGCCAGATTCCGCCGCGAGAATTCTCGCAGTGGGATGCAGTCCCGTGCCCCTGCAGAGGCCTGCGGCTTACCTGCTCCCGGCGTCTCCTCTCTGCACTGTGTGCCAGCTGCTGCCCAGCCGGCGCATGCACAGAGAGGAGCTAGCCTGTCACCACTGACATTTCTGTGCGAGCCTCTGCGAGACCCGCACAGAAATAGAACGTGCTGCGATTTGTTTTCCGCGTGTGTTTTCACGCAGACAAATCACAGCCATTTGCCTAGGATTGCATTATGTAATGCAATCCTATGGCAGCGCGCACAGGTGGAAATTCTGCAGGAAATCCCGCCGTGAAATTTTCGCCCGTGTGCAGGGGGCCTTAACCAGATTTTTTTTACACACAGATAGAGGGGCGTTTATGATCAGTTAGTCCACCTCAAGTTAATTGCCTTTCTAGCTAAAAATAAAGGATTCACTCAAAAATATTCTTATATGGTAACCCATGTCTCCCCGTCAAGGATCCAAAATAAAGACCACCTCATGGTTGTAAGGTACAGGTAGAATTAAAGGGGTTGTCTCGCGGCAGCAAGTGGGGTTAAGTACTTCTGTATGGCCATATTAATGCACTTTGTAATATACATCGCGCATTAAATATGAGCCATACAAAAGTTATTCACTTACCTGCTCCGTTGCTGGCGTCCCCGTCGCCATGGCTCCGTCTGATTTCGCTGTCTTCTTGCTTTTTTAGACGCGCTTGCACTGTGCGGTCCTCTTCCCTTCTGCTCGGTCCAGGCACAAGCGGCGTTCTGGCTCCGCCCCCTTCTACACGTCATCGCGTAGCTCCGCCCCGTCACGTGTGCCGATTCCAGCCAATCAGGAGGAGGCTGGAATCGGCAATGGAACGCACAGAGCCCATGGTGCACCATGGGAGAAGACCTGCGGTGCACCATGGGAGAAAACAGCAGTGCATCCCTGGGAAAGGACCGGCGGCCATCTTAGGGAGAAGATTTTTTAAACTTCATATTTCGTCGGATCGGTGAGTAGCAAGCGGCTTAACAACCGCTTTAAATTGCTATTTTATGCCAGGGGGGGTGACAGGGGGAATGGGGTAATGTAAAATTTTGATGTTTGCCGCGAGACAACCCCTTTAAGATCCCAAACAGGAAGTCCATAAGGTCTTTCCAGAATCTTGAATAACTGGGGATGCCCAGATAATGTCCAGAAATCTGAGGATGGACAAGTGCATCTAATACAATTAGCAGAAGAGACTCCACCAACTTTTTGTAACCTAATGGGAGTTAGGTAACGAAGCGACGGAAGGTTCTGCTGAGAGAGACCGGTACGGGTAGGACGTGTGTGAGCAGTCTGCCAAAGCAGCTGAGAGAGACCGGTACAGGTAGAACGAGTGTGAGGAGACTGCCGAAGCTGCTGATGATTCAGCACACAGAGCAACCAAGCCGAAAGACTTATAGTGAATCTTGCGAGTAGCCTAAACTACAAGCAAGTGATGCCGATGATGCCGCTACTGCTCGAGTGCGAGTGGCAACAGAAGATCCCATACGCCATCTTCTCCACAAGCCAGCATTTGCTAAGGTTGGCCAGAAAGTTGGCCCTGTGCTAAAGCAAATGCAAAAACTGTTGCTAAGAAAATCCTGTCTGATGTGGTTTGTAGGTATGGAGTGCCAGAGGTGATTGAAAATGACAGAGGTGACAAATGGGATTTTTTTAAAAAAACATTGCAAAAACTATTGCAGAAACAAACAGGCCTAGAGAGAGTGTCTCTCTATAGCACAGGTGTCAAACATACAGCCCGCTGCCTCATTTTATATGACCTGCGGCGTGCCGACAGCCGCTCACCACTGAAGCGATTACCAGCTGGGGTGCTGCAACTCCCCGCTGGTAATCACGCTGTTAGCACTGATCCTGGCGCGCGCACACACTCTGACGTCAGTGTGCAGCCGGAATCCTCCTCCCGAATCCTCAGTTCCTCAGGAGAGGACTCGGGGAGGAAGCGCGCCGGGCATACACATTGACGTTAGTGTGCACCCGGGCTCAGCGCGAGCAGAGGGGGAGCGGCGCTGACAGCAAGGAGGAGGTAAGTATATGGGTTGGGGTGAGAACTATTGTTACTGAGGAGGGGGGGGAGGGGTTAATATTACTAAACGAGGTAAATTTTACTGTGGAAGGTTAATATTACTACTAAGTGGGGGGTTAATGTTACTGAAGGCGGTTAATATTGCTGTGGGGTTATTACTACTGTGGGGGGGGGGGGTCGCTATTACCAACTTGGCCACTGTGGGGGTCGCTATTACCAATTTGGCCACTGTGGGGGTCGCTATTACCAATTTGGCCACTGTGGGGGTGGGGGGGGGGGTCGCTATTTTTACTGGGGGCCACTATGGGGGTCAATATTTTTGCTGGGGCCACTATGAGGGTCACTATTTTTTACTGGGGCCAGTATTACTACTGCAACCACTATAGGGGTCACTATTAGGGGTTGTTTACATGGGCGTAATCGTATTTCGGTCGCACAAATATGCCGCGTATTTGCGCAATCGAAAATAGAGTATGCCTGCATATTTGGGCACGCAAAAAAGATTGCAGATGGGCTCACTGAAAAATGCAGTAAATAAATAGGTTTGCTGCGCATTCACTGCATATTTGCGTGGCCCATTCACTTCAATGGCCTATTAGGGTGCATTGTGCGCAACAAAATAGGTCATGATGTGTGAAAATATACATCATGTGAATGAACTCATTGAAATCAGTGGCTTCTATTCACTGCATATTATGTATGCACATACGCTTGTGTGAACCGGCCCTTACTATACTGTCTTACAATCGGCCCTTTGAAAGTTACCATAAGCCTGATGTGGCCCTCAGTGAAAAGGAGTTTGATACCCCTGCTCTATAGCCTTGCATTCTATCAGAATGACACCCAACAAAAAGACTGGTCTTAGTCCTTATGAAGAGCTGTTTGGGATCCCTCCAAAAATACAGGCTTGTATTTTCCTCAGCAGCTTCAGAAGTTGCACTCAGATTTGACATCCTATGTAGGGTCTTAGCAAAAAACATTGCAGCAGATTCCTAAACGTGTTCTCTGTTCCATTCCAGATCAATCATCATTGCAAGGCGCTCATAACCTGCAACTAGGGGATTGGATGACCATATGGAAGTGTGTCAGGAGGGCCCTGGAACTCCAGTTTGAGGGCCATTATCAGGTCCAATTGACCACTCCTACTTCTGTAAAGGTGCAAGGCAAAGAAACATGGATTCATGGATCCCATTGCAAGCGAATTATGACTCAAAGATTAGACAAAACGAAGCATTCAATTTCCCCACTTGTACTGTTTACTGTTAGAATGATTCCAATAACGTCTAGTGAGCACGCTTTAGATCAAGGCTGCAGCAATACGTTTACTAAGTATTATGACATTGTATCCCATATGAGAAACTTCTCAGATTGTTGGATACGCTCTCACGCCCCTGTGTCAGCTAAAGCAACACCTTATTTTACATCCCCATAGACAGAACAGGAGTGGTTTACAGCTGCGTTTTGGAATCTCCCTCCTCTATCTCTAGCTGAAGATCAAAGTAGAACTGCTGTAGCGCTGTCCATGACCGGGTGGACCAAAGACCCCTGCTGGCATGTTAATATAACTACTACAGTCAATTTGAAAAGGAGGATGATATAAAGAGGCTTATAATTCTATCTATATTTGAAATGGGTAATATTCCTACGGAAGAGATGAAAATAAGTTTCAAAATAAATTAGAAATTGTACAATCTGAAACCAATCCAGGGACTAGAGTAATTAGGAAAGAAATACACAGTTAAACAGAATGCCTTTGACATTACAGACATGTTTGATGCAATTAAGGTTGAAAAGGAGTATACAAGAGAGTTACGGTGCATTTACACACACAGATGATCGCTTAAAACTAGTCAGAAACTGACAATTTTGAGCAATTATTTTGCATAGGTAATAATGGGCTAAAGGCCCATTTAGATAACGATTATCACTGAAAATTCACTCAAAAGCCATCTTTTGAGCGATAATCGTGTCTAAATGCGCTGCCATCGTGCACTATTCGTTCATCAAGCTAGCTAGAAATCAACGATGACTCAAATGATTTTCTCAGCGGGCGGCGCTGATGGCGTTCTTTCAGCAGAAAGCTCTGAGAACAAAGGAGCTGTCAACGCTCCTGCTGATGATTCAGGAGCTATCAGCTCAGCGGGACACCGCTGATAACTGTGAGAACAAAGCATCTGTTTGCATATACAAAACAGCTGCTTTTCTCTGAGTTATCAGTGATGCCCAACTCCACCTGCATTAAACTCTTTAAGTAGCTAATTAGCTACTTAAGAGTTATGCAAAGATGATGGCTCAAAACTCACTCCAAATGCCGTTTGAATGATTTTTGAGTGATCATCTTTCAGCCTAAATGCACCTTAAATCAGCCCTTTAGTACTTTATAACATGCATTTAGAGAACAGCGGGTGGTCCTGCTTATCTTATCTGTTAAAAAAATGTTATCAGCGCTGCCCTGGAGAATTCAGGGTGTGGTCCCTCTTATCTTATCCTGAGGGACGAGACCTGAAGTCAGCGATGGACGAAAAGTGTAAGGTAAGATGGCCTTTGAGTAGAGGTGAGCGAACGTACTCGTTTAGGGCTATTTCGCAATCAAGCATCGCTTTTTTCGAGTAACTGCCTACTCGGGCGAAAAGATTCAGGGGGCGCCGGGGGGGTGAGCGGGGGGGGGGGGGGGGAGAGCTTATCAGATGGGGCATTTTTAGCTTCCTTTTCTGCAAGTTGTGTCTTTGTATATTTTTTCTTTCACCTCTGTGATTTTTATGTTAAACAGTGGGTGCATCATGTTGTCATTACATTGATCCATTACATTGCCAGTTACCCTGGATATAAAACAGGCTAGGGAGGTAAAGGAGCTGTATCGTAAAGCATCATCTGAAGAACTAGCATAGCCAGAATTGTTATCCTACTAGAACCCACACAACTGGTTCAAAGGATTGGGTGGTATGGCATCGGGTGTGGTACTGTTGTATCTTGTCTCTAGCTGGGCCGGAGAATCTGCTGTCACTGCCCCCGACGCTCTGCCGGTCATTCACCCGCTGTCAGTCTCCTCGCCAGCACCGCATAATGCTTGCAATATGTGACAGAACCGAGGAGACTGACAACGCAGGTGCCGGGAAGGGGACAAAGAAGAGCGGCGGAGTGTCACTGCCCGTGGCACTCTGCCTTCTCCCATCCCTGCTCCGACGCAGTCTACTGAAGAAGCTGATAAAGGCACAAGGGAGAGCGGCCATGGGGGTCAGTGGCACGACGAGGCGGGAGGGAACATAATGGAAACCCATTCTTGGGTGCGGACAATCAGGTTGTGGGCATTGCTTGTGGGAGTGCAGCTTGTCTCCACCCATTCTTCTGGTAGAGACAAAATACAACAGTACCGTAGATATGTTTTTACCGGTTGTGCTTCTAATCTTGGTTGTAGTCATTGTTAAGGTTCTTATTTTACTTTTCCGAAGAATTATGAAAACTAACTGTAGGGTGGGACATACGACGCACCAGAGCAGATATACATGTTCTGCTGTTATTACAACTGCTAAACTCGCGTGTACCTTATGTGGAAGAGACACTCTGCAACAGTGACAACTGCATGCACTGCGGGCACCTAATAGCATAAAGAACCAAAGAATATATAATGGACTATTATCTTCTTCATTTTTGGATTTATACTCCTCACAGACTATTACAGAAACCATATGTTATCCAAATAGTATCTTTTGATATATGTGTATATTCCCATAGTTATGTATTGCATAATATTTGAAGAGTATAGAAGCAGGGACAGAAAAGGCTTTAACTGTGGTGGGGCATTACGGGCAGATCCGTAAAATGCCTCAGAGGCTTGCCTTGGTAGACAGGAAAACAAAACAAAAAAAAAAAGTTTAGGTGAGGTATTTTCTTTGCCCTGGGGTGAGAAGGACCTCGTGTTTTTGAGACAATAAAAAGAAGAGAATTAATAGAGAACTCTAGTCCCTTTAAGAAGGCCTGATGTATTTCAGATGTCATGCTAAGGTGCGACTAAATACATTAGAGGACAATACAAGGATCTTGCCCATGATCTGTTTATACCCAGGACTGTGACGGTAACAAGAGGGCATCCTCTATGGTTAGAGGAACAAAGGTTTCATCACCAACACAGAAGGGGGTTTTTACTGCAAGAGCAGTGAGACTGTTGAACTCTGCCTAAGGACTTGATGATGGCACAAAAAAAGTTTGATAGAGGAGACTAGACTTCTTTTTAGGGCACCACCACATTACAGGATATAGACATTAAATAGCCAGAAGGGTTGTTGATTCGGGTCTTGGAGTCAGGTAGGAACTTTTCTCTGAAGAGTGTTAATCCAGGGAGTATTCGGACATCCATTAAGGAGTCAGGAAGAAATATTGGCTTCTGCCTCATTGGGGTTTTTTTCTGCCTTCCTCTGGATCAACAGGAAGGGGATGCAAACAGGCTAAACTGGATGGACATGTGTTTTTCAGCATAGCATACTATGTTACTATTTCAGTAAAAGGTTATACTGACCTTTCAGAAGCCTTGAATTAATTATAACATAGAACATGACATCAAAATTCTGAGAAATTCTTGAACCGATGTTATAGTCTCAAAAATCATAGGACTCTATTGTGCAATATTGTGTAATACCGACGGTCAACACACCAGTTGGTGCGTTGCGTTTGCCAAATGTAAACGATTGTGAAAGTATGCTATGGGAAGAGGATTTTTATGCAAAGAGATATCCAGTTATGTCACCTGATTATGTAATGTGCCTCCTTTAGCTTATCTATAAAACCTATTAAGGGGGATGGCTTTCCAGAGCTCTCCCTTATAGAAATCAGAACGTTGTCCGAGTCTGGTTTTCTTTTAAGGCGTGGTAGTATACGACTTTTATTTTAATTTTACCAGGTTTGGTGAATTTCTTTAACACACCTGAGGCCCAAGTTTAGGAGAGTGTGGTCAATCACTGTACTCAGCAGAGAGCAACTCACTGTTTGCTCTGCGGGCATAGGACATGTCTGCTTTCCCCTATCTGAGAATTCCATTTGTGCTCACATTCAGTTCATCCAGTGGATTCCTACTAAACCTCTCCACAGTAAATCAGTGGATATCTACAGATGTTAGTAAAAGTAAACCTACTGATCCCACCTTCCTCTCTGCTTCTGCATTATTGCTATTCATTCCATCATTGTGCCACACAGCGCCAGCGAACTGTTGGTGATAACCACCGTGATCCAAGTCACCTACCGCCGCTTTCACCATCCGTTGCTACCTACAGCACGCTGCATATACAGTTGTATAAGTTTGTTGTTTGCCACAGGTGACACCAATAAATGCATTTCTAGAACCTTCTGAAGTGTCGTCTATTAATGAGGGTATGAATGTTTTCCAATGTAATTCAGCCGGGGAAATTATATTGGCGGTTTTAGACATTATTAAATGATTATAAACTAGATGTCAGGCCCTTTAGGCCATGGGAATGCAATATGCCAATCCAAGGCTAGTCGGTTTAGGGGGAGGGAACTGTGTCTTCTGGGCATAGCCGAGTTGTAAATAGTGAAAGAACGAAGAATGAGAAGAGCCATGTTGTTTGATAAGTAGATATCCTCTAAAGTGCATATGTCAAGCTGTTGCTAAATATGAGCTTCGAGCATGGAATATAATTCAGAGGCCAGGATTACACCAAAAGGCACGTCAGCCTCATCCTCAAAGTGACCAACTGACTTGAAGGGCTCCCAGAAGCCAGTTTACCTAAAGGTAAGAAGGTTGATTATGTGCGTTGAAGGGGATGTGAGAGCAGGCCAGAGGGTATTAACCCGTAAGAAATGTGCTAAATGTACCCCTGCACTGGGAGATGTTTGGAAGTGTATAAACTGGCTTGCTTTATGACATAAAGCTAAGTCGGGGGGTGCATCACGCACCGCTCCTTCTGGATACGAAAAAAGTGAAGTCTCAATATGGGGCAAGAACTCCCCCAGACAAATGAAGACATAAGAGAATCTATTGTTCAATGTGATCATTTATGCACCCAACAACTGAGTGCTGGAGGGAGCCCCAAGCCTTTAGAGCGGATGTCCACAACCGTGTTTTCACCGCATGTTACATATGTGTTGCAGTGCGATTGTTCTCAGTAAGAGAAACCATTTTGTTAATTGCTAACAAAAATACATAATGTTACAGCAAGCTTTCGGGATATCACCCCCTTCGTCAGGCTATTGAATGAAACTAGTTTGAATGGCACATAATTATAACATACAGATGCAGAGGGGAGGGACCCTCACCCCTCTTGATCTAAATAAATGTTCACACACAGAAATTTGATACCTAAAAAAAGCACAAGACAGTCTGAGCAGAGACAGAAACACCAAAGGCCCATTTAGACTCAACGATTATCGCTCAAAAGATGTCGCTCAAGTGACTTTTGAGCGATAATCATTGTGTTATTCACAGTGCAAGATGAGCGATCACCTTGTGCTGCGAGCGAGTGTCCCCGCTTGTCTTCAGCATCCAGCTGTTTTCTGCACGGAGCGCCCGGCTGTTATGCAGCCAAGCGCTCCGTGCTGGGTATGGAGAACAAAGCTGGACTGCTCTGTTCTTCATACCCAGCCTGCTATCAGGGAGCAGGATGCAGCTGAAACAATAGTATCAGCTGTATCCCACTGTGAAGCCCTGATAGGGCTCTTCATTGTCTTTCAGCATGCTGAAAGACAACGATGAGCAACAGCATAACGAAAACTGCACGATGTAAGTGCAATTACACACAACGATTATCACTCAAAAGACGGCTTTTGAGCGATAATTGTGTCTAAATGGGCCTTAAATCAGTCCACGGAGCTGAGGAATGCAACAGTTTTATGATGTCTCTTATCACTAATGAACACATAAGAAGATCTGTATCTGTATGTGATAATTATGTGTCATCCAAACTAGTTTCATTTATTAGCCCGACAAAGGGGGAGATATCCCGAAAGCTTGCTGTAACATCATGTATTTTTGTTAGCCATTAAAGGGTATCATATCTACAAGATTGCTTAGTTTCTCTGAGAAAAATCACACTTTACTCTACTGGCCAACACGGTACCAAACCTTTTTTACAGATGTGTTGCACGGACACGTGATATGTAACCAATGGAGTGAATGAAAGTCAATGGATTGTTACTGATCCCTGCACAGCGGTGTGTGGACACTGCACATACGCACGAGAAACAGATCGCAGCATGCTCTATTTCTCTGCGTACCACGCAGCATGAGCCCTATACACTTGTATAGGCTGTGAATAATGCGCTGTCCACACGTAATACATTGGGTATGAGCAGCATTTTCATACGCATCCCCACTATTAAACGAGGATTTTTTTTTTGATTTTTTTTTTAAGTGTCACACTGCACGTTTGATATATGCGAGCATGCGCAGTGCCATACCCTGCCATTTGTGGTCCCTGCCGGCAGAGTCTATGTTTACAATATGGTAAGATACTGCGGGGAGACACGTGGCCAGGAGCCCTTAAACTGAGCTAGAAGATTAAAGGAACATTTATAGTCATTGGAAACCTGAATGCCAAGGTATAACAGCTCACTAGTTATCTGGAGACCACATAGTAAGTCTTGGTCTAGCACAGGGTTCTCTCGTGGTATGGGCATAATGGCTGACTTATGAAATCCCCAAATCTATTAATGCTGTCATTGGCATGCGGGAGGGACATTACAAGAATGAGATTGTCAGCATACTGCGCGACACAATCTTCCAGGTCCCCTATAGTTATTCTTTTATATCATACTTTCTCATAAAATAATAGCTAGTGGTTCAACCACCATAGCAAGCAGACTGAGCGCATCCCAGCCCAAAACCTTGGTGTAGTGGGAAGTAAGGAGAGCAAGAGCCACCGAAAGACCAGTTAGAAGAGATTAATATAGTTTGGAGACCTATTTAACCTCTTAAGGACGTGCCTCTTCCACCCCAATTTTCGTTTTTTACCTCCCCGCCTTTAAAAAAAAACAAAAAAAAAAACTCTTATTTATCCATGAACATAGCTGTCTGAGGGCTTATTTTTTGTGGGATGAGTTGTATTTTTCATTGATATTTAGCATACCGGATAATGTAGTAAAAAATTTTAAAGAAAATTCTCAATGGGGTCTGTATGATTACTACGATACCAAATTTATTGAGTTTATTTAGCTGCACTACTTTTAAAATAGATTTTGGGGAAAAAATTATTTTCTGCAGCCATCTTCTGACTGACGAAACTTATGTTTTCTTCTGACATACTTGCGTGAGGGGTCATTTTTTTGCGGGACATCCTGTAGTTTTTATTGGTAGCATCTTGGAGTACAAATGAGTTTTTAATCAATTTTTTCTTGGAAACACGGTACCCCAAACAAGCTAAATTTTGGCATCTTTTTTTCTGATATTCACCGTGCGGGGTAAATTATACATTAGTTTGATAGATCAGACTTTTTTTGGACACAGCAATACCAAATATATTTAGATTTTTATTTTTTTAAATTATAAAATACAGCAAAAGGGTTTTACAAATTTGTGCATTTTTTTTTTAAAGTGCCCTCAGGGGACAAGAACTTGTGATGGTTTGAGCACTCCTATAGTATGAGGTAATACCAAAGTATTACATTATACCGTGATCTGAAAGGCAATCTATTAAGGTTAAAAAAAAAAAAAAAAAGATTCTATACTCAGTATTCTTTACCAGACAGACTCTCTAGGTATTATTGTACCTTGACGACACCGGAAGCTAGGGGTTTGACAAGGCGTAGATGGAGGAACATCCCTGTCACAACCCTAGCTCCCAATTGGCTGACTTGAGTAAGATCCTAGCAGCAGCGTCTGAATTGCTTTTTGCCACGGCTGCAGGATTAGGTGTTCCTTTTCATGTGAGCCTTACATTATCTATATATATAAAATTGAATGTATGTCTGTCTGCGTGCGTGCGTGTCTGCGTGTCTGTTTGTCCTTTATGCGCTACTACACCATTCATCCGATCGCCATGAAACTTTGGGAAGTTGTTAAGTACACTCCTGGGAAGATTATAGGCATAGTACAAATATCCTACGATAAATGGCGCGCGAGCGTCGTCGAAAGTTACGCCCCCCCACGTAGATCGAATAAGTAAGCCACCTGCTATTGTGATGTCATCACTGATGTCATCAACATCGGACACCCTTGAACATGCCCCAACATGTTCTATAAAGCTGCATTGTGATGTCATTAAGGCTCTATTATGACACGTACAGCTTGGAACCACTAGAGCACGCCAGCCAATTACCATTGGAGTTGGAAGTGGGTAAACAAGTACTAGGATATCTTCCTAAGAAGCCACAGCAGCCGGATAAATTGTATGTTCCACCCAACGGCTATTTTATTCAGCCCGCAAGGGGGAAGCAGCGGCCTACAAAATCTAATTCTCTCATTTCCTGATGTCATAGATAGATAGATAGATAGATAGATAGATAGATAGATAGATAGATAGATAGACTGTATGCAATAACCCAGATAGATAGATAGATAGATAGATAGACTGTATGCAATGACACGTACAGCTTGAAACCATAAATACTACAGCACGCCAGCCATTTACAGTCAGTCTCCATTGGAGTTGGAAGTGGGCAAACATGTACTCGGCCAGTGATGGCGAACCTTTTAGGGACCGAGTGCCCAAACTACAACCCAAAACCCACTTATGTATCGCAAAGTGCCAACACGTCAGGGGGCAGGGCTTATCACAACGTATGATTTTACCCCCGTCGTTCTAAAAAGGACAAGGCTGTTTCAGAATAGACCGGGTGCAGATTCTGACTGCTTTTTGGACGCGGAAATACTGCAGAATGTCCTCAGCGGAGATTTCTGTGGAAAATTCTGCAGCATTTCCGCATCTAAAAAGCAGTCAAAATCTGCACCCGGTCTATTCTGAAAGAGACCTGCCCATTTCTGCCACATGTACACATACCCCAGCGGTAATAGTGACACCTTCACCCCAGCGATAATAGTGACATCCCACAGCAGTAATAATAGTGACACTCCCCCCATTAGTAATAAGAGTGACATACCCCAGCGGTCCCCCAGCAGTAATAATGCCCGCTCCCCCCCCCAGCGGTTCCCCCAGCAGTCATAATACCCCCCCCCCCCCCCAGTGGTCCACCAGCAGTCACAATGCCACCCCCAGCTGTCCGCCAGCAATAATAATGCCCCCCTCCCCCCAAGTGGTTCCCCCAGCAGTCATAATGGCTCCCCCCCAGCGGTTCTCCTGGCAGTCATCATGCCCCCCTTCCCCCACAGAGATTTTCTTGGCAGTCACCATGCCCCCCTCCCCCCAACGATTCTCCCAGCAGTCATGCCTCCGCTCCCCCGCCAGCGATTCTCCCAGCAGTCAGAATGTCTCCGATCCCCCCCCCAGCGATTCTCCCAGCAGTCAGAATGTCTCCCATCCCCCCCCCAGCGATTCTCCCAGCAGTCAGAATGTCTCCCATCCCCCCCCAGCGATTCTCCCAGCAGTCAGAATGTCTCCCATCCCCCCCCCAGCGATTCTCCCAGCAGTCAGAATGTCTCCCATCCCCCCCAGCGATTATCCCAGCAGTCAGAATGTCTCCCATCCCCCCCAGCAATTCTCCCAGCAGTCAGAATGTCTCCCATCCCCCCCCCAGCGATTCTCCCAGCAGTCAGAATGTCTCCGATCCCCCCCCAGCGATTCTCCCAGCAGTCAGAATGTCTCCCACCCCCCCCCCCCCCAGCGATTCTCCCAGCAGTCAGAATGTCTCCCATCCCCCCCAGCGATTATCCCAGCAGTCAGAATGTCTCCCATCCCCCCCCAGAAATTCTCCCAGCAGTAAGAATGTCTCCCCCCCCCCCAGCGATTCTCACACAACGGCTATTTTATTCAGCCTGGAAGGGGGAAGCAGCCCCCCAGCGATTCTCCCAGCAGTCAGAATGTCTCCCATCCCCCCCAGCGATTATCCCAGCAGTCAGAATGTCTCCCATCCTCCCCCCCAGCAATTCTCCCAGCAGTAAGAATGCCTCCCCCCCCCCCCCAGCAATTCTCCCAGCAGTAAGAATGCCTCCCCCCCCCCCCCCAGCAATTCTCCCAGCAGTAAGAATGCCTCCCCCCCCCCCCCCAGCAATTCTCCCAGCAGTAAGAATGTCTCCCCCCCCAGCGATTCTCACACAACGGCTATTTTATTCAGCCTGGAAGGGGGAAGCAGCCCCCCAGCGATTCTCCCAGCAGTCAGAATGTCTCCCATCCCCCCCAGCGATTATCCCAGCAGTCAGAATGTCTCCCATCCCCCCCCCCAGCAATTCTCCCAGCAGTAAGAATGTCTCCCCCCCCCCCCCAGCAATTCTCCCAGCAGTAAGAATGTCTCCCCCCCCAGCGATTCTCACACAACGGCTATTTTATTCAGCCTGGAAGGGGGAAGCAGCGGCCTACAAAACCTCAGTGGTCGCTGCTGCCGTCATCTAGATATATAAAAACGAAGTATGTATGTCTGTCTTCGCAGCAACGCGCTACTACACCATTCATCCGATCGCCATGAAACTTTGGGAAGTTGTTAAGTACACTCCTGGGAAGATTATAGGCATAGTACAAATATCCTACGATAAATGGCGCGCGCGTCGTCGAAAGTTACCACCCCCCCACGTAGATCGAATAAGTAAGCCACCTGCTATTGTGATGTCATCACTGATGTCATCAACATCGGACGCCCTTGAACATGCCCCAACATGTTCTATAAAGCTGCATTGTGATGTCATTAAGGCTCTATTATGACACGTACAGCTTGGAACCACTAGAGCACGCCAGCCAATTACCATTGGAGTTGGAAGTGGGTAAACAAGTACTAGGATATCTTCCTAAGAAGCCACAGCAGCCAGATAAATTGTATGTTCCACCCAACGGCTATTTTATTCAGCCCGCAAGGAGGAAGCAGCGGCCTACAAAATCTCATTCAGGTAGGTAGGTTCAGTTCTTGGAGGTTGGGGAATGCTTATGGGCAAGGCCTTATGTCTCATCCCAACTCGATTATTCAATTCTAAGCGCAAAAGAATTAGCGTCCAAATTTTATGTACGGAATTTAATTCTCTCACTTCCCAATGTCATAGAAACTTGAAATTTGGCACGAGCATTGATTATGTCATAAATGGGAAAAGCTAATGGGTCCCAACTCAATTATTCAATTCAAAGCGCCAAAGAATTAGTGTCCAAATTTTACGTACGGAATCTAATTCTCATTTCCTGATGATAGATAGATAGATAGATAGATAGATAGATAGATAGACTGTATGCAATGACACGTACAGCTTGGAACCATAAATACTAGAGCACGCCAGCCATTTACAGTCAGTCTCCATTGGAGTTGGAAGTGGGCAAACATGTACTAGGCTATCTTCCCAAGAAGCCACAGCAGCCAGATAAATTGGATGTTCCACACAACGGCTATTTTATTCAGCCTGCAAGGGGGAAGCAGCGGCCTACAAAATCTCATTGGTCGCTGCTGTCGTCATTTTTAAAAAAGGTATGCTCAGTTCTTTCATGGAGAACAATGTTTAGTGGAGAACTCGCTTATTGGATACAATGTTGCGAGCTGGGGAAAACCCCTAGAATATTCCACGGCACGCAGGCAGACAAGCAAAGTGTAAATAACTGGATTGGATAGCTATGTCTGTCTGTCTTCGCAGCAACGAATGTATGTATGTCTGTCTTCGCAGCAACGCGCGACGGGTACGCTAGTACATTATATTAGCTGTAAATACTTCTATGTAACAGCTGTAACATGGAAGCATTAATAGTTAATAATTAAAGGGGTTGTCCCACGATGACAAGTTAAGTTAAACACTTCTGTATGGCCATATACATGCACTTTGTAATATACATCGTGCATGAAATATGTGTCATACAGAAATTATATACTCACCTTCCCTGCGCTGGCGTCCGCCCTCTCCACGGTGCCGTCTAATTTCAGCATCTAATCGCCCGATTAGACGCGCTTGCGCAGAAGGGTCTTCTCCCTTCTGGTCGGTCCGGGCACAAGCGGTGTTCTGGCTCCGCCCCCTTCTACGCATCATCGTGCAGCTCCGCCCCATCACGTGTGCCGATTCCTGCCAATCAGGAGGCTGGAATCGGCAATGGACCGCACAGAGCCCACGGTGCACCATGGGAGAAGACCCGCGGTGCATCGTGGGTGAAGATCCCGGCGGCCATCTTGGAGGAAAAGGAAGAAGTTGCAGAGAGGGGATTCGGGTAAGTAAAATTTTTTTTTTTTTAATTTCAACACATCCCTTGGGTTTGTCCTGCGCTGAACTATGCCTATGCAAAAAAAAAAAAAACGTTTTGGCGCGGGACAACCCCTTTAAGCCTGACATGGAAATGAACCCCTAACCCTCCTGACCTTGCAAAAATCTATACAGATGCTGCCGTCCTCCTTCCACGTCCCCTGGCCTACCGGTAGCTGGAAGCTCCGCTCACTGTCTGATCCTGCACCCGCAGGAGTATTTCACCTGCAGTGAGGGAGTGCCTCAGGTCCCTCACTGCTCCGGCTCTGCTGCCTGTGCTCCTAGCATTTCTGATGCATTTAAGGGAGTTTAGGTGGCTGTATATCTCCTTCCGCCACCGCCGCATGTGCTGCCGGCAGCATCGCTCCCAGCCTGTGCGGAGTCGTCCGAACTGCCTGTGGATGTCCTTGCGCCGGCAGCCCTCAGTCTGGCTGCTGTCATTCCCTGCTGGCGCTGTATCAGGATCTCCAGGCGTGGCCACTGCTCCAAGGCAGCTGTCGTCCCCTGTCGCCGCTGCCTGTGGATCTCCTGCCGCGGGCGGCGGTACCACGCATCACAATGTAGGACGCCCTTACCTTCAACCAGCCCTGTCAGTCTTGTCTCAACCAGTAGTTCCGGGGGCGACAAGATACAAGAATACCGACTCCCTAAAGCATTTTCTCTCCGATCTTGTCCAGTCCCCACGGTCACCTCACCTCCAGCCTGCCAGCTTGTTATGAAGCATGCATTCCTCGCCTTCTTCCTGCAAGTCAGTGAAGGTCACGTCCCTGTGCTGTAGCCTTCACTGACTAGGAAGGAATGCTGATCTACTGCAGAGACCGCAGGCATGAGGAGTCTCTGCAATAATTCTGCACTCCCCCTACTTGGCTGTGAATTAGTGACGTACCGTACATTACTTGGCAGGAAGGAGACTGCTGTGAATGTCCAGCATCCAAACCAACCCACGTAAACGCACTGTTATGCATTCAGTCACCTTGGAGACAGAGGCTAGGACGCCGTTGTCCATGCTCATTATCTGCTGTCCTTTCCCCAGAGAAGACCTACTTTTTATTGATTCCCACAAACTCTTCTTTCTCTAGGTTGACATGTTTGTTCACATCATCGTCTGAGCTTACGTTTGGGACTTATATCGCCAATTTCCGTTAGAAAACAGGATCAAATAGAGATGCAAGCAGCACCACTTCATCCTGGAAAGTCTGGCGAAATGCTAGGTTGCTTGCCGGAAATTGGGAGGACCCATTCGCTTCCATCATTAGACGTAGCTGTTCAGCCAGGGGATGTTTTCTTGCTTCCCAAGGCTGCGAAATAGTGATGCGAACGAGCACCTGAGAGACTCTTACTTGCGCCATGGATTCCGCATTCCTGCTCCGAGAGCCAGTTGTAAGAATCTCTGGGTTGAACGGATGCGTTTTATCACAGAACTGAACGGCACCGAGACGCCCCAACGCTTTGGACATAACCGTTTGGTTTCCATGTGGCATTTTCCTGAACAAAATCGAGCAGCATGCTGCAATACATCATGTGGGACTTTACGTGGAAACCTCCTACAGCGACGTGAGCAGAACCACGATGGTTAGCCCACATGTTGGCGTTCAGGACAAGGGTATGCAAATCTGTAATGTGTAGTCCGAGAGCCTCAGGGCCCTCATCAAGGTCCAGAAGACTGAAAGCGTCGACCCCGTCTCCTCGCCGACCCCCACCACCGTCTCCCCCGTTCCCCACCCCCACCACTTCCCTCAGCCCCTCGCCTTCCCTATCCCCCAGCCGATCTGTAGTGTGTAGTCCGAGAGCCTCAGACCTCTCATCAAGGTCCAGTAGACTGAAAGCGTCGACCCCTTCTCCCCCCGGCCCCCAGTCTCCCCAACTGCCACACGTCCCCCGGCCCCGACCCCCAGGCTCCCCACCTGCCACACGTCCCCCGGCCCCCGACCCCCAGGCTCCCCACCTGCCACACGTCCCCCGGCCCCGACCCCCAGGCTCCCCACCTGCCACACGTCCCCCGGCCCCGACCCCCCAGGCTCCCCACCTGCCACGTCCCCCGGCCCCGACCCCCAGGCTCCCCACCTGCCACGTCCCCCGGCCCCGACCCCCAGGCTCCCCACCTGCCACGTCCCCCGGCCCCGACCCCCAGTCTCCCCACCTGCCACGTCTCCCGGCCCCGACCCCTAGTCTCCCCACCTGCCACGTCTCCCGGCCCCGACCCCCAGTCTCCCCACCTGCCACGTCTCCCGGCCCCGACCCCCAGTCTCCCCACCTGCCACGTCTCCCGGCCCCGACCCCCAGTCTCCCCACCTGCCACGTCTCCCGGCCCCGACCCCCAGTCTCCCCACCTGCCACGTCTCCCGGCCCCGACCCCCAGTCTCCCCACCTGCCACGTCTCCCGGCCCCGACCGCCGTCTCCTCACCTGTCACGTCTCTCAGTCCCGATCCCCATATCCTCACCTGCTATGACACTCAGCCCTGTGTGACAACGAGCAATGCTAACAAACAAAACACCGGCGCTCCTACCTGCCAGCCGGCTCTTCCGCTTTCCAGCACCGGGGGTTTGCCTCACTCAAGGCGGAGATAGGCGACGGGCAGGAGGGCACTCATGAAGTCCACGGCTGCCGTGTCATCAGCGGCCTCCAGAAATAGAACAGACCTAGGATGGAAATGGCAGCGCTCGGCGCGTCACCGGAGGCGGAGCTCGGGGACTGATAGGAAGTAGTCCGCAGGACCGACCGCAGACTACTTGCTGCAGTCGCTCTCCGACCGCCGGCTCTTCCACAAAGAAGTCTGTAGCATGGGGCATGGGGGCAGCAGGGTATAATCTTGAACTTGGTGCTGATTTGCAGCTGGCAGGATGTTAATGGCAAACTAATGGCACCGGCGGCCACGACTAGAAAGGTTGTACCTGGGCGTTATCTAACCCAAATGATTACCTGTCAACAGCTAGAAAGTGATGGTGACGACTAGAGAGGTCAGAGGTGGGCGTTATAATCCAAGTCATTCCCTAACAGCAGCTAGAAAGTGATGGTGTCAGCCGCAACAACTAGAGAGATCCAGAGCTGGGCGTCATATAACCCAAGTCATTCCATGACAGCAGTTAGAAAGTGATGGCACCGGCGGCCATGACTACAGAGGTTGGAGCTGGGCGTTATAACCCAAGTCATTACCTGTCAGCAGTTAGAAAGTGATTTCGCCGGCGGCCACGACTAGAGGGGTCGGAACTGGACATTATAACCTGAAGTCATTCCCTGTCATCAGCTAGAAAGTGATGGCGCCGGCGGCCATGACTAAAGAGGTCCAAAGTCGGACGTTATAACTCAAGTCATTTCCTGATAGCAGCTAGAAAGTCGTAGGGCCGGCGGCCATGACTAGAGAGGTTGGAGCTAGGCATTATATAACCCAAGTCATTCCCTGACAGCAGCTAGAAAGTGATGACCACTACTAGAGAAGTCGGAGCCGGGCATTCTAAACCAAGTCATTCCCTGTCAGCAGGTAGAAAGTTATAGCGCCGGCAGTCATGACTAGAGAGGTCGGAGGTGGGCGTTATACCCCAAATCATTCCCTGTCAGCAGCTAGAAAGTGATGGCGTCGGCAGCCATGACTAGACAGGTCTGGAGCACAGCGTTTTAACTCAAGTCATTCCCTGACAGCAGCAGGCACGACTAGAGAGGCCTAAGTTGCGTGTTATATAACCCACGTTTTTCCCTGACAGCAGCTAGAAACTGATAGCGCTGGCGTCCATGACTTGAGAGGCCCGGAGCTGAGCGTTATAACCCAAATCATTCCCTGACAGCAGCTAAAAAGTGATGGTGGGAGGTCGGAGGTGGGCGTTATAATCCAAGTCATTCCCCAACAGCAGCTAGAAATTGATGGTGTCAGTGGCAACAACTAGAGAGATCCAGAGCTGGGCGTCAAATAACCCAAGTCATTCCCTGACAGCAGTTAGAAAGTGATGGCACCGGCGGCCATGACTAGAGAGGCCAGAGCTGGGAGTTATAACCTAATTCATTCCGGGTCAGCAGCTAGAAATGATGACGCCGGCGTCCACAACTACACACGTCGGAGCTGGGTGTTGTACCCCAAGTCATTCCTGTCACCAGCTAGAAAGTGATGGTGCCGGTGGCCACGACTAGAGGGGTCGAAGCTGGGCATCATAACTCAAAGTCATTCCCTGTCAGCAGCTAGAAAGTGAGGCGCCGGCGGCGATGACTAAAGAGGTCCGGAGCTAAGCATTATATAACGCAAGTTATTCCATGACAGCAGCTAGAAAGTGATGGCACCGGCGGCCATGACTAGAGAGGTTGGAGCTGGGCGTTATAACCCAAGTCATTACCTGTCAGCAGTTAGAAAGTGATTTCGCTGGCGGCCACGACTAGAGGGGTCGGAACTGGACATTATAACCTGAAGTCATTCCCTGTCATCAGCTAGAAAGTGATGGCGGCTGCGGCCATGACTAAAGAGGTCAAGAGTCGGACGTTATAACTCAAGTCATTCCCTGATAGCAGCTAGAAAGTCGTAGGGCCGGCGGCCATGACTAGAGAGGTTGGAGCTAGGCATTACATAACCCAAGTCATTCCCTGACAGCAGCTAGAAAGTGATGACCACTACTAAAGAGGTCGGAGCCGGGCATTCTAAACCAAGTCATTCCCTGTCAGCAGGTAGAAAGTGATAGCGCTGGCAGTCATGACTATAGAGGTCGGAGGTGGGTGTTATACCCCAAGTCATTCCCTGTCAGCAGCTAGAAAATGATGGCTCCGGCGGCCATGACTAAAGAGGTCGGAGCTCGGTGTTATATAACTCAAAGTCATTCCATGTCAGCAGCTAGAAAGTGATAGCGCCAGCGGCCATGACTAAAAAGGTCCGGAGCTAGGCATTATATAACCGAAGTCATTCCCTGACAGCAGCTAGAAAGTGATGGAGCCAGTAGCCACGACTAGAAAGGTCGGAGTCTGGCGTTATACCTCAAATCATTCTCTGATAGTAGCTAGAAAGTCACAGCGCTGGCGGACACAACTAGAGAGGTCGGTGCTGGGCATTCTATAACCCAAGTCATTCCCTGATAGCAACTAGAAAGTGATGGCGCCGGCAGGCACGACTAGAGAGATCGGAGCTGGCTGTTATAACCCAAGTCAATCCCTGTCAGCAGCTAGAAAGTGATGGTGCCTGATCCTAGGAGCCACGCACCAGAACAGGACGCAGTCACATGCCACATGACAGGGACTGAACAACAGGACACACAGAGCCAGAATGCACAGCATACAGCAGCCAAAATGCAACCACTAGTAACATATAGGAAACGGAATATAAATACCAGGTATTAGTTGACATTTTGTACAAAATGTGAAAGCTAGCAGGCCACTTCACGGCTCCTGGTTATACTGCTAGTCACTACACTAACCAGGAGTCCAGCAGAACCGGACACAGTTCACATAACATGCTGCAACAGGACAGGACCCAGATAGCAGGTCACACAGCAAGCTAACACAAAACTGACAGAATATAAATTACCAAACGGACATGAACCAGCAAGACACAGATCACACAGCAAGCTTCAACAGACAAGGATTCATGACTGCTCACCCTGAACACCAGACAAAGACTGACCAGGAGCTGGGTTTATATGTGAGCACAAACTCAGGAGATTGGCTAGCAGGAAGTACCACACCCAGCCAGCTCATTCAATTAACCCTGTGAGGTCTGTGCTGCTAGGAAGCTTAGAACTACAGATCCCAGCAGCACACGTAACAGTACCTCCCCTTTAAAAAAGGGGCCTCTGGACCCTTTAAGCATAACAACACCAAAAAAATTATGCAACTCCTCCAAACCGCGCACGTGTACAGGATTTATCCAAAAAGGACCTGACACCAAGGCAAAGATGGCAAAATGGGAGAGAGTAAGCAAACTACTAAGCAGGACCACTGCGCCGTATGCAAAAGGCCACCAAAAAGTAGCCTGCTTAAAATACTCACAATCCAGAGGGGAAAGATGGCTACCCTCCTTACTGACATAGCGTAAACAGGACTTATCACTACGGGCCTGATGCAGACGCCAGCCAGTCAGCAGGAGGAAATACACACTGGTAACTCCCGCACAGGGTCTACAGCAAATTACATCCACTGGGCACACCTCACCACAGGACGGAACCCGGGACAGGAATACAGACTGCATAACGCAGGACGGGTAACAGACAGAGATGGAACTCAGACACAACATGCATGCCAACAAAGTTGTATGGAGCCACCACACCCACCATATAAGGGGAAGGACCACCAGAACACCCTTCTGGCCTATAAGGAAAAATGTGGCCGGCATCACCAGCTCGCACCACGCACACGAAATCAGATGTTTGGAGGTCGCACCTGCCAAGGGAAAGGAGAGACCTGCGAGTGGCTGCACTTGTGCGGTCACCGTACCACACACTACTGAGTGCACCACGCCAGAAGGGGAGGAACAGCAGGGGTCCTAACCATCTGCGGGGAAAATACGGGGAAACCTGCTCCAACAACCGCATGCAACAGACACTACAACACAATGTGTCTAACATACATATGAACACCAACATACTCAGAACAGGACTATCCACACCTGATGACTGGCCACCTGCACAGACACTGGACCTGTCACTGTTCACACACACAACATCCTCAGAACAGGACTATCCACACCTGATGTCTGGCCACCTGCACAGACACTTGACCTGTCACTGTTCACATACAACATCCTCCAAACCATCTGTGGGGAAATACGAGGAAACTCGCTCCAACAACCGCATGCAACAGACACTACAACACAATGTGTCTAACATACATATGAACACCAACATACTCAGAACAGGACTATCCACACCTGATGTCTGGCCACCTGCACAGACACTGGACCTGTCACTGTTCACACACATCCTCAGAACAGGACTATCCACACCTGATGTCTGGCCACCTGCAAAGACACTGGACCTGTCACTGTTCACATACTTGTATCATACTACAACATACCCATACTACATGTTGCACCACATATCAACATAGAACATACTAACATAGATGTTGCTCAACATACTAACATAATGCCCCCCGACTTACAAAAGGGGGGGCATTATGTTACGATCGTGACCAAAGGGGACTGGGTATGCACACGGGTTGCTCACCCTGAACACCAGACAGAGACTGACCAGGAGCTGGGTTTATATGTGAGCACAAACTCAGGAGATTGGCTAGCAGGAAGTACCACACCCAGTCAATCAATTAACCCTGTGAGGTCTGTGCTGCTAGGAAGCTTAGAACTACAGATCCCAGCAGCACATGTAACATAGAGGTTGGAGCTAGGAATTATATAACCCACGTCATTCCCTGTCAGCAGCTAGAAATTGATGGCGCCCGTGGCCACGACTGGAGAGGTCGGAGTTGGGCGTTATATAACCCAAGTTATTCCATGTCAGCAGCTAGAAAATGATGGTGTACTGACCAAGTACAAAATCCTAGTTCCCTCCTTAAATGTCATTCATGTATGTCTTATGTTGATGCACTATGCAAAGCTGTCTTGTCGTCTTCAGTATGTGTGTTGCACAGCTACAGTGCTTGAAAGGTTAACCTCTAATAAAACCCAATGCCTCCATGTAAATGTATCAAGCCTGTCGTGTCATGTGGTATGAGAGGAGGCTATAAAAGTGAGTGATTCAGAGCGGGAAAGGGTCCATGTCTTCAGGAGTGTTGCTATTTAGGTAGTCCAGGCACATTGGGGCACCTTCAGTCCTCATGTGCTGAAGCATGAAAGAGGAGGAGAGATTTCCCATACCAAATGTGATTGGATGTTAACGGAGTGAGCCCCAAGAGAGAGAAAGAGAGCATCTGTGAGTTCTATTGTGTCTTTCTTTTCAAGGCCAGTGCAGAGGTACTATCTACTCTTCTGATTTCCCTATGCAACCATCTGAAGTCTGGACCACCACGTAGAGGTACACCCTTTTTTTGTCACACCCACGTGTCTCCAAAGCTGGGTGGAGGTACTACAAGATAATTCCTGTTGACAAATGTACGTATTTGAGCCTGTAAGAACCGTGTGGAGATATTAGGTTCTGAAGTCTATTCATTTGCCTGCACTGTAAAGTCTACAATTGTAACTGCCTTGTATTATCAGTTTCCAATTTCCAGTAAAGTTGGGTGTTCCCTGCCAGCTGCTAGAAAGTCATAGTGCTGGCAGCCACGACTAGAGAGGTTGGAGCTGAACATTATAATCTATTTCATTTCCTGTCAGCAGCTAGAAAGTGATGGTCCCGGCAGACATGACTTGCGAGGTCGGAACTGGCTGTTATAACCCAAGTTATTCCCTGTCAGCAGCTAGAAAGTGATGGTGCCGGCGGCCACGACTAAAGAGATAGGAACTGGGCATTATAACCCAAGTCATTCCCTGACTGCAGCGAGAAAGTGATGGCGCCAATGGCCACGACTATAGAGGTCGGAGCTGAATCTTATAACCCAAGTCATACCCTGTCAGCAGCTAGAAAGTGATGGTCCCAGCAGCCACGACTAGAGAGCTCGGAGATGGGCATTATATAACCAAAGTCATTCCCTTTCAGCAGTTAGAAAGTAATGCTGCTGGCGGCCACGACTAAAGAGGTCCAGGGCTTGGCGTTATATACCCCGAGTCATTCCCTGACAGCATCTAGAAAGCTATGGTGCTGGCGCCACTACAAGAAAGCCGGAGCCAGGCATTATAACTCAAGTCATTCGCTGTTAGCAGCTAGAAAGTGATGACGCCATCGGCCATGACTATATAGTTCCGAAGCCGGGCATTATAATCCAAGTCATTCCCTGTCATTCCCAGCACTTGAAAGTGATGGAGCCTGTGACCACAACTAGAGAGGTCAGATATGGATGTTATAACCCAAGTCATTTCGTGACAGCATCTAGAAAGTGATGGCATCGGTGGCTACGACTAGAGAGGTTTCGAGCTAGGTGTTATAATCCAAGTCATTCCTTGATAACAGCTAGAAAGTGATGTCGCCGGCGGCCATGACTAGAGAGGGCCAAAGCTGGGCATTATAACCTATATCATTCCCTAACAGCAGCTAGAAAGTGATGGCGCCATCGGCCTAAACTAGAGAGGTCAGAGGTGGGCGTTATATAACTCAAATCATCACCTAACAGCAGCTAGAAACTTAGGGCTCTGGCGGCCACGACTAGAGAGCTGCAGAGCTAGGCATTATAACCTAAACCATTCCCTGACAGTAGCTAGAAAGTGATGGCACCGGCAGCCATGATTAGAGAGGTTCCGAGCTGGGCATTATAAAACCAAAGTCATTCTCTGACAGCAGCCAGAAAGTGATGGTGTCAGCAAGCACGACTAGAGTGTTCTGATGCTGGGCATTATAATCCAAGTCATTCCCTGTTAGCAGCTAGAAAGTGATGGCACCTGTGGCCATGAATAGAAAGGAAGGAGCTGTGCATTATAACACAAGTCATTCCCTGACAGCAGCTAGAAAGTGATGGCGCTGGTAGCCACGACTAGAGAGGTCAGAGCTGGGCGTTATAAACGAAGTAATTTCTTGACATTTGGTGTACCAGGTGTAATCTCTCCAAATCCAGACATAGAGAACCTCCGAACTGGGCAGTTGGTGGACAAAGCCTTCTACAGAAGATGGAATTGTGAAGGATGTAGGAGATAGCATCCATGTGAGGGGACAGCCAGAGATTGGAGGGCGCCATGGACAACATAGAGGGTCTGGCCGCCTAATGCTCCGGCATTACAAATAGTGTTGGAAGGGTTCTGTCAGGAGATGGAAGTAGATCCACCTTGTCACACACTGATTTGGCTTTGTGAGGGGACAGCACTGGGGCACCCCCTGGTTTTCACTTTAACTTCTCTAAATGGGATACTGGCTTTGCTGCGAGGTCTGCAAGTTATTACACAGAAAGTCCCAGTAACTACACATCCGTTACACAGATAGTTTCAGTAACTACATAGCTGTTACATACACAGTCCCAGTAACTTCACAGCCTTTACACAGACAGTTCCAGTAACTAAACGAGCGAATTGCAACACTGAGATCCATTGACATCATGGATTACCAGGTGTAATCTCTCCAAATCCAGACGTAGAGAACCTCCGAACTGGGCAGTTGGTGGACAAAGCCTTCTACAGAAGATGGAATTGTGAAGGATGTAGGAGATAGCATCCATGTGAGGGGACAGCCAGAGATTGGAGGGCGCCATGGACAACATAGAGGGTCTGGCCGCCTAATGCTCCAGCATTACAAATAGTGTTGGAAGGGTTCTGTCAGGAGATGGAAGTAGATCCACCTTGTCACACACTGATTTGGCTTTGTGAGGGGACAGCACTGGGGCACCCCCTGGTTTTCACTTTAACTTCTCTAAATGGGATACTGGCTTTGCTGCGAGGTCTGCAAGTTATTACACAGAAAGTCCCAGTAACTACACATCCGTTACACAGATAGTTTCAGTAACTACATAGCTGTTACATACACAGTCCCAGTAACTTCACAGCCTTTACACAGACAGTTCCAGTAACTAAACGAGCGAATTGCAACACTGAGATCCATTGACATCATAGAAAAAAAGTTTGCTGCTCACTGAGCAGACACAGGCCGGGGTAGAGGCAGGGGCGGACGGTAGTTCGGAAGAGCAGGATGAGCAGGCAGCTAACTGGATGATAGTTAGAAAGGGTAGAGGGAAAAAGAGAACCAGGCTAGTCCTGAACTGGCAGAACCCAACAAGTTTGCAAAGCTGGCAGAAGGGGATTGCCATTACAGAGCCAGCACCGCTGCAGCACGAAATGCCCTCTGAACACCAGGGAGATGTCTGCTCCAGTGAGAAGGGGATGAGGAGCGTAGGGCAGGCTCTACCATAGGGACGGGCTTCATCTTAATGGGGAGGGTGCAGCTGTGCTGGGGGAGAAGATGGCTAGAAGGCTAGATGAGTGTTTAAACTAGGGATTGGGGGGAGGGCAAAAAGAGAAACAGGAGGGTAGACAGTGTAGATAGCGACCTGGATCTAAGCAATGGGAATGGGGGTTGAGCAGAGGGTGGGGTTAGTACAGTTAGAACTGACAGAACAGCCAATAGTACCATTAGTAGCACAATGAATATAAAGAACAACCACCATATAAATTGTATGGCAACAAATGCAAGAAGTCTGATCGGTAAAGTGGGTGAGCTTGAAGCGAGAGTGACTCATGAAAATTACGATATAGTGGATATAACAAAAACATGGCTTGATGATAAGTGCAATTGGGCTGTGAATTTACAGGGTTACAATCTCTTCAGAAGAGACCGTGGGGAACAGAAAGGGGGAGGGGTATGTTTGTACGTTAAATCCTACTTTATGCCGAGGCTATGGGAAGATATAGGTGCAGGAGATGAACACGTGGAATCTCTGTGGGTATAAATACAAGGAGAAAAAAAATAAATAAATACTGATAGGGCTTTTCTATAGGCCACCAAAAGCAACAGAAGAAGCTGAAACATTATTAAGGCAGATAGAAGAGGTGTCAAACCCCAATTAAGTAATTATTATGGGTGACTTTTATTATTCGGATATAATATGGAAAGACGAAACCTGCAAATCTCACAAGGGTAATAAGGTCTTGAGAACAATTAAAGATAACTACCTTGCCCAGCTTGTGTGGGAGCCAACTAGAGGGAAGGCCACTCTGGACTTATTATTAACTAACAAACCTGACCGAATAATGGAGGTGCAGGTTGAGGGACACTTGGGAAATAGTGACCACAATATAATTAATTTCCAGCTGTCATTCAAAAAGAAGCCCTATCAGGGAGCGAACTTAACTTTCGTAAAGCAAAATTTGATCAGCTCAGAACTACTATCAGTAACATTAATTGGGACAGCGTCCTCAAAAATAACAATACAGACGACAAACGGGAGAAGTTTAAAAACATCCCAATCACCTCATGTGAGCAGTTCATACCCTTTAAAAATAAAAGAACTGCAAGTAAAAGGAAACCATTGTGGCTCGATAAGACTGTAAGGGGGGCAATAAGCGAAAAAAAGAAAGTGTTTAAACTACTAAAACAAGAAGGCAGCGAAGAAGCGCTAAAATCATACAGGGAAAAAACAAAATATGCGAAGAAAAGATCAAAATTGCTAAGGAGGAGGCAGAAAGACTGATCGGCAAAGAGAGCAAAAACAATCCTAAACTATTCTTCAATTATATTAACAGTGAAGGATGTGCACTGAAGACACTGGCCCTTTAACAAATAATGCAGGAAAAATCATTGAAGATGATGGAGGGAAGGCAAACCTATTAAACAGTTTCTTTTCAAGTGTATTCACGAACGATAAGGAAATCTCACACGAGATGCAAGGGAATAAAATGAACCCCTCGCAAAATATTACATACTTAACGCAGGAGGAAGTGCAGAACCAGTTACAGAGGATTAAAATCGATAAATCACCAGGCCCAGATGGAATACACCCAAGGGTTCTAAGAAAACTAAGTGATGTGATAACTAGGCCGCTATTTCTAATATTTATGGACACTATTAAGATCGGGGTTGTACCACTGGATTGGCGCATTGCCAATGTAGTTCCATTATACAAAAAGGGGACCAAAAGAGAGCCTGGTAACTACAGGCCGTTAAGTCTCACTTCAGTAACTGGAAAAATATTCAGGAGGTTTCTAAGAGACACCATTGTACAATACCTCAAGGAAAACAACGGTATAACTCCTCATCAGCATGGGTTCATGAGGGCTCGATCATGTCAGACCATTTTGATCAGCTTCTACGATAAAGTAAGTTCTAGGATGGACCTAGGAGAGTCTATTGATCTGGTATATCTGGACTTCTCTAAAGCATTTGACACCGTGCCGCATAATAAGTTGATATATAAAATGAGGCGGCTCGATCTGGGCAAAAACGTATGTATCCGGTGTAGGGGTGCGCTACAGAGGATGGCCAGTAGGGGGCAACAGACAATTAGTCTGGTGCCTGAAGTAAGAGGGAAAACACCCACAGGTGTGGTCAGTGATATAAAAAGGGTTGTTCCTACTGCAGTGGGGGAGAGTGTCTGGCTGAAAAGGCCAGGAAGACAGCTCAGTGGAGGTGCAGGGCTGTTAGCCCAGAGTGTGTGGCTGAGAAGGCCAGAGGTGGAGAGGGAGACGCCCCTCACCTCAACACCTTGGAGAGGTGTGTGTCTGGGAGGACCAGACTTCAACTAAGGCTATATTGCGACCAGACTGCTGTTGAAAGAAAACTCCTGTTGTATGCAGTAGAGAGACGTTATGGACCAGGAACTACGTGGGTCCAGCAGGACCCCTGGAGTACGCCTGCCCTTGGACTAAAGGTCTGAAGGCACTACAGACTAAGGACCAGCTGCGATCTGGACATCCACAGGTCTGTGCAAATCAAGTGGACTTGTTGTTGCTGTTGCCTTCAACACTGTGGAGGATTGTACTGAGGGGACTTTGAAAAGGACTGTGAAGGGACGTTTATAAGAGACTTTGTTGTTGCCAAACGTTTATTATTGCCCTGGAGACCCAATCATCTATGTTTCAGTTAAAGATTGTGTATGAATAAAGTGAACAAAAAGGAAAGTGACCGTTTGGCGTGATATGTAACCCTCGTGGTGATATTTAACCCCCGTGTTGTCACGCCGGTTTAAGAACTGACTCAGAGATAGAAAACAGATTGTGGTAATAAATGGTTCGTACTCTAATTGGACCACCGTCGCTAGTGGGGTGCCACAGGGTTCAGTATTAGACCCCATTCTGTTAAATATATATATATCAATGACCTGATAGAAGGACTGCACAGTAAAATATCAATATTTGCAGATGATACAAAATTATACAAGATAATTAATACAAGAGAGAACAATGTACAACTAAAAAAGGACCTAGATAATCTGGGGGTTTGGGTAGCAAAATGGCAAATGAAGTTCAATATTGATAAATGTAAGGTTATGCACATGGGCAGGAGAAACGGATGTCATCAATATACACTAAATTGAGTACTGCTAGGGAAAAGTGACATGGAAAAAGATCTGGAGGTACTAGTTGATAGTAGATTTAACTGGAGCAATCAATGCAAGTCAGCTGCTGCAAAAGCAAATAAAGTCTTGGGGTGCATTAAAAGAGGCATAGGGGCGAGGGACGAGAACATTATTCTTCTACTATATAAGGCACTTCTCAGGCCCCACATGGAATACTGTGTACAGCTTTTGACACCGGTGCTCAGGAAAGATGTTGCAGTGCTTGAGGTGGCTCTAAGAATGATAGCTAAATTAATAAATGGAATGAGAGGACTGTAATACCCAGAGAGGCTAACAAAATTGGGGGTTATTTACTCTGGAAAAAAATAGGCTAAAGGGCGATCAAATAACTATGTATAAATACATTTGGGAGACAATACAAGGATCTCTCCCATAATCTGTTTATACCCAGGGCTGCAATGGTAACAAGAGGGCATCCTCTACGTCTAGAAGAAAGCATGTTTCATAACCAACACAGAAAGGGGTTCTTCACTGTAAGAGCAGTGAGACTGTGGAACTCCCTGCTTGAGGACGTGGTGATGGCAAAATCCATAGATAGGAGTTTAAGAGGGGACTAGATGTCTTTCTGGAGTGCTATAATATTACAGAATATAGACATTAGGTGACCAGCGGGTTGTTGATCCGGATCTTACAGTCAGGTAGGAACTATCAAAGGTTGATCCAGGTATTATTCTGATGGCCATTATGGAGTCGGGAAGGAATATTTCCCCCGAATGGGCTAATTGGCTTCCGCCTCATTGGGATTTTTTTTAACCTCTTCTGGAATAACAAGGGGGGGGGGGGGGTAAAACAGGCTGAACTAGATGGACATTGTCTTCATTCGGCCTAACATACTATGTTACTATGTTACACAGCTGTTACACGAAAGTCCCAGTAACTACACAGCTGTAACACAGATAATCCCAGTGATGTGGCTGCTGAAATTGCATTGGACCGAGGCACTGTACCTGAAGGTGTGAATTGAGACATAGAGAAAAAACAAGATGAAGTCAGAACTGGCAACATAGCTGCGTAAATGAGGTCAATGTTGAAGGTCAGCAAACAAAAGCAGACTCCAAAATACAAAGCTGAGGTAGTGAACACAGAAGACAGTGCCAGCAATACACACAAAATGGGGCTTTGTAACAATGCCTAATGAGACCAATTGCTTATGTATCCTCCATAGGGGCAAAATATAGAAGATGCTAACTGGGAATTGGTGGAGAACAGAATTAAGGAGCATGTGATGGCCCTTCATGCACCACATGAGCAAGGGCGTCTGACTGCTCATCCCACAAGTAGGAGAGCAGTGGCAATGCACCAGTGTAAATAAACCTCACCTTTTCCTGGTACACAGGCAGTAGGGCTTTAATGTCCTATGAAGAATGGTTAAAGGATCTGGGAATGTTTAGCTTGCAAAAAAGAAGATTGAGAGGAGACTTAATAGCTGCCTACAAATATTTGAAGGGTTTTCACAGTGCAGAGGGATCAGCCCTTTTCTCATTTTCACAAGGAAAGACCAGAAGCAATGGGATGAAACTGAAAGGGAGGAGACCCAAATTAGATATTTAAAAAAACTTTCTGACAATGAGGGTAATCAATGAGTGGAACAGGTTACCATGGAAAGTGGTGAGTTCCCCTTCAGTGGAAGTGTTCAAACAAAGGATGGACAAATATCTGTCTGGGATAATTTAGTGAATCCTGCATTGAGCAGGGGGTAGAACCCGATGACCCTGGAGGTCCTTTCCAACTCTACAGTCTATGAGTCAATGAGGTGCTAAAAAGACTAACACCACACATAAAAAGGGACTTAGAAAAAAATCAATCCCAAATGTCCTAAAGATGGTGCACATGCCTATAGGCCTGAAAATGGCAAAATTACAGAGTAGACGTACTGATTCTCACATATAGAAAGTAGGTATACCTTACTATGGCCACCTGCAGACAGCTGGGTCGGATCCCGCTGCAAGAATTCTCGCAGCAGGATGCAGACCTATGACCCTGCAAAACCCTGTTGGCTCATCTGCTGCCGGAGTCTCTGAAGCTCTGTGTGTGCCAGCTGCTGCCCAGCTGGCGCAGAGCGGAGCCAGCGGCTGTTCACTGACATTTCTGTGCGGCCCTCTGCGAGACCCGCACAGAAATAGAACATGCCGTGATTTGTTTTCCGCGTGTTTTCACGCAAAGAAATTGTGGCCGTCTGCATAGGATTGTGCTTTGTAATGCAATCCTATGCAGGCGGGCACGGGTGGAAATTCTGCAGGAAATCCCGCCACGGAATTTCCGCTCGTGTGCAGGGGGCCTAAAAGTGCAATAAACTTAAAAATATATTGGAACCTATAAAAGTCAAGAAAGGCCAATTTTATCTTGTGTGATTAGGGACTAAGAAAAAAATGCAGGTGAACTAGAAAAAATAGATGCTGAATAAGACAAACACCACACATAACAAAGGACCTAGAAAAATTCTGTCCCAATTATTCTAAAAGGTGGTGCGTATGCCTATAGACTTACAAATTGCAGAATTGCAGAGTGAACTTGTAGGTATCCCCTAATGTAGATGCGATAAAATTAAAGTATATAATGGAGCCTATAAGAGCCAATAAAAAACTAATCAAATCTTGTGCAAGTAGAGGCTTGTGTAAGTAGGTGCTAGAAAAACACCACACAAAAAAGGGAGTTGGAGAGAATTTTCTAAAATTGGTGTGCATACCTATATACATAAAAATTGCAGAAGGAAATTGTTAGTGGAAGTTGGTTTTCTATATATTTCTATATGGATACTGCCAAAGTCATCTAGGCGAATTGTCAGATCCAAGAATTCGACACATTGGTTTCCTATATTGTAAGTGAATTTCATACCTATTGCGTTATTACTAAGGGACTTAAGGAAAGGTGTCAATTCACAAAGGTTACCCTCCCAAATGAGGAATATGTCATCAACATATCTCCCCCAAAAAAGAACGTGTTTAGAGATTTCCTCAATGTCATCCAAAAAGATATGGGTGGCCTCCCACTATCCTAAGAAGAGATTTACGTATGTCGGGGCACAAATTGTGCCCATAGCGGTGCCACACTGCTGTAAATAAAAGATACGATCAAACAAAAAATAATTGTGAGTTAGAAGGAATTGCAATAGCCGAACAACAAAGTTATTATGATATGAAAAATGTAGACCCTTAGAGAACAGAAAATACTTGACCACCTGTATTCCAAGAGTATGGTCAATGTTGGTGTACAGGCTCTCAACGTCAGTGGTTACAAGAATGGAGCCAGGTGGGACTGAGATGTCATGAGTCTTTTGGATAGTATCTTTAGTGTCCCTCAGGTAGGAAGGCAATGTTGTGACGAATGTTGTCTCAGGAAGTCAGCGGGAGAGCTGGGTATAGTCCATGTGCATTCTTCTCGTGGAAGTTCAGTTCGGCAGAACGTAACTACGTCGTGGGTAATCATGAGTTATTGGTGATTAAGTGATCTCTAGAAGAGTGGCGTCACCATCTTGAGGGGATAAGGCATCCCATTACCGTGTATACTGATCATAAAAACTTGGTATATCTCGCCAATGCTAAGAGACTCGTGGTTCATCAGGCCAGTTGGGCGTTGTTTTTTGCCAGGTTTAACCTCTTTGTTACATATATTCCAGGGGAGAAGAACGTGAAGGCAGACACCCTCTCACGGAGTTTTGGTTCGCCGGAAAGTGAGACAGTGACTCCCGAGAATATCTTGGCACCTAGGGTGGTGGTGGCAGCTGTAGAATCTGATCTTGTTCCTCATCTACAAAATTGTCAGCAGGATGCTCCCTAGGGGGTGCCGGAGGGCAGATCGTTTGTGCCAGAGACCTTGCGTCTCAGAGTCATTGAAGAGTCTCACTCATCTGTTCTCGCAGGCCATCCGGGGGCTCAGGAGACTCTGGATCCTTGTACTAGACATTACTGGTGGCCAGGCATGTCTCGGGAGATCTGCGATTTTGTTAAGTGATGCTCTGTCGGTGCACGTGGTCAAAGTCGCCGTCCGCGTCCGGAGGGGCCTCTGAGACCGTTACTGGTGCCTTTTCGTCTGTGGTCGCATTTATCAGTAAATTTTATCACCGATCTACCTGAGTCTCAGAAGTTCACCACTATCCTAGTTGTTGTAGACCGTTTCTCAAAGATGGTAACATTTAGTGGCGTTAAAGAAGCTACCTTCTGCGATAGAATTTTCCAAGATTTTTGTAAAAGAAATCATTCATCTACATGGGGTTCCTGAGAACATTGTATCTGATCGCGGTGTTCAGTTTGTTGCGCAATTTTGGCGAGCCTTCTGTAGAAATCTGGGAATGTTGCTTTCCTTCTCGTCAGCATTCCACCCACAAACTAATGGGCAAAACTGAGCGGAAGAACCAGGATTTAGTGCAATATTTACGATTGTTTGCTAGCGAAAAGGCTCATCAGTGGGCAGAATTCCTGTCGTTGGCAGAGTTTGCACTAAACAACCGTACTTGTTCTTCCACTGGGGTATCTTTATTCCTTTGCGTATATGGTCAGCATCTTCGCTTCCTTACAGCTATTTCTACTCTGTCGGCCTGTCCTGCAGCTGTAGTCGTCACAGATGCACTGCAGGGGGTATGGAAGAAGTACAGAAGAACCTGGAAGCAACGGGGGCTCGTATGCAGTTGCGTAGTGGGAGGAGTCTGTCAGTATCTGAATCTTACAGGATGGGACAGAAGGTATATTTGTCTTCTAGAAATCTCAAATTGAAGGTTCCATCTTTGAAACTGGCGCTGCGTTACGTGGGTCCCTTTGTCATCACGCAGGCAGTAAATCCGCTTGCTTATGAACTTGATTTGCTAGCTACATGGAGGCTTCATAGGGTTTTTCATTAGTCATTATTGAAACCTTTTGTCCCTTCGGTTAGTGTTGGCTATTTACATCTGTCTTATCCTGTCGGTATTCTACCCTTTTCATCCAGGTACGCCAGTGTCCCTATTCGGTCCCTAGTGAGAGTAGGGAACTCCATCCAGTTGCCCGCCTGGAGTTAGCCAGGAGGGGAAGAAAGCAGGCAGGGACAGGGGTTGTGGGTGAGATCTAGGGCACCTGGGCTGGTGTATCAAGGGTAGTATACCGTAACAGATTGTTTGTCATCTCTTGGAAAGTTAGGCCTTAAGGGCAGCCCTGCACAGGAATCTTTTGGGGTGATCGCCCTGCTTGCAGGCAGACTTCTGGTGGATGTTGTCTTGTTAGAGTAGAGACCCGCGAGACAACGAGGAGCCTTGGAGTGGCTTGCAGGCTTACGCTACTTGGCCAATCGCAGAACTTACACCTCGCACTTTTATAGCAACTCCATCTGCTATGTGTGCAGGAATGCAAGGTGAGTGTTTTGGTCGTTTGTCAGTCCTTGTGTTATGTCTGTCCATGAGTCCAGTTCCCAGTATGCAGTTACCTGTCCCTTTGGTGTTCCAGCCAGCGCGTCCTGTTTGAACGCGATACCACTGCTGCGTGCGCCCTGCGGACGCAACAGTGGGACTGTTTCCATCTAGCCGCTAGATGAATTCTGATCGCCATACAGATAGTTTGTATAAGTTTGTGAACCTGATACCTAACTATAGGTGGGTGATCTCCCAGAAGGAACACTGTTGGGAATTTTTGAAATGGGACTATAAATAATCTATGCAATAAACTATGAACCTGCGACCACTTCAGGACACCTCCACCAGATATGCAATTGGGACCCGATCTCCGCACAGCCCTTAAAGCATAAAGGTGAAGCTGATGGGAAAAATGTATTTATTCTAGCAGGTACTAAATAAATACGGTGTAGGATTTTTATAGATGTCTCCATTAAGGCAACCTAGTGATTGCCTTTGGCGATAATTTCACAACAATGGAACCATCTGTGAGGGTATATATATATATTGCCATATGTGTTTTTTATACTTTTATACCTATATGCAAGTTTTATTCAATTCCAAATGAAAAAAACTTAAATGTCGCCTTACATCAGATATCCCAAGGTTTTGCAAGAGATGTATCTTAAATTCAGAGAAGAAGAACCAGACACAAGGCCGCATGTACTTGGCCGATTTCCCAGAAGCGCTGGAACAAGATATCAAGATGTTCAAATGTACATAATTTTCACTGTCTCAGGCCAGAAAACCGGACTGCCCATATATGGTTATAAGCCCATCACCCCTTGGTGGTGAGAGGGCAGAGGGTATAAGATCTCATGTAATCTGTAATAAAGTGCGCAGTTTTTTCTCCCGTGTGAGGAGCTAGACCAGACTCCTGTGTGTGGTGTCTCTTCTTACGGCCGGCAACGGGGCAAGTGGGGTGGGCCGATTGGTGCTGTACTTAGAATTTTAACCCTCATAAATGGCGCAACCAACTGGGGCAGTAAAATCGGAGCTTACAGCGCAATTCACCCGGATCCACGCCACTGAGAAGCCGTCCTACTGCAAACCGAGCCTGATCAACTCACAAGAACTCCAGGTAAGACAAACATATATTTATGTTGTGTTTTACACTGCGAAGTCTTGCAGCAGGATGGACTATCTGTGGTTTGTGACCGGACGGGTTGGGTTAAGAGTTCTACACGGTAACTCGTGTGGGCTCCGGGTTTGCCGTCATGGACCACTGACCGTGATATGCGCACCAATGGCTCACCCAGAAACTAGTCTGTAGTCTATTTGTTGTTGAAGTCCGTAGTGTTTTAGCAATAGTGGAGATTGTTTGTTGTATCTGCAGAATTTTTTTTTCTCTTACTTTTCATTTGATCTCACAAGAGAAGGGACCCTCAGGTTAGTTTAGTTAGTTGTTAATGGTTTAGCAGAGAGGGATGCATTTTGTGAGATGAGGCTTCATAAGAAAAAAGGGACTCTCGGTCGGTTTGCCTTATATATGGGGCTAGCGATTTGATTTCAGAGAGATGCATTTTTATGGGGCTGGTTCCATAAGGAGAAGGGACCCTCGGTTGTTCTGCCGGTATATAAGGGGCTGACAATTTGAGAATTAAGAGGGATGCATTCTATGGAGCGTGTTATTTTTTGTTGTTTTTGTTGTAATATGCGTAAGACCTTATTAAAGAAGATAGAGCCCCTCAAGGGCTGCCGCCGTGTGGATGAATTTGTAGAATGTAAGAAAACTCTAATGAAAATGTGTGACACCGACCGCATGGCAGATTACAAAATGGTGTCTGGGAGGAGGTCTTTAGGACCAAGAGGTGCCTTGGAAGACCAAGGTTTGCTAGAAGCAGAGAGAGAGACAGTCAAAGAAAGTTACGTATGTACACATTATTTGTTTAAGAAAGTATCCGTAAGTGAAATGTTGAAAAGTACAGTAAGTGATCAAGAGGGCGTCAGGAGAGTGTCTATTGAAGGTTATATTGGCAGTTAGGTAGGGGAGAAAAGTGATGAAGTAACAAGCAAGTCGATAAGTAAGTTACAATGCACGTGATTTGTTGGCAAAAAGAGAGATGGAAATGTGTATAATACAAGATAGATAATAGATAATATGTATAATCCATACTAGGTGGGTATATGTGTATATATATATACTGTATGTGCAAATAGTGCAAATAGTTAACTGAGATTGCTAGTAGGGGAGAAGAGTCTGTTGACATGTAGCTGCAAAGTCTGTGTAGCCTTCCAAGGTCAGGAAGATAACAGCGAGAGAGAAAATGTAATAACATCCTTGGTTAATATCTTGGCTTGCTTACAATGAATTGAAATGAATTTAATTAGTTATACTGTCTTAGTAGGCAGGGAAATATAGCAATTTCTAATGTATATTCTTACTTATACAGGGGTTGAAAATGAATGTTGCAAGGTCCCAGGATATGTGTTAATTATGAGTTCAAATGTTTTTCAATAGTTTAAGCTAAAACAAATCAGTTTGTGTTTCATAGTTGCGGAGAGATAAGAGGTTTGTTTTAAAAAAGGGTGGGGGCTTTCAGAATTCACTCCAAATTCAGGGTCACAGAAACTAAAATACTTCAGCGTTTAATACAGCATATAATAGCTTCAGTAGATAAGAAATATAGAATATTTCAGTCACTCAGCAAACTTTTTTCACATAATTTGTCAAAGATAGCGCTCATTCACAATCTCATCTCAATAGAATTATGTACTTTATAAAATAATAGCACTCACATGGGTGTTTTTCAGCTGATGTATGTATGTTTGTCAAACTTTTTTTGTCCGTCGTGCATCTGTATGTACTGGTACACCTCAATGAGGGGGCGACGGAGCAGACTTGAGCGCATGGATGGATGAGAGTTAGTGACCCGTGTTCAAGCTGCGGTGAGTGTAGAATGTGTGATGTGGAAATTGACTGGGGGTAAAAGTCCTACCCCATGCATGGGACTTTGCTTGGTTGAGATGTGGACGTGTGGACGGTTAAGCTGAAATTAAATTGAGAAGACGGACGCAATGTGCTAATATCGAAGGGGTGGAGCTAGATGATGTAATAGTACGTAATAATGTTTCATCCCTCCTCTCGACGAGGGAGGGGGTGAGCAGCTAGTAAAAATTTTTGCTTTGTTTTTTTTTTTTTTTTTTTTTTTTTTTTTTTTTTCTCCTGTCTGAAATTTGATAAAGATATTGCAGGCAGGAACAGACTAATAATGAATTCACTTAAAGGGATATCACATTTCCAATATTAATAGATGTCTTGTAGATTATTCTGCCCCGGTGTAACTCATGTTTCTGCTATACATGCTAACTTCTTACAGGCCTTATCTGCTTCCATCAAATCTTTTTACAATGTTATACTACCTTGAAACCGGCTACTATTGTTCCAATTGAGTACCCTGTTTCAAAGGGGGGGAGGAGAAGGCATAGGTGATCTAGGTATTGCAAGTCAGCCATTTTTAAATTCAGCCATTTTTTAAATTTTTTGCAAGCCATTTTTAAATTTTTTTTGCAACAAGGTTCTGATCTTTTTGAAATAAAATACCAGCCTGATTGTCTAGCAGTGATGCAACAAGAAAATTTAAGTTTTAAAAAGTTACTGAAAGCCCTTGTTAATAATGCATATTTTGAGTTGTTTTTTATAGATGGTACCCAGGGTGATTGACGACTCCACACTGGATATGCAGTCGTAACACAACATGACACGGTAAAAAGCAGAATGCCTCCGCATGTCGCAGTACAAGAAGCGGAACTAAAAGCACTCACGGAGGCGTGTGGAGTAGCCACAGGTAAGACGGCAAACATTTACACTGACTCCCGGTATGCATTTGGCATAGCTCATGATTAAGGCCCAACATGGAAGGCCAGACAGTTTTTTACCACAGCAGGACAGCCAATTAAGAATGATGCAATGGTGCAGAGTCTCATGGAGGCCCTACTTCTACCTGACAAGGTGGAAAGCTCACACCAATTCCTACACCGGAGAAGCAAGAGGCAACGCCATCACAGACCACACAGCAAAGGCAGCGGCCCTCAAGCCGTGGAAGAAAGAAGAAAAGAAGAATTTGATAAAAACATTGGACTTTGATAACAATTTTGGACTTTGATTTGAACTTGGACTTTGATAAAAACATTGGACTTTGGTATGCTAAAGACTTTACAGTTAAGAAAAAGACAAATGGACTAAAAAGGGACGGCGTATGGTGAACAGTCAATAGAACTTGCCCACCATAGTCCCTGTGCCCCATGATGGCCCAGCTGACGCACGGAAAGACGTACCTCTCAAAGCAGTAATGATGTCGATGCTTGAACGAGGACGGGTGGCTCCTTGGTTTCCTGTAGCTGCTGCATCATTTGTCCAATTTTGCATGATCTTTGCCGTAAAGCAACAGGGCAGAAGTAAATTTGCCACATCACACTTGCCTAGACCACTCTACCCATTTCAGGGATTGCAAATTGGCTACACTCAGCTCCCACTTGTTGGGAAGCATGAATATGTGCTTGTTGTTGTTAATGTTTTTCAGGTTGGAGACCTACTCTGTTACCAAAGTAAATAAGCAGGTAACCGCACAGAAGTTCATGAATGAGGTAATCCGCAGATATGGGGTACCGGAAGTGATTGAGTCAAACAAAGGTACACACTTCACAGGTGAAATAATGCAACACATCATGTCTGTTTTGGGTATATTCTAGGTTTTTCACACACCCTACCATCCGCGGAGTAGGGGGAAAGTAGATACAAAAGGCAATGAAGAAGGTAAAATTTTGAATTGAGTGTCTTCTATTAGTTTTTCTTTTCTCCAGGAGGATACATGCCACAGTATCAGAGTTTGGGGAATGATTTTTTTTGTTAATTTTGTCATAGGTCTCTCCAAGGAATTGTCAGTAATGTATTCTGTAGTCTCTGCTTTTCTCCCAGGTCCTACAGATGAGTGTCACAATCTAAAACCAGGTGACAGGGTCTATGTAGGAAAGGTTTGAGAGAGAAACCCGGTTTGAATGTCCTTACCAGATGTTGTTCACCCAACTGCAGTCAAGCTCAAAGAAAAACCCACTTGGATCCACACTTCGCACTGAAAGAACTAATGATCCCGCATATCCTTTACATGCTATAATGTGGTACAATTCCTCTAACACACACCTTTGACTACTGTACACTAGCCCCTTGTTTCAGAACAAATTAATACAATCAAATGTGCAATATGAAGCCTACACTGAGGGTGAGAATCCAACACCGCATCGTGCTAAGAGAGACATTGACGCTCTAGGTGGTAACTTTGACCCACATGTATACATAGATGCAATAGGAGTGCCAAGGGGGGTGCCAGATAAATTTAATTCTAGAGATCAGTTTAAAGCAAGTTTTGAGTACTTATTTGCTATTGTCACTGTTAATAATAATGTAGATTAGATGAATTATATCTATTACAATCAGCAGAGGTTTGTAAACTACACCAGAGATGCTTTGCAAGGGTTAGCGGACCAGTTAGGGCCCACTGCATCCATGGCGTTCCAAAATAGAGTAGCCCTGGATATGGTTTTAGCAGAAAGAGGTGGGATATGTAATTTCCTGTTTGTGTATTATCCCTTTTATGTGACCAAAATTTCCCTTGTTTGAAAAAGATGAAGAGCCAGTTCCGATAATGGCAACCACGTATGTTACCAGAAGAATGGAGAGATGGACTAGTACTGTGTCTGCCTCAGTCTCATAAGATGGACTGTCAGTGGACTTCCCATTTGCCTAGGGAAAGTGCAGAAGACCTTAGGTTCCGGCGAGGGCACACCCTGTGGGGTGTTAACTCGTACAGATAGAGGGTATGGAGGCCCGGAAATAAGCCCAGGGAATCCATGGCCTCCTTCTGAGGTGAGGTAGGGATCCCTTCCCTTTTAGGAGTAGGGACTTACGGGCAGTGGAGAAACCCTGACGCAAGGGAGAGACGACCAAGGAAGAGTGCAAGGTCTGATGCTTGATCTCCATATTAAGTTTTTTAGGGGGGTTTGTGAGGGTATATATATATATTGCCATATGTGTTTTTTATACTTTTATACCTATATGCAAGTTTTATTCAATTCCAAATGAAAAAAACTTAAATGTCGCCTTACATCAGATATCCCAAGGTTTTGCAAGAGATGTATCTTAAATTCAGAGAAGAAGAACCAGACACAAGGCCGCATGTACTTGGCCGATTTCCCAGAAGCGCTGGAACAAGATATCAAGATGTTCAAATGTACATAATTTTCACTGTCTCAGGCCAGAAAACCGGACTGCCCATATATGGTTATAAGCCCATCACCCCTTGGTGGTGAGAGGGCAGAGGGTATAAGATCTCATGTAATCTGTAATAAAGTGCGCAGTTTTTTCTCCCGTGTGAGGAGCTAGACCAGACTCCTGTGTGTGGTGTCTCTTCTTACGGCCGGCAACGGGGCAAGTGGGGTGGGCTGATTGGTGCTGTACTTAGAATTTTAACCCTCATACATCTTTCTTTCAACAAGGTGATTTGTAAATCTGTCCCCCATCTTAGCATAAATGGAAGTTTACCTTCTACCGTAGGGTTATTCAGTATGTTATATAACAGGGACAGAGTGCTCTTCCTCATGGGGTCGCGCCAGCAGAGTCTTTCAAACATTGTCATCTCAGGAATTACGCGTAGCAATCCAAATGAGTGCAGGAAATGAAAGACCTGATTGACCAGATAATTCTTCACTGAGCTAATGTTAAAAGATGGGATCCCATTAGAAATAAACTGGGTCCAGACGTGGAAATCTAACGTTTGAAATTATAGGGAGCAGCGAACAGGGATAGATTATATTTTAATCGAATATTCCTCCACATTCGCACAGAATAATAAGCAAATGGGCTAGTATCACATAAATTAGAAACCATGGGGCCATCCGAACACATCAAGCCTGGGAATGTATTAGGGGTTATTCTGGATGTCTCTATGTGCACCTACAATTGAGCCTTAGTGTCCCCCAAGGTCTCTATCCATTGGACTGTTAGGGTATTCTTAATTCTAGGATTATTACTAGCCCGAATAAATTTGAAGATGAGTCACTTGAAATTTGCTAACACTGTGTGGGAGAATGGAGTAGGCAGCGTCTGTAGCAGGTATAGTATACAGGGTAATAGATTAATTTTTTTAGCATGAATGCTTCCCACCCACGATAATAGTGGAACGTTCCCATTTAGTCAATTCTGAAAAAAGTTTCTGTATGAAAGGGGGATAGTTCCATTTATATAAGGTGGACAGAGAAGTACTCAGGTAGATGCTTAAATCTATATTTATAAAAGTGAAAGCCCTCACTGACTGACTCACCACTAATTCTCTAACTTCCTGGTGTCGTACAGACATGAAATTTGGCATGACTATTCTTTAGGTTCTAAATAGGAAAAGTAAAGGGGTCACAACTCGATTATTTAATGCTTAGTGCAAAAGTATTGGCACACCTGTGTAATGTTCCAAATCTAATTCTCTAACTTCCCGATGTCGTATAAACATGAAATTTGGCATGACCATTTTTTAGGTTCTAAATAGGAAAAGTAAAGGGGTCACAACTTGATTGTTCAATGCTAAGTGCAAAAGTATTGGCACCCCTGTGTATTGTACCAAATCTAATTCTCTAACTTCTCGATGTCGTACAAACATGAAATTTGGCATGACCATTTTCTAGGTCCTAAATAGGAAAAGTAAAGGGGTCACAACACAATTAGTCAATGCTAAGTGCAAAAGTATTGGCACCTCTATTAATGTACTGAATCAAATACTCTAATTTCCCGGTGTCGTACAAACATGAAATTTAGCACGACTATTCTTTAGGTCCTAAATGGGGAAAGTAAAGTGGTCACAACACGATTATTCAATGCTAAGTGCAAAAGTAAGTGCACCCCTATATAATTTAACTTCCCGGTGTTGTACAAGCTTGAAATGTGTCGCAAGCACTCTATAGGTCCTAAATAGGAAAAGTAAGAGGGTCACAACTTGATTATTCAATGCTAATTACAAAAGTAGGTGCATTCCTATGTAATTTAACTTCCCATTGTGGTACATGCGTGACATTTGGCACAACAATCTAACAGACCTCTGTGTGTATATACTGGAGAGAATCAACCTCACATCTATGTATATATACTGAGAACAATATAACTGACCTCTATGTGCATATATTGAAAGGCTATAAATTACATAAGGAAGCTGCCATGGGCTGCAGGGATGGAGCATGCCTTTAAGGGTGCGTTCACACGAGCATATGCATATGCGTTAATTCGCGCGTACATTCGCGCGTGTGAACGTGCGCGCAAAAATGCACGTGAACGAAAGTCCGTGCTTGTTATATGCTATTCTAAATTGTGAATTTGGCTGCGTGGAGCGCACATAGATGTGCTCTATACGTTGAGCTGTATCAGCATCCCAGCAAATATACACGGCGCCAGTATTTTAGCCATTGATAGTTGTGAGCCACACGATTTCTTTGGCGCCCCAGCGAACTTTTGATTACTATTTTTCTTCCTTTAGAATAGGAAAGAAAAAAGGAGTATAAATTTGTTTTGTTTTTTTTAAAATCTGGGGTTGCGGTTTGTCACCCCGTTAATTTTTCTCTTTTTTTCTGATCTAGGGTTTATTGAAAGTCATTTATCACTACAGCGAGTATTGGTAATTGTGATCACATGCAAATTTTTTATTTTTTTAAGCCTTTTGCTTTTAACGTCCCCTTTGCCCCTATCTTTACATATACGGCATCCATCTCTGCAGGGGGAGGAGGCTGAAAGAGCCGAGAGCAATGCACTCAGCTCACGCCCCCTCTCCGCCCCTTGGTACTCTTTGCTATGGGAGTGGGCGGGCCGGGAACAAAGATGAATCCCGCGACTTCGCTCTGGGCACCTGCTCACATTTCAAATAGTGCCAAGGAGCGGAGAGGTGGCAGTCATTCCAATGCTCCCGGCTCTTGCACCCGACTCCCCCTGGAGAGAGACACGCCATCTAGTTGCAGCCAACAATGGCCGGCCCATATACGGCCGTCTAAAGAACCCCTCAACCAGTTGTAATGGCATTGCTACTACAGCTGTGTGTCTAAACCTGCTGTTAGTGCAGAGCAATAACTTGCTTGTCAAGCGCACACACACACTCATCTTTCTGATACATGATGATGTTGCACTTGCACACCTTTTAAAAGGCCATGCATTTGACATGGTGTTGCGCTGTCCCTGGTGTTTAACACAGGCTACTCTGGTAGCCGTGTTAAACGTGAAGGTTTGTTGAAGTATATTTATTTTCCATTGTTGCAATCGTGTACCTAGCATGTTTTAAAAACTAGCTTAGCAAAGTGTGACAAACCTTTTTTGGCACAAGACCCATCATTGCAAACATGCCCTTCATTCATATAATGAGATTACCATTTTATATACCATCATGGCCCAATGTAATAAATGTAAAGTGAATTGTATTTGTATTAGTGTTCAGCAATGTAAATATACACAACCAATTGTAGTGCAATAATTTTTTATATAAAAAAAAAGGAAATAAGGAGAACAAAAACTGCCTTCTTTGGCCATAATATTTGTTACAAATTTAAGACAAAACATTAAGGCTTTACAGAAATAAAAATTACAGATAACAAAATTATTTACTACAGCCGTCGGCTCTGTCGGCCTGGACCCTTGGATGGGCCTTGTGAAGGCCCCCTTTTGCGTGGGCGCCCACGTGGCCTTCTGGCCGGAGGGCTGCCCTGGCCAGACCCCTGCTGGTATTGCTCTTGACCAGCAGGACTATGCTCTTCTGGCACCTGTGGTGGCTGGCTCTCGGCCCATGATTCTGTGGGGGGGGGGGCAGGTGGGGGCACAACCCCTGAAGGGCCAGCAACGGGAGAGGGATAGGGGCTTTCCAAAGGAGGAGGCGCAGAGTCCTCTGTTGGAGGTGCTGCCTCAGCGGGTGGCTCTTGAGAGGGGAGAGTGTGCATATCACTCTCCTTACCAGGAGTCAGGAGCCAGGACCCTGACCTATGGGCCTTGTGGGGGCAGATTCGGAGGGGCTAGAAAAAAAGGGTGGTGGGGTGTATGCATCCTCCTCCGAATCTTCAGAATATAGCTCAGGTGAAAAATCTGCCCTTCTAGTTATTGCATCGTGGAGCCAGCGTGCATAGGCCCGCCTCTGGCGGTGCCTTCCACTACCATTGAGGCACCACATGTCCAGCATCCAGAACACTTCATGTGCTGGTTCTAGCTGCAGAGCTGCCTCGAGGACGCTTTCAATGCACCTTCTCACTGTCCCCTGCAACGCTTGTGGGACTTGTCGACAGCGAGCGGATATCCCCCGGCAGAACTGGTCCGCCCAATCCTCATCCGTCCGTTGGCGCAGGTATTCCAAAACCCCCATCTTAACCCGTACCCTGGACAGAGGAGGATTGGGTGGAGCAGCCAGGGGAGGCTGTGGGGGAACGCTGGCTCCGCACTGCAATGCACCCCGCTGCGGCGGCCTGTCCAGCACAGACCTCTGCTCCTGGCACCCCCTCTCCTGTGTTGCCTCTGATCCCGAGGGTAATTCTTGTCTCCTCTGGCTGTCTGGCTGCTGCTCCTCCTCCTCCTCACGCATCTCTTCCAGATTACTGGAACGTCTGTTTCAAGAGATAGAAAATATCAATCATTCATTTCAGATATACATTGTGTGCAAAACAAGTAAACTATAAGGTGAATACCCACAACAGTTGTATTTTTCCTGTGAATATTGGTTTTTTTTCCTGCAGGGGTCTATGGGACTTGTATTGTTAAAATCGTGCTCGCAAAAAATCGCAACTTTCCGCGAAATTAAGTTCCTTCCCAAGCGCAATTGTAACGTTACAAGTCCCATAGATCCCTGCTGCCATAAAAAAAAAAAACATTTTCGCATGGAAACAAAAAAAGGAGTGGGTAGTGAGCCAAATAATGATATTGTTATAAATGTTGTTTGGAGGCTGCCCTATTAATCTAAACAAGCTGCAACTCTAAGGCACTTTGTGTATTGGTTAGTCATGCATAGTGATCCAACAAAATGAAAGGGGACAGGGCATATACATACTTTGCTAATTTCATGATAAACCACTCCAAGGGTGCCTTTTCAGTAGGTTTTTTTAATCGCTGCTTTTTGTTTTTCTATAGTCAATGGGACTTTGTAAGGTTAAAAACCAAAACGCGGTGCTGCGTGGCATAACGTGTATAACATTAGAAAGTAGCATTGCCAATAGCATTAAGAAATAAAGCAGCACTTAAAAAAGACTAGTGGAAAGCTACACAAAGCTTATTCCCTCTTACACACAGCCCTGCAAGCAAGATTATGTTTTAATATAAGTGTTATGCAATTACACTATATGTTGCTTGCCTACATTGTAATGGCCAATATAGTTAACTCTACAGCATTGCCGAAGGAGCAGGTGGCAATCCTAAAACATGCTAGACATGCTACATGCACACAAAGAGAATGTATTACAGCATTTCGCCATACTCTTCTAAGTTCTGCAGTTCAAGTTGTAACCATGGAGCAGTGCAAATGACAGACACACTTGCAAGAAGTGCCATTGCTACACAGTATTGAAACACAACTTTCCCAGTGGCTCTACAGTTTGTAACATTTATTCTACATATATGTAACACATATCTGTAAATTAGAACTACAAAAATGAAATTATATACTTACACATTTAGCTCAAGGACGGGTCGCAGAAAAGCCAGCACATGGCCAAATTTGTATCTCACCAGGTCATTCGGTGACATTCCTGATGTTACTTGTTGGCAGAATACACGTGTGAATTGGTCTCTTATTGAGCGCCATGAAGTCCTCAGGGCTCTCACTAAAATGGGAGAACATTTGGGAGACAGAAAAAAAAAGGATGCAATTAGTACCCATAAACATAACACCTTATGCCACATGCTGTTCGTTAAAATGAGTACTTTTATGGGAGAGCTGAAGTGCTAGCCTAGCCTATGCATGTCACATATGACTAATCATTACCAAAGTGTACTAAATGGAATTTTAAATGGACACGTATAGATATAGTGTGTGTCAGTATTCTGACGTCACGTTTGTTAGTGTTTAAAGGCAGCTTTGTGTGAACGTAAGCACAGAATGCTAATTCTTGGAACTTAGCCCCGCCCCTGTCCCACCTCCTTTCATTGCAAATAGTGCAGAGGGGCGGAGAGGAGGCAGAGAGGGGGCGGGAGCTCAGTTCCTGCTCCTAGCTCTTCCATCCTCCCCCCCCCATCCTGCAGAGGAGGACAAAGTATATCGGCTCAGCATGAAAACCGAGCCGATATACGTTCGTGGGAATGCAGCCTAAAACAGACTTGGGAACATGGCGATGCAGGTTTGTTAAATACATGCGCCCCCTATCTTGCACGTTATAACAAATTGTCGCCTCTTGCCATGTTTGTGGGTGAAGAGGTGCACATGTAACTGTTGTGTGCTGATCTTTTAGCACACTTCCTTGTAATGTTTATCTGTGTGGTTTAACAGTGCATTACAGCCCTACTAATCATTTGTACAAGAGTACAATCTTTTGGTTTTCATTTTAACTTATTGGCACACATAACATTGTTTCAGCACATTCACATCTCGTTAGGGCCTGACGAGCTGCACATGAGTCAGACACAGGTGTGATGTTCTTGGCTGTGAGGGGCTCATTGGACACGCCCTAGTTGCTTTGTCAATTTAACTTCTATCCTTATTGGCTGGGGTTATATATTTCTCTGCTTATACGAGCATCTCAGAGCTATTTTGTGCCTTCAGAGATATGTCGTCTGTGGATGATCATCTTTTTCGGTTGTTGCTCTTGCTTGCTACAGATGAGTTGCCTGAAACTTCAGAGGATGTGCCAAGTGACCTTCCAAGTGGTGAGCCTACTACTAGCAATAGTGGTAGGCCGCTGAGGAGAAGTAGGAGGACTAGGAGGTTCTGGGTGCATCCCATGTTGGCTCAGCTTGCTAGTGTCGGCCAGTTCCACACACTTTATGTGGATTTGCGGCGATATCCTGAAAAAATTGTATCGTTCTGCCGCTTAAGTGTGGCTATGTTTGACGAACTTCTGCAGCTGGTGCGTGATGGTATTACACACAGAGATATGAACATGCGGGAGAGTGTCTGTGCAGAACAAAGACTTCTGATAACTCTGCGGTAAGTGTATGATTTGCACACAAGACACCATACTGTATATGTGAGAATGTTATTGTAGCCTTTGAATTTTCTCAAGTTATGGAACTATCCACTTGCAGTGATGTTCTGGTTGCACTGCATGTTCCAGGGATCATGTTAGCGTTGTTTTTCCTACGGCTGTTTGGGAGCTTGCATTTCATACAGAACACAACGTTTCCCCTGTTTGTTACTTATATCAAGTTTTGCATGGAGTTAGAGCACCCCCGTGGACCATGGTGCGCTTTGATGTAGTGTTGCTATGTGCACTTTAATACAGACCTCATACTGCCTTTTAGGATGCACGCCAGGTAATAAGAGGACAAAGATGGAATGTCTGTCTGAGAGGTGGATGCACCAAGGCAGACGTCCATGTAACTGTATTAAAACACATGTAATTTCTGGGGGACAGTGGCCTAATGCTCTGCCCCTTTTTTGCGTAACACTTGAAAACCATGGCCGTTTGTATTGTGTTAGCTTTAAGGCATTGTCCAGGCATCTGGTTCTTGCCTCAGCACCCTAACTGTCCAGCATGCCATTGTATTTCCATGTCCTATGGCCGGACACCCCCTTTAAGGGCTTCTTCAGACTTCCGTATATGTGCGGTGTATTACCGCTGGCTGAGATACAGCCTCTCTCTGTCTGTAGGGGGAGGATGTTTAAAGTGGCAGGAGCTATCTTCTGAGCTGGCGGCCGCTCTCTGCCTCCTCTGGGCCCCTCTGCACTATTAGCAAAGGAAGTATTTGGGTAAGGGGCGGGGCTAAGTAACGGTAATTAGCTGTGCCCCCATCCCGCATCCCCTCATTGCTCATCGTGCTGATGGCCTTATAGGCCATGGACAGTTTTCGGAGAGGTGCCGGCAGCACAGAGCACTGCTCAAGGCTCTTGCATCATCCGCCCCCTGCAGAGAGGGACGCCATATCTCGGCCATGGTTAATATGCGGCCCATATACAGCTGTCTGAATAAGCCCTAACATACAGCATGTGTGGCTAACATTATTACAGACACCTAGTCCACTCACACAACCTTTTTTTTGTTGGTTTGTTTTTCCCATTGCTTTCTAGAACACTTGCCTTTTTTCTCTTCTCTCTTAGATTCCTGGCCACTAAGAATTCCTATACTTCATTAGAACTTGGATTTTTGGTGGCCAGATCCACCATTAGTGGAGTTGTCTGGCTACCTGCAGCATCATCTGGCAGCGACTGGTGCCTGTAGTCATGCCACCGCCCTCCACGCAAGGTTGGTTGGACATTGCTGAGGGGTTCATGTCTGCTGCCAACTTTCCTAATTGCTTTGGGGCCATGGGTGGCAAGCATATCCGTGTGCAAAAGCCACCCAACTTTGGCTCACGGTACTTCAATTACCGCCTTTTCTTTTCAGTGGTACTGTTGGCAGTGGCTGATACCCAATATTGCTTTGTAGACATAGAGGCGTTTGGCAGTGCTGCGGACGCACGGATTTTCGCCTCTTCCATATATCTCTGCCGGAGCCCCGGAACCTTCCTGGTATGGCTGGCGCTGAGGCCCCATTTGTCCTAGTGGCGGATGAGGGCTTTGCCCTGGCCAATCATGTAATGCGTCCCTTTGCTCACAGAGACATAGACCCCAGGAGGCAGGTGTTTAATTACCACCTGACACGTGCCCGGAGTTATGTTGAGTGCACTTTTGGGATACTATCCAGCCAATGGAGAGTGTTTCACAGTGCCATTCAACTGGCTCCTGACAATGTGCAGGCAGTAATTTGCGCCTGCGTGGTTCTACATAATTTCTGCTAGCAATATAATATGCTTTTTAATGCTGAAGCGGATCAGCCAACTGCTTTCAATCAGGAAGTAGTGGATGAGCGTGCATAGCATGGTAGACCCACACTTTCTGCAGTCCAAACAAGAAACATCTTTGCTGACTACTTCCAGACACCTCAGGGAGCAGTGCCGTGGCAGCTGGACCATGTGGAAGGAGGCAGACACTAGCTGGTCTCTAAACAGCATATTTTTTTTTTTAAGCATGGCTGTGCCCTTTAATGCTTGTAGTTAGGGACCCATTGGCACATTTTTTTAGTTAGGGACTCGCAAGGAAACGAGGACGCTTGACGATGGGTTGCGAGCTTGTACCATCTTGCATACCTACCACATGTTGATAGAATTTTAGAACCTTGGTTTTCAACGCTGGTGGCTAACCGTGGTTGTAGGTGCACAAAGTGGTAGACCAATACCTCGTTTTGGGGGTGAGCAGAGGACACCTTAACCTAAGTATTGCACACGCTCATATACCCTTGCCATATTGGTATGCTCCATTTAATTACACTATACATTGCTGACACATATGAGTTTATACTTTTTATTGTTTGGAAATGCGTTTGCGGCGGAATGTTGTTATTGGCTGCTGCTGAGTGCTAGTGTTCACACTGCCACATACACTACTTCGCCATATAAAGATCTTCTTAGCGTTAGGTCACAAATGTGCCCCAATAGGCCCATATGGATGTGCGGGTTAAGGCCTCATGTCCACGGGGAAAATCAGGCCCGCTACGGATTCTCCATGGAGAATCCGTAGCGGGTCCCTCCTGCCCCGCGGACATGAGCGCTGAAAAGAAGAATTAATAAGAATTAACTTACCCGCAGCGGACCGGGCACCTCTTCTCTTCTTCACGGCCGGATCTTCTTTCTTTGGCCGGCGGATGTACTCGGCACGTCGGCGGCGTGCTGCGCGCATGCGCTGGGCACATCCGCCGGCCCGAAGCAAGAAGATCCGGCCGTGAGAAAGAGAAGAGGTGCCCGGTCCACTGCGGGTAAGTTATTCTTATTTTAGGTCTCCCGCGGATCCGGACGGCTTCCTTAGGCTTCAATAGAAGCCTGCGGGAGCCGTCCCTGCGGGAGACCCGTACAAAAATGGAGCATGTCACGTTTTTTTTTCATGCTCCATTTCTTTTTTTATTCCCTTTTATTGACCATACGCGGGTATTTATCTACCTGCGGGTGGTCAATGCATCCCTATGGGGTGCGGATCTGTGGGCGGGAGAAGAGTTAAAATCCGCTGCGGATTTTAATTCTTCTTTTGCCCGTGGACATGAGGCCTTAGGCCAACAGCCCCGTTCGTAATTGTCGCGGATGAGGGCTTTGGCCTGTCAACCCATATTTTGCGACCATTTCCCCGCAGAGGGTTGGACACCAGAAGAAGAGTCTTTAACTATCGACGAATGTGCTTTTGGAATCCTCTCCAGTAAATGGCGAGTTTTCCTGGGCACCATTCAGATGCAACCTGAAAATGCGTGCTCAGTGGTTAAAGCAGCTATGGTTCTGCATAATTTTTGCCAGAGCAAAGACGCGGGTTGGGCGTTTGAGGATGGTCAAATACGAACAACTTCAACAGTTGACGGTGTGGACCAGAATCAAGCGATAAGGCCTGCATCTACTGGCCTTCGGATTAGAGATCACTTCGCAGATTACTTCCTGACTTCTCAGGGAGCAGTTCCGTGTCAGCTGGCCTCTATCCGTTAAGTCTGAAGGTCAGGACTTTCCAAACCGTGAAATTGTTTTTTTTTACCGGCCCAAATTTTTTTAGATAGTTTTTTTTTTAGTTAGGGACTCGCAAGACAATGAGGATCCTTGACGTGGGTTGTGAGCTCAAGTAATATGGTCAAAATTTGCTCTAGTGACTATTGTCTTTTAGCTGACTTTGACCATATTATGAAACAATACCTCATTTTTTCCTTGGGTTGGAATTTGAAAAAAAAAATTAGTCCTAATAAAAACTGTTTCTTGAAAGTCTGCTTCTTGTCATTTATGTTATATCTGTATGCAGCGTCTTTTGAGCGACAATCGTTGTGTGTAACTGCACTGACTTTTGTCCAGTTTTCTTTAAGCCGTCACACATCATTGTCTTTCAGCATGCTGATGAGCCTTATCAGCGATTCACAGTGGGATATAGCTGATACTACTGTTTCAGCTGCATCCCGCTGCCTGATGACAGGCGGGGTATGGAGAACAGAGTGGCCCACCTGTCTTCTGCATTCCCTGCTCGGAGTGCTCCACTGTATAACAGCTGGGTCCCCTGAGCAGACAACACCTGAATGTAGAAGACAAGCGGTTCCCCGCTTGTCCTCTGCATCCTCCACTGGGAGCACTCGGCTGTATGACAGCCAGTTGCTTCCAGCTGGGTCCCCTGAGCAGACAACACCTGGATGTAGAAGACAAGCGGTTCCCCGCTTGTCCTCTGCATCCTCCACTGGGAGCACTCGGCTGTATGACAGCCGGTTGCTTCCAGCTGGGTCCCCTGAGCAGACAACACCTGGATGTAGAAGACAAGCGGTTCCCCGCTTGTCTTCTGCATCCTCCACTGGGAGCACTTGGCTGTATAACAGCCGGTTGCTTCCAGCGGGGAAAAGCCGCATACAGAAGACAAGCGGAAACGCTTGACCTCTATATCCCCTGCTACGAGTGCAAGGGTGAAGCACTAACCTGGAAAGCAGACTACAGTAAATCAAACATAAAAGATTACATTAAAAAATGGCTAGTGAAAAAAGGAATAGCAAAAGGTATGTGAACAAATTTTTTTATTGCATTTGTTTTTTCAACCAACTTTTTAACCAAAAAAGAAAAAAAAATGAAATTTTTAATTATAACGTATAGTTCAAAGATTGTCCAAAAGCATTTTAATGTTACAAATTTTCATAACGGGGGGGATTACTTTGGGAAGTTGAGGGCCCTTCCTGCACCCAATCTTGCCCGGAGCTGCTGCTCATCTCGTATTGTGGATAGGGTGGCTGCCAAACTGTAGAAGGAACGTGTTCCCTAGCCTGGCGCACATAGTATGAATACGGGCTCGGTGGTGGAGGAGTGGGTGGTGGTGGTGGTGCTGGACGCCCTGAAGCAATTTGTTGTTGTAAAAATCTGAGCTTTGATTGATCAATTGAAGAAAAAACATCATATGGGCTGTTGGGAGGTGTTGACATCTCAATAATGTAAGAAAAGCATCCCTGCACGCGCATTCGAATCTCCTCTGGCATCGTGCGCAGAGACGCAGCAACATAGAGTCCATATGTCTCCATGGACCCCCGCAACACTTCAAGGACCTCTTGTCGGATTTGCGTTTTTTCGGCCTCTGCTCGCGCTTTTGCTGCTGCCACCTCTGTGGCTAAATCCGCCGCAGAGGGCCTGCCTCTTCTCCTTTTCGCTGGTGCAGCAGAAGGCTCGGCACAGGTCTTCGCCTCCTCTTCTGCTGCGACCACAGAGGCTGGGGTGCTAGGTGAGGCCACACTGCCTTTGATGGACTCCATAGAAGGGCTCTGCTCTGCAGGTAAACTATCTGTTGTCCTGTGAAGAAGAAATGAAAAATTAGTAGTTGACCTCTCAGAACAACTGTTTTAAATCCCTTCTCTCCCCAAATAGAAGGGGTTAACACTAGAGATGAGCGAACATACTCACTAAGGGCAATTGCTCGAGCGAGCATTGCCCTAGCGAGTACCTGCCCGCTCGAGAGACAAGGTTCAGGTGCTGGGGCGGGAGAGCGGTGAGTTGCGGCAGTCAGCACGGAGGAGCAGGGGGGGGGGAGAGGGAGAGAGAGATCTTCCCTCCGTTCCTCCCCGCTCTCCCCGCCGCCGTCACCTGAACCTTGTCCCTCAAGCAGGCAGGTACTTACAATGCTTGCTCGAGCAATTGCCCTTAGCGAGTATGCTCGCTCATCACTAGTTAACACGTGTCAGTGCGAATGTATACTTACGGTCTCATCCCTACAGTACGGCGTAGGTATCCCATTTTATTGAAATGTAAATACTGCTGCTTGGTCTTCCCTCCTGCGCCACTCCTTGGGACAGCCTTCCTCCACTGATCCTTGGCACTCCTCCAACGCTCTCGCATTTTATCCACTGCAACAGGGAATTAAGGGGAAAAAAGCTAAAAATAATTATTTCGAAGAGTAACAAAAGGCAATGTTGAAAATATGCAGCATCCTTGCAAACACGCATGCGACATGCACATGCATGCATACAAACATTCAACAACACAGGCATGCACACACGTATGCACGCTGACATGCACGCTGACATGCACACACGTATGCACGCTGACATGCACGCTGACATGCACGCTGACATGCACAGACATGCACGCTGACATGCACAGACATGCACGCTGACATGCACGCTGACATGCACGCTGACGTGCACACTGACATGCACGCTGACATGCACGCTGACGTGCACACACACATGCATGCTGACATGCACACACGTATGCATGCTGACATGCGCACACTGACATGCACACACAAATGCACACACATGCACGCTGACATGCACTCACGTATGCACGCTGACATGCACTCACGTATGCACGCTGACATGCACTCACGTATGCACACACACATACACACACACATGCACGCTGACATGCACACTGACATGCACACACGTATGCACGCTGACATGCGCACACACACATGCACGCTGACATGCACACACGTATGCATGCTGACATGCGCACACACATGCATGCTGACATGCACACACGTATGCATGCTGACATGCGCACACTGACATGCTCACACAAATGCACACACATGCACGCTGACATGCACTCACGTATGCACGCTGACATGCACTCACGTATGCACACACACATGCACGCTGACATGCACACTGACATGCACACACATGCACGCTGACATGCACACACACATGCACGCTGACATGCACACACACATGCACGCTGACATGCACACACACATGCACGCTGACATGCACACACACATGCATGCTGACATGCACACACGTATGCACGCTGACATGCACACACACATGCACACACGTATGCACGCTGACATGCACACACACATGCACACATGTATGCACGCTGACATGCACACTGACATGCACGTTGACATGCACACACATGCGCACTGACATGCACGTTGACATGCGCACACACACATGCACGCTGACATGCACACACGTATGCACGCTGACATGCACGCTGACATGCACACTGGCATGCACACACATGCACGCTGACATGCACACACGTATGCATGCTGACATGCACACACGTATGCACGTTGACATGCATGCTGACATGCACACACGTATGCATGTTGACATGCACGCTGACATGCACACACGTATGCATGCTGACATGCGCACACACATGCACGCTGACATGCACACACGTATGCACGTTGACATGCACACACATGCACGCTGACATGCACACACACATGCACGCTGGCATGCACACACACCCATGCTCAAATACACATGCACGCTGACATGCACACACGTATGCACGCTGACATGCACACACGTATGCACGTTGACATGCACACACATGCACGCTGACATGCACACACACATGCACGCTGGCATGCACACACACCCATGCTCAAATACACATGCACGCTGACATGCACACACGTATGCACGCTGACATGCACACACGTATGCACGCTGACATGCACACACGTATGCACGCTGACATGCACACACGTATGCACGCTGACATGCACACACGTATGCACGCTGACATGCACACACGTATGCACGCTGACATGCACACACGTATGCACGCTGACATGCACACACGTATGCACGCTGACATGCACACACGTATGCACGTTGACATGCACACACACATGCACGCTGACATGCACACACACATGCACGCTGACATGCACACACACATGCACACACGTATGCACGCTGACATGCACTCACGTATGCACACACACATGCACGCTGACATGCACACACACATGCACGCTGACATGCACACACACATGCACGCTGACATGCACACACATGCACGCTGACATGCACACACGTATGCACGCTGACATGCACACACACATGCACACACGTATGCACGCTGACATGCACACTGACATGCACGTTGACATGCACACACATGCGCACTGACATGCACGTTGACATGCGCACACACATGCACGCTGACATGCACACACGTATGCACGCTGACATGCACGCTGACATGCACACACGTATGCACGCTGACATGCACACTGGCATGCACACACGTATGCACGCTGACATGCACACACGTATGCACGCTGACATGCACACGTATGCACGTTGACATGCACGCTGACATGCACACACGTATGCATGCTGACATGCGCACACACACATGCACGCTGACATGCACGCACACATGCACGCTGGCATGCACACACACCCATGCTCAAATACACATGCACGCTGACATGCACACACGTATGCACGCTGACATGCACACACGTATGCACGCTGACATGCACACACGTATGCACGCTGACATGCACACACGTATGCACGCTGACATGCACACACGTATGCACGTTGACATGCACACACACATGCACGCTGACATGCACACACACCCATGCTCAAATACACATGCACGCTGACATGCACACACGTATGCACGCTGACATGCACACACACATGCACACAAGTATGCACGCTGACATGCACACTGACATGCACGTTGACATGCACGTTGACATGCACACACATGCACGCTGACATGCACGTTGACATGCGCACACACATGCACGCTGACATGCGCACACGTATGCACGTTGACATGCACGCTGACATGCACACACGTATGCACGCTGACATGCACGCTGACATGCACACACGTATGCACGCTGACATGCACACTGGCATGCACACACATGCACGCTGACATGCACACACGTATGCACGCTGACATGCACACGTATGCACGTTGACATGCACACTGACATGCACACACGTATGCATGCTGACATGCGCACACACACATGCACGCACACATGCACGCTGGCATGCACACACACCCATGCTCAAATACACATGCACGCTGACATGCACACACGTATGCACGCTGACATGCACACACGTATGCACGCTGACATGCACACACGTATGCACGCTGACATGCACACACGTATGCACGCTGACATGCACACACGTATGCACGTTGACATGCACACACACATGCACGCTGACATGCACACACACATGCACACACACATGCATGCTGACATGCACACAGGTATGCACGCTGACATGCACACACACATGCACACAAGTATGCACGCTGACATGCACGTTGACATGCACGTTGACATGCACACACATGCACGCTGACATGCACGTTGACATGCGCACACACATGCACGCTGACATGCGCACACGTATGCACGTTGACATGCACGCTGACATGCACACACGTATGCACGCTGACATGCACGCTGACATGCACACACGTATGCACGCTGACATGCACACTGACATGCGCGCACACATGCACGCTGACATGCACACACACATGCACGCTGACATGCACGCTGGCATGCACACACACCCATGCTCAAATACTTACACTTTTTTTTTGTGGTCGACTGTCCAAGATGGCCATTCACTATTTAAGGCCGCGCCCAACTCCTCCCACGCCATGTCGCGCTTGTTGCGGTCCTTATAATTGTCATGTGCGGGATCCCAGATGCAGGGGTAGTCCTCCATGAGCATAATTAGTTTACCGGTATCACAATTTAGAGCTGCCATTCTTCATTTTGCTCTCCTGTTCTGAACTACAAAATGGCCGATGCTGGAGGTGTTTTGCCCACTGTGCCACACCCCAAGCGACTTTGCCCACCTCCAATGCTTTAAATCCGCAGCGGATCTCCCGCACCCGATAATGTATTTAAAATCCGCAGCGGATCTCCCGCACCCATAGAGGTCTATGGGGGCCATCCGCAGCGTGATCCGCACTAAAATGGAGCACGTCCATTTTTTTTCATGCTCCAGATTTTTTAAAATTCCCGTTTATTGACCATTCGCGGGTATTTATCTACCCGCGGGTGTTCAATGCATCCCTATGGGATGCGGATCCGCTTGCGGGTGATCTGCTGTGGATTTTAATTCTTATTTTGCCTGTGGACATGAGCCCTGTGTCAGAAAAATTAGTCTTTGTCAGCCTGAACAAAGATATGCATTGGATGGCCCTCTGCTTACATCAGAACTTTTTAGTTTGTTTACATATTTTTCTTTAAGGGCATTAAGTGACTTTCTCGAAATGCGTTTTGTGTGCATTGAGCAACACATTACTGTGAATATTAGGTCAGCGTACATCCTGCAGACGTTGTCAGGAGATTGTCTCCAATCGACAACAATGTTTGTGAGGTGTGTCTGTAATGCACAATGGCGAAATGATGTAACCACAGCCTGGCTCTCGCCTTTGGTGAAAGACAGTATGTATTTACAACAGTGTAGTTGTCGTCAGGGACCTGAGACATCAAGTGTATTACCCTTTTTCACTAGCACAAAAGCCTTATGTTCTACACACGTTGTCTTCAATACAGGGCCAGATGTTGCTGGCAGCTGGATTGAAGTAAATGTTTTTGTGTCAAGGCAGCTTACTGTAGTTTCAACTGTGTGTAATAGAAAGAGAAATGACAGTGTGGCAGCAGGACAATAGTCACTTGCCTTCTAAAATGACTTCAAAGTGTGTAATATCATTTGGGCAAACACAGGCATTATCAGTGAATAGCCTGCATCACTAACATCTTTTAGTGGGGCAGCTACTCCTCATTCCACGGAGGTAACAAAATAAGAACAGTCACTTGTTCAGGATATGTAATTAATTCACGCATGGGACACTTTATGGTCTTTCACCTAGAGAAATGTCATGTAAGTAACCTTGTTGATTTAGAACACATTCAATAACTTGTTTAAAAATATGTGGACTGCACTTCATTTTACCATTGCTGCAACAACATTGCCTTCAATGGTGTCAACTCCTGCCTCTGCAAGTAAAGAGCATGCAAAGCGCAGCTATGCAGCCAAATGCACTGGCTGGTGTTAATGCACCCTTGACCCATTGTTAGCCAAGTGGATGTTGAAAATGTTGAAAGTGTCTCCCAATGTTTGCATAAATACACCCAAATTAGCTAAATGTGTGGTGTGTGATTGTGACGCAATAATTTGCTTATAAAATCAACTTTAATAACGTAGAAAAATATTATATAACTGTACAAGTGCTGGCAAGTCAGACATGCCAGTATACATCACCTCTTGAACTGGGTAATAAAATCGTCCAACATGGACGGCGCGAAACTCTAAATCTGATCCAGATGATGGAGCAGGAGGCTTGAAACGGGAAAGCCGGGCCCAAGAAACATCCCAACAGTCAATGGCTAGAAGTGCCCATCGACAGATCCACGGGCTATGAGCTGGCAGCTGGCTGGAGTGACCCACGATCGGGCTGGCCAAAGTGTTGCTCCCCCTACCGAACCACATTGGTGATTCTATTTTGGAGATGCGTCACTGTCGTCTGCACGGCCTGTAAGTGCATCTGGCAGTGACGCATCTCCGCAAAGAACCACCAAATGCGTTCTTCGGGGAGGACATCTGGCCAGGCTGTGAGGGTCAAACAAAAGGAACATATTAGATTAAGGGTGACTAAATAGCTAAACAGCTGCAGGCAATACAACTATACAGCTTATCTATACGTTTACGTTTCATGCGTGACACTGCTGGAGTGACATTTAAGTGTCACATCTACACAATGCGTGACATATAACCATTGGGTATATTTCATGTAGTAAATATGGCACTGTTGGGTTGTGTGTTATGTGGCAAAATGTACAGAACATGATAAAAGGTTATGTTATTGTCTCTTCCTGGGGCCTGTGCCTACAGTACAAAGTTGGTAATTTTTAACACAAACTCTAAGGTTTTATGTGCAGACTCTTCATGACTGGTCATATACCACAAACCTTATGTAGTTGTTGTGTGTGTACGGGCTGACAAATATTTGGTTGTTAGACTTGAAATGTCTTCAACAATGACATGGCAAGTAGTCAAGGCAGATTCCAAAGGCTCGGGTACTTGCATGATAAAGCAGCACAGAACAGTTCACAATACAATAATAGGATCACACAGATAGGTTTAGCATTTGCTGAAAGAGAGCTACCTTAAGGCCGCCTGCACACGGGTGGAAATCCCACTGCGGTATTTTCTGCGGGATTTCCGCCACTGAAAGCCTGCATAGGAGTGCATTACAATATGCACTCCTATGCAGACGGCCGCGGTTTGGCCGCGCGAAATGTCGCGCGGCAAACAAACCGCAGCATGTCCTATTTCTGTGCGGGGTTCGCAGAGCCTCGCACAGAAACGTCACTCACCCGGCCGCTGGCTCCGGTCTGCGCATGCGCCGGCTGCCCGGCAGCCGGCACATGAAAGAGCCGGGGCCGCCAAGCGCGGGTGAGTACGTGCTCGTCCCTGCAGGCGCTGGGGTCGGGTCCCGCGGCGAGAATTCTCGCCGCCGGATCCGACCCGCCCGTCTGCAGGCCTAAGGCACATCCTAGGGTGTTAGGCATGTCCTCCAAACATTGTAAACATCACAATATGCATCATTGCAATCTGTAACAAACACAATTGTATGCCCTATCATGAGGCAAATGATAGGGCACACAGTAATGCTTAGTGCAGATGTGAAGGATGCATGTTGTGATGATGCACGTGTTTGTAGGACAAATAGCCGTATCTTGCTTATTCATCAGGGTAAGGCCTCCTTCCCACGAATGGATTTCCGCCGCGTAATTCGCGGCGAAAATCCGCTGCGTTGCCCGCAGCTATTAGGTAGCTCAGGGCACACGGTGCGGAATTCCACCGCGGAATTTCAAAATAGCGCCCGGGTGTGGCTTTCGCGCCTGTTTCGCGCGCCTTTTTTTTGCGGGGTGGGGCATACAATAATGACGCCATACGCACGCCTGACTCCTTCTATGGGGTCTTCTACATATGTTTTGGGCGCCGCCGTGCTGCTACTGTTTGTTTTTTCATGCGCTGAGGCGCACGACCAAGCGTTACTTTGGGCGGCGAAACTATTTTAGGGGCGACATTTACATAAACTGAGATGTACGCCTATCTGCGGCCTACAACACTTCTCTTCTCATACTCGTCTTTGACACTTCAACTGTACGCTGTAAACATGCTACAAAATGGTTAGCATCATTTCAGAAAGGTAGTAATGAGGATCGACTTAAGAACAAAGAGCGCGCGTTTGGCCGATCTTTTAGAACCTTTCAAATACAACGCAAACTCTTTAGCGCTACGGACCATATCCGAAGGGCCATATCCGCTCCCATGAAGTAACCCAAATTCCGAACACCATGTGGTTGTTGTGAAGCAATGTGGTGAAGGTGTGCTGAGAATGTGCTATGAACTACGGGTAAAAGTAGTGTTGCAAGCGACCGTGTGGGCACTTTGGGGAATGCTGATACTTCATTAGAAATGGAGAACGGCCCAGATCTATCCAAAGTTTGTAACCATAGCAGCAGCAGTTATGCTGCTTCATCATAACTAGTGAAACGAGCTATGATGGGCCATTTTCATAAACAGCACTAATATATCTCTTGAATGAAGTAATATATATAGCAGACCAAGATAAGGTGATGTACACAGCACTATATAAACGATGCTGTGTGCTTTGAATGATGCATCCAAACTACATAGGCAAGGGCAGCTTAGCCAACATAAGTTGTACTTGCATGTTTTTGTAACGCTTAAATACAGGGACTTATTTCTCCTGCTGCCAAACACCACTTCATCAATCATGGTTGATGGAGGGGGTATTAGGAAATAAGTGTCACTTTTCACAAGACCTTGTGAACCCATCTGCCGGGTATGCAATGGCACTGAGTAGGACTCCTGCAAGCAAAGACGCAGGTCTAAATTTGTCTCGTTATGAAAGCCATGGCCTTGTGTAGCGGAAGACAATACTTTGTGCGCCCAAATTCCTCATGTCAAATGATTTATCATGAAAGCTTTAGTGAACACGTCCCACCAGCTTAACTTTAGAAAATGTAAAAAAGCAATACTAAGTCTGACACAATGTTGCCAGAGTTTTGGATCAGACATTTTTTAATGAGAGCCTTGAAGAAGGCTGCCAGAGCCTAAAAATGTGTGCGCACATCAAGTAGGGACCTAGTCATGAATGCAAACCAGAAGGATAGCAAGTTATAGACAGAGGCATGTCCTTGAGCGCATGTTTGCCTGTGAGGCCAAAAAATACAATAACATAAATTTTCATATGAGAATGGTATGAAAATTTCTAAGAGATAACAGAGAAATCATACAATGTCTTTGTGGACAAACTTTACACTGAATGTAAAAGCCCAAAAAAATAAAATAAAACCTACAGTTAATAAAGCAAAAATGCTATTGAACACCCGCACGCACAATGCACAGTTTGGAGCCAGACACTTTTAACCCGCTGCACAAAGTTCGTGGATGCACATCGTTTATTTGTGTTTACAACAAAACACATCCGGAACACAACATGGAGTGCTTTATGCAAAGGGAAAGACACAAAAGCATTTAGCTAAAAAAAATAATAAATTATTTAACATTGCTGTCTATTGGGTCGTTCACACGACCGGACTCGCGTGCAGTGTGTCCCATAGGAGAATTTGCTAAGAGCAGCGCAGTACGGACCAAACTGGCACGCAACCTCCAATCTGCAGTTAAATTTGAATAAAACAGGCGTTACTAAGGCTGCCTGTCCACGGGCGTTTTTGAATTGCGTTCCTCGCGTCGATAATCCGGTTGCGGGGAACGCAATGCATGCTTCCTATGTACTTTTTATTGGTGCCATTTTTGGGTACATAGACTATATTGTAAAACTTTTATAAATTTTGTTTATGATTGCAGGGAGAGAAAACGCATCAATTCTGCCATAGATTTTGGGGGGGTGGTTTACAGCGTTAAGCATGCAGTGTAAATGACACAATACATTTCTGTGGGTCGGTACAATTACGACAATACAAAAATTCTTTTTTTTTTTAGGTTTTTCCACTTTTCTGCAATAAAAACCCTTTTTTTGGAGAAAAAAAATTTCTAAATCGCTGCATTCAAAGGTCCTATAACTTATTTTTCCATGGACATAGCTCTGTGAGGGCTTATTTTTTGTGAGACGAGCTGTTGTTCTTATTGGTACCATTTTGGGGTACATACAGCTTTGTTGATCACTTATATTGTGTTTTTTTTGGATGTAAAATGCTAAAATGTCGCATTTTGCCTCAGTTTTTAAGCGTTTTTTTTAACGCTTTAGGGAGTGCAGGATAAAAAAGCACGTTTAACTTATTGTACATGTCGTTACGGACCCGGCGATACCAAATATGTGAGATATTTTTTTTCTCCTGCAATGCCTTATCACTTGTTATAGCGATCATAGGCAGTGGTAATACAGGACGCCTGTTGGTGGCATCCTGTTACCATGGCAACCATCAGGGCTCTTTGAGATTACATCACAAGAGCCCGATGATGCCACAGAAGGAATGCGTTCCCTCTGTGAAAGCCATTACATGGCGCAATCTACATAGATTATGGCAGGGAAGGTGTTAACAGCGAGGGTCGCATCTCCAATGCAGCCCCGCTGTTGCAGCAGGAGAATGATTATCAGTGACAGCCAAATAGCGCAAGATCTCTTCTGATCTCGCACTTTCCACAGGACGTAAGGGTACGTCCAGTTGCGGAAAGTACCCCGCTGCCATGACGTACCCTTATGTCCTTTTGAGGGAAGAGGTTAATACCTTTCAAATGGTGAATAATATTTAAAACTTTTTATATTGTCAGGTGCCTGTCTACATGGAATTAATCCCACCTGATCCTTATAGATAAGGTCTGGAAGAAGCTGATTAAGGCAGGCCGCTAAAACATATGTGAAAATTTTATAATCAATATTCAATAATGAGATGGGCCTGTAACTCTTAGGAGAGAGGGAATCCTTATTAGCCTTAGGAATAACCATTAGTTTGGAATTTAGAAATTCTTGCGGCAGAATGTCCCCTTTCATCAGATTCTGAAACATATTCTGTGAAGGTCCAGACAGAATGTGCCTTTATTTTTTATAATAGAGGGCTGTAAAGCCACATGGGCCCAGGGCCTTTCCCAATTTCAAATTATCCATGGCCTCTTCCACTTCCCCAGAGGAAAGATCCATATTCACAAACTCTCGCTGCTCCTGAGAAAGCATGGGCAGCGAAAGGGTTTCCAAGAAACTATACTCCAAACTCTCCACATTACTCTTTTGTTCTTTTTTATAATGATGCATAATATTTAGCAAAAGTATCATAGATTTTATCCGGGTTGGTAGTAGTAGTGTTGAGGTATACAGTTTAAAGACCGAGTTCATCCTTTGCCTCTCTCGCAATTTTGCTGCTAATAGCCTAACAGGTTTATTTGCATATTTATAATTTCTATATCCAGTCCATTGAAGTGCTCGTTCAACCCTTTCTGACAATAGGGCATTAAGCTGCAGCTTAACATCTCTGATCTCTTTGGTCATGGCCCTCGAAGGAAGGTGCTGGTTGTAGGTTTCAAGTAAAGATAGCGTTCTTTATAAAGCAAAAAAAGCTTGAAATTTAGTTGTTTTTTTTTTTGGAGAGGATAAACGGAGCAGCTTTACTATGTAGTCCCTCTATCAGGTCATTGATAAAAAAATATTGAACAGAATGGGGCCTGCTACCAAACCCTGTGGTAACCCACTGGCCCAATCAGAGGACGATCCATTTATTACCACCCTCTGCTTTCTATCTCTGAGCCAGTTCCTTACTCAACTACACACATTTTCTCCCAGTCCGAGCGGTCTTATTTTATATATTATTTTATATATCAGCCTTTTATGTGGCATGGTGTCAAATGCCTTATAAAAGTATATATGAGATCAATAGACTCTCCCAGCCTAAAACTTACTTCATTGCAGAAGCTGATCAAATTGGGCTGACATGATCGACCCCTCAAGAACTCGTGCTGATGAGGAGTTATACCATTGCTTTCCTTGAGGTATTCTAGGATGGCATCTCTCAGAAATCCCTAGGATATTTTTCCAATTATTCAAGTGAGACTTACCGCCCTGTAGTTACCAGGCTCCCTTTATGACCCCTTTTTGTATATTGGAATCCCATTGGCAATTCGCCAAGCCCATGGTACAACCCTGGTCTCAATAGTGTCCCTAAATATAAGAAATAGCAGTCTGTCAATCACGTCACTTAGTTCCCTTAGAATCCTTAGGTGTATGCCATCTAGGCCTGGCAATTTGTTGATTTTAATCTTTTTTAACCGGCTCTGCACTTCCTCCTGAGTTAGGCAGGTGATATTTTGTGGGGGGTTCATTTTATCCCCCTGCATCTCATGTGACATTTCTTTTTCCTTTGTGAATACACTATTTAATAGATTCGCCTTCCCCTATCATCATCTATGATTTATCCTGCATTATTTGTTAAAGGGCCTGTGCTCTCATGGCAAATCCTTTTACCGTTTATATAATTGAAAATTATTTGGGATTATTTTTGCTCTCTTTGGCAATCAATCTTTCTACCTCCTCCTTTGCAGTTTTTGTCTTTTCCTTACATAATTTAGTTTTTTCCCTGTATGTTTTTAGCGCTTCTTCACTGCCCTCTTGTTTTAATAATTTAAACACTTTCTTTTTTTCGCTTATTGCCCCCCTTACAGTCCTGTCGAGTCAGATTTGTTTCCTTCTACTTATTTTTATTTTATTTTTAAAGGGTATGAACTGCTCACATGAGGTTATTAGGATGTTTTTAAACTTCCTCCATTTTTCACTTGTACTTTTAATTTTATTGACATTATCCCAAATAATGTTGCCAATAGTAGTTCTGAGCTGATAAAATTTTGCCTTACTAAAGTTTAGTATTTTTGTCGCTCCCCGATAAGGCTTCCTATTGAATGACAGTTGGAAATTAACTATGTTATGGTCACTATTTCCCAAGTGTCTCTGAACGTACACCCCCATTATTCCGTCTGGTTTGTTAGTTAATAGTATGGCCAAGATAGCCCTCCCTCTAGTTGGCTTCCATACAAGTTGGGTAAGGTAGTTATCTTTAATTGTTCTCAAGAACTTATCACCCTTGTGAGATTTGCAGGTTTCGTGTTCCCATATTATATCTGGATAATTAAAGTCTCCCATATTAATTACTTCATTGCGGTTTGACACCTGTTCTCTTTGCCCTATTAATAAGTTTTCAGTTTGTTCTGTTATTTTTGGTGGCCTATAGAAAACCACTATCAGGATTTTTTTTATTTTTCCTTCCCTGTATTTCTTACCCACAGAGATTCCACATGTGCAACTCCTACACCGTAGTTTCAGGATTAAGTTGGATTTAGCGTACAGACATACCCCTCAACCTTTCTGTTTCCCCCAGTCTCTTCTGAAGATATTGTAACACTGTAAATTCACTGCGCAATTGCACTTATCATTGAGCCATGTTTCAGTTATTCTTACTGTGTCTTAATTTTCTTCAGACATTCTTGCTTCTAGCTCACCCACTTTACTGATCAGACGTCTTGCATTCGTTGCCATACAATTTATACATTTGTTGTTATTCTTTGTATTCATTATGCTACTTATGGTCCTATTAGCTGTTTTATCAGTTCCAGCTGTACTAACCCCTCCCCCCGCTTGACCCCCATTCCTAATACTTGGTCCCATGTCACTGTCTACTCTGTCTTTCCCCCTATTACTTTTGCCCTCCCCCACTCCCTAATTTAAACACTCCTCCAACCTTCTAGCCATCTTCTCCTCCAACACAGCTGCACCCTCTCCTTTGAAATGCAGCCCATCCCTACTGTAGAACATGTAGCCGACAGCAAAGTCAGCCCAGTTCTCCAAGAACCTGAAACCCTCCTTATTGCACCAACTCTGAAGCCACTTGTTTACCTCTCCGAGCTCCCACTGCCTTTCTAGTGTGGCTCGTGCTACAGGTAGTATTTCCGAGAAAACTACCCTGGAGGTCCTCGCCCTAAGCTTAGATAGAAGATCCCTCAAAACGTTTTTGAGGGTACTCCATTGACCATTAACTTTATCGTTGGTGCTAATGTACACCATGACCGCTGGATCTTCACCAGTCCCTCCCAGTAATCTGTCAACCCGATCTCCGATGTGTCAAACTCGAGCCCCAGGAAGACAACACATCATTTGATGATCCCAGTATTTGTGGCAGATTGCCCTGTCTATGCCCCTTATAATTGGGTCCCCCACCACTAGCAAATGTTTAGCCTGCCCTGTGCTCCCCTTCCCCTTCTTACTAGAGCAGTCATCTCCCTGGTGTTCAGAGGGCATTTCATGTTGTTACTGTGCTGGGTCTGTAATGACATTCCCCTCATCTGCTACCTTTGCAAACTTATTTGGGTGTGCCAGTTCAGGACTAGCCTCCCTGGTTCTAACTGTCACCCAGCTAGCTGCCTGCTTGTCCTGCTCTTCGGAATTACCGTCCTCCCCGCCTCTACCCCAGCGAGTGCCTGCTCAGTGAGCAGCAAACTCCTTTCCATATTGTCAATGGATCTCAGTGTTGCCAGTCGTTCATTTAGATCCCCTATTTGGGCTTCAAAATGTGCAAGTGCATGCATATTGCGCAACAGTATGCACCTGCAACTGGATTTTCAAGGACTGCATACATTGCACAAGTAGCACACTGGACGGCATTGTCAAGCATGTAGCTCATTCTAGTGGGGATCTACAAATTTACTTACAGAAGTAACGAAAATAAACTAGATCACACTCCTCCTGCGTCTCTGCCCGTTTGCAGGTGATGTCACCTGCAGCTCAGAGTCAGGACCTCTCTCCCGGCGGTCACACACACTGGCTTCCTGCAGCTCCAGTACCTGCTCTTCTCCTCTTCCCCCCGCCCGACAGATCCTGCCAGCGGCTCTTCTCAAGAGGCTCTCCTAGTCTTCTTGTAGCTCTGGTGCCGCTCTGATGCTCCCGCTCTCTGCTTCACGGACTCCTGCTGATGTCACTTCCAGTACGTCAATTCCTGTCTCCAGCAACCTTAGCTGGTAATTTAGCAAATGCAACCTCATGGTGGTGCGTCACAAGATGCTTGGCTCAAGCATTAATAGAGTGCTCCCTTATTACAGTTATTAGAGCACCCCTTGTTACAGTCCTAGGTATAGTAGATGATGGGGAAAATCTCTGTATTGTCCCCTAATATATCTATACATAGTTATTAGAGAGCCCCCTTTTTACAGTCCTGGGTATAAATAGAGTATGGGAGAGATCTCTGTATTGTCCTCTGATATATCTATACAAAGTTATTAAAGCGTCCCCTTGTTACAGTCCTGGGTGTAATTGATAATGGGAGAGATCTCTGTACTGACCACTGATATATCTATACATAGTTATTAGCTTGCTCCTCAGACCTCTTTTTTCTAAGGTAAATAATCTCAATTTTAATAACCTCTCCAGGTATTGCAGTCCACCCTTTCCAATAATTACTTTAGTTGCTCGCCTTTGTACCAGTTTAACCCCTTAACGACCAGCCCATAGTGTTTTTACATCCTGCCCAAGTGGGCTTTATTCTCTGAGGACGTAAAAACATGCGTCCTACAGAGAATAAAGCCCCGTGGGCTCTGGACGTGACAGCTCAATGCTGTCAGTGCCCGCAGATAGCCGACAGCATGGAGCTGTCATCCCGGGCTGCGGGGACCCCCCCCCCCGGCATTGCAATTGTGGATAGCGTCGATTGCAAAAAAGTAAATAAAAGTGCCCAAAAAGTTAAAGTTTCAGCTGCCCTGATGGATCGGATCCATCAGGGCAGCTGAAAATTCTCACCTGGATTGTCGGCGGTGTCCCCCGGAGATCTGGTCCTCCCGGACCTGCCGCCACTCTTCTGCGCATGCGCACCAGACGATGACGTCACGCGCACGCGCAGAAGCCCGGGATCCCCCGGCAAATTCAAAATCTCCTGGCTCCCGGCTGCTGAAGGTAGCCGGGAGCCAGCAGGTGTTACCAGGGACCGCGGTGAGCGGTCCCCGGGCCCGCCATCGCCGCTATCCAATGGATAGCAGCGATCGCGAAAAAGTTAAAAAAGTTTTTACACAATGGGTGGTGTGACCTCCCCTAATGGATCGGATCCATGAGAGGAGGTGAAAATACCCACCTCAGGTCCGCCGATGTCCCCGGTGTTCCGGGACCCGAAGATTGACATCGGGCGCGGGCACAGAGGGGCTCGAGCCCCGGGAAATTCAAAATCCCTCTGCTCCTGGCTGCCATGTGTAGCCAAGAGCAGAGGGATGTCACTGGGGACATGATCACTGTCATCCAATGGATGACAGTGATCATGTAAAGTAAAAAAAAGTGTAAAGTTTTTTACAAAAAAGTTTTAAAAAGTTTAAAAAGCGTACATTTCATCTCCCCTCACGAATCATATCCGTAAGGGAGGATGAAAGTACGTACATAAGGCCCCCAGATTTATCCGCGGACCTTACCCCAGCTTCTGCGCACAAGCCCCGTCGCCAAAATGGCGGACGCATGCGCAAAAGCTGTGGATTGCCAGGATAATTGAAATTCTCCCTGCTCCTGGCTACAAAACTTAGCCAAGAGCCTGGGGATTTCACGGGGGGCTGTGGTGAGTGGTTCCTGATCACGTGTTTGCCGTTATACAATGGATAATGGCGATCACGTAAAGGTTTTTTTTTAAAATTGAAGTTTCATCTCCCCTCACCGATGTGATCGGTGAGAGGAGATTAAACTTTTTACCGGAGGCCTCCATATTTGCACCCCGTTGCGATCCTCCTCCATGAACTTTCCCGGATTCTGCACATGCAACTGCCGGGAAAACACCGGACACATGCGCAGGAGTCAGGGAGCCCAGGAAACTTAAAATCTCCTTGGTCGCCGAGAGCCTGGAGCAGTGACGGGTGGCCTCGTTGAGCGGTCCCTGGTCACGTAATAAAAAAGTAGCACTCTAAAATAGGTCGGTCTCACATGACTGGATAGGAATTGCGGATTCCGCATGCTTCTGATCCGCGCTAATACGCAGATCAATTGCATTGGATTACACAATTCCGCTGACATTAGCGGGTCGGAATTGTGTAATCCACTCGCAGAAAACAGAACGCAGCAGGTTCTATTTTACCGCGGATATCCGAAACATAGAGCCCATTGTGCTCCATGGTCGCGGATATACCCGCTGCCCATACGCAACTACGTTGTGTACGGGCTGCGGGTACCCACGTCATCGCTAAGCGACGGTGCGGAAAATACAAACAAAAAAAAGGTGTACTGCGCATGACCGCCTGTGTAAGTACGCAGTTATGCGCAGTACATTACGCGGCCGTACGCAGGGTCACAGCCGGGCTCACAGATGGGATCCGCTGTGGGCCTCCGCAAGCAGATTCCGCCTACGGCTGCAAGAGCCCGGCGTTATTCAGACCGCTACCTGTAATACGTATTTTACAAGAAGCCCCGTGAACACTTGCCTTCATGCAGTTCCAGGAGCAGCTTGTTGAGCACCTTCTGTGCAAGACCGCCACACCTCATCAAGCTTACGGAGACTCACGGAACGCCACTTTTCACACCCCGTCCCTGCCACTAAGGTCACGAAATACCGCCAAAAAGCATGGGAGGAGGGGGGATACCCGGTTTTATTGCCCCATGGGCCCATTCCAACCAGCCTCCGTAATTACCCCTGTCTTCGGAAATACCACACAGTTCACATTATTACTTTTATCTAAGATTTACGAACGCCAAAAAGGGCGTGGAGGGGGGGGGGGGAATTTTTAGCGAGTCAATTTTTATTCCGTACAAATAAGCAATGGGGCCTGGGATTTATTCAGTTGTGCTCTGAAATCCAACGGGTGTTCCCTCCTTTATAGGCCTTGCCATGGGTCCTGTAAGTAAATTAGGGCCACAATGGGTATGTTTCTGAACTCGGGACAAACGGGGGTTTCCATTTGAGGGTGAATGTCTTCATTCCTATGTACACTGTACAAAAAAACAGTTTTTAAATTTAAAAAATTGAAAATCGTAACTTTTTCCTTCTGCTTTGCTTAGATTCATTCAAATACTGTGGGGTCAAAATACGCAGTACACCCCTAGATGAATTTATTAAGGGGTCTAGTTTTCAAAATGGGGTCATTTGAGGGGGTTCTTTTTAGTTTTGGCCGCTCAATGGCTCTATAAGTGGGCAAATGGGCCTGGAATTTATTCAGTTGTACCCTGAAATCCAACGGGTATTCCTTTCATTGTAGGCCTAGTCATGTGTCCTGTAAGTCTATTAGGGCCACAATGGGTATGTTTCTGAGCACGGGACAAACAGGGGTATCCATTTTGGGGTGAAAGTCTTCATTTATATGTGTGCTGTACAAAAAAACCTGTTTTTAAATTGATGCAATAGCCCAAAAAATGAAAATCGTAATTTTTTCTTACTGCTTCACTTAGATTTATTCAAAAATTGTAGGGTTAAAATACACAGTACACCCCTAGATAAATTCGTTAAGGGGTCTAGTTTTCAAAATGAGGTAATTTGTGGGGGTTCTCTATGGTTTTGGGCGCTCAAGAACTCTACAAGTGGGCATTGGGGCCTAAAAGCACAAATAGGGGTATCTATTTTGGGGTGCAAGTCTTTCTTCATATGTGTGCTGTATAAAAAAGCTGTTTTTAAAATTACAGAATTGCCAAAAAAACGAAAATCCTAATTTTTTCCTTTTGCTTTGCTTGAATTTATTCAAAAACTGTGGGGTCAAAATACACAGTACACCCCTAGATAAATTAGTTAAGGAGTCTAGTTTTCAAAATGGGGTCATTTGTGGGGGTTCTATATGGTTTTGAGCGCTCAAGAACTCTACAAGTGGGCAATGGGGCCTAAAAGGACTTCAAGCTAAATCTATGTTCTGAAAGCCACTGACTACTCCTTTCATTTTGGGCCCTGTTGTGCATCCAGACATAAGATTAGGGCCACAATGGGTATGTCTCTGAACACGGGACAAACACAGGTATCCATTTTGGGGTGCAAGTCTTCCTTCATATGTGTGCTGTACAAAAAAAGCTGTTTTTAAGATGACAGAATTGCCAAAAAAAACCGAAAATCACAATTTTTTCCTTCTGCTTGGCTTGAATTCATTCAAAAACTGTGGGGTCAAAATATGCAGTACACCCCTAGATAAATTCCTTAAGGGGTCTAGTTTTCAAAATGGGGTCATTTGTTGGTAGTTTTCTATGGTTTTGGGCGCTCAAGAACTCTACATGTGTGCTATGGGGTCTAAAAGGACTTCAAGCTAAATTTCTGTTTTGAAAGACACTGACTACTCCTTTCATTTTGGGCCCGTTGTGGACTCAGATATAACATTAGGGCCACAATGGGTATATTTCTGAACACGGGAGAAACAGGGGTATCCATTTTAGGGTGTAAATCCTCATTTTCATGTAAACTATAGGAAAAAAATATGTCTTTAAAATGATAGATTTGCAAAAATATGAAATTTTACTTTTTCTCCTCTAAATTGAATTAATTCCTGAAAAAAAACTGTGGAGTCAAAATACTCATGACACCCCTCAGTGAATACACTAAGGGGTGTAGTTTTTAAAATGGGGTCATTTGTGGGGGTATCTATTATTCTGACACTCATGAGCCTTTCCAATCTTGGCTTGGTGTAAGAAAACAAAGTGTTCCTCAAAATGCTAAAAAGTAATGTTAAATTTGTACGTCTCCTAAATGGTTAAAAAAAAAAAAGAAAGTTTTTCCAATGTGCGCCCAAAATATATATATATATATATATATATATATATATGTGGAAATATAAATCTTAGCAAAAATTTCTATATTTTGTTTGCACATATTTAAGCTATTGCAGTTGGAAATGTGAAAAAATGACAATTTTTTCAAAATTTTCCCAATTTTGGTGCTTTTAATAAATAAACACAAATTCCATCGGTCTAATTTTTCCGCCTAAATGAAGTACAACATGTGGCAAAAAAACAATGTCAGAATTGCTTGGATATGGAAAACCTTTCAGGTGTTTTTCCATGTTAAAGTGACACTTTTGTCAGATTTGCAAAATTTGGCCTGGTCATTAAGGCTCAAACAGGCTTGGTCACTAAGTGGTTAAGCTCTAATATGTCCTTCTCGAGTATCGGTGCCCAAAACTGTCCACAAAATTCGATATGTGTTCTTACCAGTGACTTGTAAAGAGGATGTACAATGTTCTCGTCATTTGCCACTAGACCTCTTCTGATGCACCCCATGATCCTATTTGTCTTGGTAGCATCTGCCTAACACCGGTTGCTCCAGTTAAGCTTACAATTAACTAAAACCCCCAAGCCCTTTTCCACGTCAGTGTTACCAGTGGTTTCCCATTTAGTATATAATGGTGATATCTATTTCCCTGCCCATTTGCAGAACTTTACATTTATCAGTGTTAAACCTCATTTGCCACTTTTCTGCCCAAGCTTCCAACTCATCAAGATCCTCTTGCATCCTTTCTTGTGTTAATATTTTTACATAGTTTTGTATCATCTGCAAATATTGAACTCTTACTGCACACTCCGTCTACCTGGTTATTATTAAATATATTTTCAAAAATAGGGCCCAAACCGACCCCTGTGGTACCACACTAGTAATGGTGACTCCTCCACTACTGCTCCTTGTGGTACCCCACTAGTATTGGGGACCCAAATGTACCATTTATAACCAGCCTCTGCTTTCTATCACTGAGCCAGTTATTTACCCACTTACACACATTCTCGCCCAGACCAAGCATTCTCATTTTATATACCAACCTTTTATGCGGCACAGTATCAAACGCTTTGAAAAAATCCAGATACACAAGATCTAATGACTCTCTCCAATCCAGTCTAGAACTTAACTCCTTGTAGAAGCTGATCAGGAGCAGTATTTCACAAACCCATACTTATATGGAGTTATACATTGTTAAAACATGGCAAACATGGGCATGAACAAGTGGCAAACAGGAACATTAACAAATATCTCCTTATCTGTGTACATGTGCATTCTGTAACATCAAATTGGGACATAAACAATCAGCAGAGTCATACCGACATGTGAACTGCAGAACTGGACACGAAACTCGCTGGCAGATGAACTCAGACTGAACAGCAGAACTGCAGACTGGACTCGGAAACAGTGGACATAACTGTTATAGGAATAAATCATATTCCAGAAGATTTCACTGGTTTGCTCCAAATTGGTTATAATGAGAAGCTTCATGCATGAATATATGTATTTGGACTCAGAAGTATTCCCCTTGAACCCTCATACCCTTCTGGTTTATTGTAAGGAAGTACAATACAGTTATACTGAATATGACGCACCAATTACATGCATACCCCTCCCAACATCATAACAACTCATGATTGGCCTAGTATGTGACGACGCTGATGATTAACATATGTTTACGCCCTAGGTGTATGTTGCTATGTGAACACGTAATTTCTAGGAAATACAACTAGAATAGGCTATCAATATCTCTGCCTGGACTTAGGAATCCAAGACATAGATAACAAGTAGCCCCCCTTTTATGAGCGGAGGGCATCACAGATGTGTTTCTCATGAGAAGCACATCTCAGGACCTTGTAGAACTTGAGAACTTGTGTAGGAGTGTATTTCAGGATACCAGCATAAGAATGAACCAGTTAACCATTTCACTGCTAGCTATTTTCTATGAAGGTGGATATATGAATATATACATACATATATTTGCATAGGCTGCTTTAAGAAACACATTTATATTATTATTACTACAACATAACTGAGCTGAAATCATAAACGCCACACCACTCACACTCAGGAACTGGGAAAACAAGAACAGACAGCAGAACTGCGAAACGGACTTCATACTCACGGACAGACATAAACCAATGACCAATAAACAAATGCTCAAAACATGCACCAAGCATACAACATGTATAAACAGGTGGAGTAGATACAATACGAGATATTAGTTCGTATTTTGGCCAAGATACACACTGCAGGGGGAAAACCAGCAGACACTCACAAAGGAGCTTGCATATAAATATATACTGGATAGAGATGAGCGAGCGTACTCGGAAAAGCACTACTCGCTCGAGTAATTTGCTTTATCCGAGTATCGCTGTGCTCGTCCCTGAAGATTCGGGTGCCGCTGCGGCTGACAGGTGAGTCGCAGCGGGGAGCAGGGGAGAGCGGGCGGGAGAGAGGGAGAGAAAGATCTTGCCTCCGTTCCTCCCCGCTCTCCCCTGCAGCTCCCCGCTCCGTGCCGGCACCCGAATCTTCAGGGACGAGCACAGCGATACTCGGATAAAGCAAATTACTCGAGCGAGTAGTGCTTTTCCGAGTACGCTCGCTCATCTCTAATACTGGATGATTGTGATATTGGCTGACTGGAGCAAACCATAGCCAGCCAGCTCAATCAACACGACCTGTGATGCTGTGCTGCTGAAAACTTATGTCGCATAGCAGATCCCAGCAGCAACCCGAACATACAGCCATTTTCTTTGAAGTACTCCAGGATAGCATCACTAAGAAACCCTTTGTTTTTTTTTTTATCACTTTTTGAATATTTGTAATATATTGGTTTTGAGTAGAGATGAGCGAGTATACTCGTCCGAGCTTGATGCTCGTTCGAGTATTAGGGTACTCGAAATGCTCGTTACTTGAGATGAGCACCACGCGGTACTCGAGTCAATTCCATTTCCTTCCCTGCATGTTTAGCAGCATTTTCTGGCCAATAGAAATGCAGGGAAGGCATTACAACTTCCTCCTGTGACGTTCCAGCCCTATCTCACCCCCCTGCAGTCTGTGGCTGGTGAGATCAAGTGACCGCCAAGTACTTAAAGCGGTCCCGCCCACGGCTCGCCTCAGACACACGCTGGCAGAGATCAGGGAGAGTGCTGCTGCTATAGGGAAAGTGTTAGCGTAGGTTCCTGTCTTCAAGAACCCCAACGGTCCTTCTTAGGGCCACATCTGACTGTGTGCATTACTATTGTGGCTGCTGGGAGCAGTTTTGCACCCCAAATTTTTTTTTTCATCTCGGGCTGTGCAGGCTATTACAGCTATAGCGTTCTCAGTCTGCAGTCAATTATGCAGAGTATAGGGGCAGTGCTGGTGAGACTGGAACAGTGGTAGTGTAGAATCCTGTCTACAAGAACCCCAACGGTCCTTTTTAGGGCTACCTGTGACTGTGTGCATTTTACTGCGTGGCTGCTGGGAGTTGTAGTGCTTCACTATTGTGCAGCTAGGCCTGTTTGCAGCCTTCCGTATAATTTTTTTCTGGCTGCAGTTTGCGTTACATTACCGCTGTCAGCCTCCAACTGTACGCCAATAATTCCATAATTTTTTACACTGGTCTGTGTCTGCCGTGAACTTCACACACAGCGTATGGCCACAGCCGCTGATAGAGGGAAAGTCATATACCCGCTATATAGCCTGTATTCTTTTTCAAAAATTTTTTTAAAAAAGCTTCTTCTTACGGCTACCTGTGACTGTGTGCATTTTACTGCATGGCTGCTGGGAGTTGTAGTGCATCACTATTGCAGAGCCAGACCTTTTTGCAGCTTTCCGTATAATTTTTTTCTGGCTGCAGTTTGCGTTACATTACCGCTGTCAGCCTTTAACTGTACGCCAATAATTCCATAATTTTTTACACCAGTCTGTGTCTGCCGTCATCTTCATGCACAGCGTACAGCCACAGCCGCTGATAGAGGGAAAGACATATACACGCTATATAGCCTGTATTCTTTTTCAAAAATTTTTTTTAAAAGCCCCTTCTTACGGCTACCTGTGACTGTGTGCATTTTACTGCGGGGATGCTGGGAGTTGTAGTGCATCACTATTGCAGAGCCAGACCTTTTTGCAGCTTTCCGTATAATTTCTTTTCTGGCTGCAGTTTGCGTTACATTACTGCTGTCAGCCTCCAACTGTACGCCAATAATTCCATAATTTCTTACACCGGTCTGTGTGTGCCGTGAACTTCATGCACAGCGTACAGCCACAGCCACTGATAGAGGGAAAGTCATATACACGCTATATAGCCTGTATTCTTTTTCAAAAAAAATTTAATAAAAGCTCCTTCTTACAGCTACCTCTGACCGTCTGAAATTTACTGGGTGTCTGGTGGGAGTTGCAGTGCATCACTATTGCATGGCTAGGCCTGTTTGCAGCCTTCCGTATTCTGTGTTTCTGCCTGGAGTTAGCGTTACAATACCGCTGTCAGCCTCCAACTGTACGCCAATAATTCCATAATTTTTTACACCGGTCTGTGTCTGCCGTGAACTTCACACAAAGCGTACGGCCACAGCCACTGATAGAGAGGAAGTCATATACACGCTACGTAACCTGTATTCTTTTTCCAAAAAATTAAAATAAAAGCTCCTTCGTTGGGCTACCTCTGACCGTCTGAAATTTACTGGGTGTCTGGTGGGAGTTGCAGTGCATCAGTATTGCACAGCTAGGCCTGTTTGCAGCCTTCGGTATTCTTTGTTTCTGCCTGGAGTTAGCGTTACAATACCGCTGTCAGCCTCCAATTGTACGCCAATAATTCCATAATTTTTTTACACCGGTCTGTGTCTGCCATGAACTTCACGCAAAGCGTACGGCCACAGCCACTGATAGAGGGAAAGTCATATACACGCTATGTAGCCTGTATTTTTTTTCAAAAAAAATTAAATAAAAGCTCCATCGTTGGGCTACCTCTGACCGTCTGAAATTTATTTACTGGGTGTCTGGTGAGAGTTGCAGTGCATCAGTATTGCACAGCTAGGCCTGTTTGCAGCCTTCTGTATTCTTTGTTTCTGCCTGGAGTTAGCGTTACAATACTGCTGTTAGCCTCCAACTGTACGCAAATGATTCCATAATTTTTTACACCGCTCTGTGTCTGCTCTATTCGTAATCCACCATGCTGAGGGGTAGGGCTAGAGGACGTGGACGCGGGCGAGGACGTGGAAGTCCAAGTGAGGGTGTGGGCACAGACCGAGTTCCTGGTCCAGGTGAATCGCAGCCGACTGCTGCGGGATTAGGAGAGAGGCAAGTTTCTGGGCTCTTCAGCTTTATATCACAATTTTTGGGTCCACGTGGCAGACCTTTATTACAAACAGAGCAGTGTGAGCAGGTTCTGTCATGGATGGCAGAAAATGCATCCAGCAATGTATCGACCACCCAGTCTTCTACGCCGTCCACTGCTGCAACTCTGAATCCTATCGCTGCTGCTCCTCCTTCCTCCCAGCCTCCTAACTCCATGAAAATGACACATTCTGATGAGCAGACAGACTCCCAGGAACTGTTCTCGGGCCCCTGCCTTGATTGGGGAAAAAATGGTTCCTCTCTCACCTGAGGAGTTTGTCGTGACCGATGCCCAACTTTTGGAAAGTTCTCGGGGTCCGGGCGATGAGGCTGGGGACTTCCGGCAACTGTCTCAAGAGCTTTCAGTGGGTGAGGAGGACGATGATGATGAGACACAGTTGTCTATCAGTGAGGTAGTAGTAAGGGCAGTAAGTCCGAGGGAGGAGCGCACAGAGGATTCGGAGGAAGAGCCGCTGGACGATGAGGTGACTGACCCCACCTGGTTTGCTAAGCCAACTGAGGACAGGTCTTCAGAGGGGGAGGCAAGTGCAGCAGCAGGACAGGTTAGAAGAGGCAGTGGGGTGGCCAGGGGTAGAGGCAGGGCCCCAAGAATCCCCCAACTGTTTCCCCAAGCACCCACTTGCACCAAGCCACCGTGCAGAGGCCTAGGTGTGGGTGTTTTTCAGTGAGAGCGCGGACGACTGACGAACAGTCGTGTGCAAGCTGTGTTGCGCCAAGATCAGCCGGGGAGCCACCAGTACCAGCCTCACCACCACCAGCATGCACAGGCATATGATGGCCAAGCACCCCACAAGGTGGGACGAAGGCCGTTCACCCCCTCCGGGTCGCACCACTGCCTCTCCCCCTGTGCCCCAACCTGCCACTCAGATCCGACCCCCCTCTCAGGACACACGCACGAGCGCCTCCCGGCCTGCACCCACACCCTCACCTCCGCTGTCCTCGACCCCATCCAGCAATGTCTCTCACGCAGCGTCCAGTTGTCGCTAGCGCAAGCGTTGGAGCAAAAGCACAAATACGCCGCCACGCACTGGCATGCTCAAGCTTTAAACGTGCACATTGCCAAATTGATCAGCCTGGAGATGCTGCCATACAGGCTTGTGGAAACAGAGGCTTTCAAAAACATGATGGTGGTGGCGGTCCCACGCTACTCGGTCCTCAGTCGCCACTATTTTTCCCGGTGTGCCATCCCAGCCCTACACCAGCACGTCTCCCGCAACATCAATCGTGCCCTCACCAACGCGGTTACTGGGAAGGTCCACTTAGCCACGGATACGTGGACAAGTACTGGCGGGCAGGGCCACTATATCTCCCTGACGGCACATTGGGTGAATTTGGTGGAGGCTGGGAACGAGTCAGAGCCTGGGACCGCACATGTCCTACCCACACCCAGAATAGTGGGTCCTTCCTCAGTTCTGGTATCTGCGGTAGTCTATGCCACCTCCTATAAACCCTTCCCCCTCCTCCTCCTCCTACGCAACCTCTGCCTCTCAATTAAGAAATGTGAGCAGCACATCGCCAGCAGTCGGTGTGGCGTGACGCGGCAGCACTGCGGTGGGCAAGCGTCGGCAGGCCGTGCTGAAACTACTCAGCCTAGGTGACAAGAGGCACACGGCCCCCGAACTGTTGCAGGGTCTGACAGAGCAGACCAACCTCTGGCTTTCGCCGCTGAGCCTCCAACCGTGCATGGTCATGTGTGACAACGGCCGTAACCTGGTGGCGGCTCTGCAGCTCGGCAGCCTCAAACACATGCCATGCCTGGCCCACGTTTTCAATCTGGTGGTTCACCGGTTTCTAAAAACTTACCAGCACTTATCTGACCTGCTCGGCAAGGTGCGCCGCGTCTGGGCACATTTCCGCAAGTCCACCACAGACGCTGCCACCCTGAGGACCCTGCAACATCAGTTTAATCTGCCAGAGCACCGACTGCTGTGCGATGTGCCCACATGGTGGAATTCTACGCTGCACCTGTTGGCCAGGCTCTATGAGCAGCGTAAAGCAATAGTGGAATACCAACTTCAACATGGGCGGTGTAGTGGTAGTCAGCCTCCCCAATTCTTTACCGAGGAGTGGGCCTGGATGGCAGACATCTGCCAAGTCATCGGAAACTTTGAGGAGTCTACCCAGATGGTGATGCAGCGACGCTGCAATCCTTAGCGTTACCATTCCGCTGCTATGCCTGCTGAGAAGTTCGCTGCAAGGTATAAATGACAGTATGTCGCTTGATAGCCAGACCACCCTCATGTCTATATCTCAGCACATTTTGTTGGAGGAGGAGGGGGAGGAGCAGGAGGAGGGGGAAGAGACAGCTGGGTACACTGCAGAGGGTACCCATGCTGATTGCCTCTCATCTGTTCAGCATGTATGGGCTGTGGAGGAGGAGGATCCTAAAAGTCATCTTGCTAGCGAGGACAGCCATGTCTTGCATACTGGCACCCTGGCACACATGGATGACTTCATGTTAGGCTGCGTTTCTCGTGACCCTTGCGTTAGACGCATACTGGCCAACACGGATTACTGCGTGTACACCCTTCTCGACCCATGTTACAAGGAGAACCTTTCCATTCATTCCAGAAGAGGAAAGGGGTACGAGAGTGATGCAATACCACAGGGCCCTAGTAGACAAAGTGATGCTAAACTTTCCATCTGACAGCGCTAGCGGCAGAAGGCGCAGTTCCGAGGGCCAAGTAGCAGGGGAGGCGCGGAGATCAGGCAGCATGTTCAGCGCAGGCAGGGGAACACTCTCCAAGGCCTTTGCCAGCTTTATGGCTCCCCAGCAAGACTGCGTCACCCCTCCCCAGTCAAGGCTGAGTCGGAGGGAGCACTGTAAAAAGATGGTGAGGGAATACGTAGCTGATCATACCACCATCCTCCGTGATGCCTCTGCTCCATACGACTATTGGGTGTCAAAGCTGGACACGTGGCACGAACTTTCGCTGTATGCCCTGGAGGTGCAGGTTTGCCCTGCCGCTAGTGTCTTGTCAGAGAGGGTGTTTAGTGCAGCTGGAGAATCATCACGGACAAGCGTACCCACCTGTCAACTGCCAGTGCCGACATGCTTACACTCATAAAGATGAACAAAGCCTGGATTTCCCCAGACTTCTCTTCTCCACCGGCGGAGCGCAGCAGGACCTAAAGATTCTTTTCTCTGCAACCGCAGATAAAAGCACTCTTCTCTATCACTGGAAAAACGGGGCATTTAGCTTTGTCATCTGTCTCTGATATTAGTCTTCCTCCTGCTACTCCTCCTCCAGAAACAACATGTTATCGCGCTGAACTGCCAATTTTTCTGCGGCCCAAAAGGCTCATCTAACAATGTTTTTACAATTTTTAAAAGTTTCAAAAGTATTGATACTTTAACATGAACCAAGTTTTTCAACAGGGCTACCTCTAGGCTTTGTTACAAATTAAGCAACAGCAAGCTGTATCTTTCAAAAAATATTTATGAGTTTCACCTGCACTCTCGGTTGATAAATTTTTCAGAGGTACACTTGTACTCTTAGTACACTTATTTTTCGGGCCCACGCCTACACTCTCATCCAACTAATTTTTTCCAGCCTTCGCCTACGCTCATGGTACCCCAATGTTTCAGAGGTTGGCCTATACTATGACAACAGAAATTTTACTGTGGTCTGCCTCCCTATACTTCTGCTACAAGATTTTTACTGGGGTCTGCCTATACTTCTGCCACGTAAATGTTACAGGGGTCTGCCTATACTGCTGCTTCAAAAATTTTACAGGGGTCTGCCTATACATCTGCCACATAAATGTTACAGGGGTCTGTCTATACTGCTGCTACATAAATGTTACAGGGATCTGCCTATACTGCTGCCTCTTAAATGTTACAGGGGTCTGCCTATACGTCTGCCACGTAAATGTTACAGGGGTCTTCCTATACTTCTGCCACGTAAATGTTACAGGGGTCTGCCTATACTGCTGCTCCATAAATGTTACAGGGGTCTGCCTATACTTCTGCCACGTAAATTTTACAGCGGTCTGCCTATACTTCTGCCACTTAAATGTTACAGGGGTCTGCTTATACTTCTACAACAGAAATGGTACTGGGGTCTGCCTATACTGCTGCCACGTAAATGTTACAGGGGTCTGCCTATACTTCTGCCACGTAAATGTTACATGGGTCTGCCTATACTGCTGCTCCATAAATGTTACAGGGGCCTGCCTATACTTCTGCCACGTAAATGTTACAGGGGTCTGCCTATACTGCTGCTCCATAAATGTTACAGAGCCTGCCTATACTTCTGCCACGTAAATGTTACAGGGGTCTGCTTATGCTTCTACAACAGAAATGGTACTGGGGTCTGCCTATACTGCTGCCACGTAAATGTTACAGGGGTCTGCCTATACTGCTGCTCCATAAACATAGGCGTAGCGTCAGGGGGTGCTGGGGTCGCCATGGCGACCCAGCCCCTGCGCTCAGGGGGCCCCGAGGCCGCCCTCTGCAATACCAACATGCACATTTAGTGCATTAATCGCTGGCCGTTCTGACTGCAGCAAAATTCTCATCATGCGGCAGCCGGAACGGCCAGCGTGAGAGGAAGGGTCGGCAGAGCAGGGAAGAGGAGGGAGGTACTCACATGGGCCGGCAGGTGAGGATGGAGGAAGTCACATGGGACGGCAGGGGAGGAGGGAATAAGTCACATGGGGCAGCAGAGCACAGTGATCATGTGCTGCCCCCTGCTTCCTGCTGAACGGGAAGCTTCTGAGTTGCTGGCTTGCTGCTGCTGTCACATGAAGGAGAAGTGGACCGGGCCCTGGGGTAAGTGCATATGTGTGTGTGTGTCTGTCTGTCTCCCTCCTTTATCTATGTACTATCTATCTATATACTATCTATATACTTGTATCTATCTTTCTATATCCTATCCTAGCTCCTATCTATCTATCTATCTATCTACCTACCTATGTCATATCTATCTATCTACCTATGTCATATCTATCTATCTATCTCATATCTATCTACCTATCTACCTATGTCATATCTATCTATCTATTTATCTAACTATGTCATATCTATCTATTTATCTACCTATGTCATATCTATCTATCTATTTATTTATCTATCTATCTATCTACCTATGTCATATCTATCTACCTATGTCATATCTATCTATCTATCTATCTATCTATCTATCTATCTATCTATCTATCTATCTCTCTATGTCATATCTATCTGTCCGATATCTATCTATATACTATCTATCTATCTACCCCATATCTATCTATATACTATCTATCTATCTGCTATCTATCTATATACTATCTATATATATACTATCTATCTGCTATCTATATACTATCTATCTGCTATCTATCTATATATATATATAGATAGATAGTATCTAGATAGATATGGGATAGATAGTATCTAGATAGATATGGGATAGATAAATAGTATATAGATAGATATGAGATAGATAAATAGTATATAGATAGATATGAGATAGATAGACAAGTGTTCAGAACACGCAGCTTGAAATTGTGGCATTTTTACCAGGATTTCGAGCAGCGTTTTTGAACACAGGTTACAGCGTCTGACGGCGCTTTTTAATGCTCCCCCCCCAATCGTTGTGAGGAGGTGTGTTAAAAACCACGACAACGCAAAAATAGAACAGACAGCTCTCGAAAATCACAGCGTTAGAAACCCCGTGTTCGAGCACAGGTTTAAGTAAGCTCATTAAAATCTCTGGGAGTGTTGTACCGCGGTTAGTACGGCGCTCGGGACACCGCACTAATAGCAGTAAAAAGCGGTGTGTGTGAGAGTGGCCTGCGGGGCTACAAACAAATGTTCATGTGCAGGAAATGTGTCATGTTTGGAAAAATTACGCCAAGGGGGAGATCATGTATGCAGCACGATCTAGGTATGGGTACGGGGGAGTGTGGGGTGGAGGTCCAAGGGGGGGCCCCCGAGCTGAACTTTTGCACCCAGGCCCATGAGCCCTTAGGTACGCCCCTGTCCATAAATGTTGCAGGGGTCTGCCTATACTTCTGCCACGTAAATGTTACAGGGGTCTGCCTATACTTCTACAACAGAAATGGTACTGGGGTCTGCCTATACTGCTGCCACGTAAATGTTACAGGGGTCTGCCTATACTTCTACAACAAATGTTGATGAAGTAGTGGAAACAGCAGATCAAGGTGCAAAGCAATGAAGTTTCTTTATTTCTTTCCTCCCAGACACAAAAACACGACGTTTCGACTACAAGAGTCTTTGTCAAGTATGGACAACAAGTGAACAGCATACAAATATATAGTGTGTCTAGTATCACATTAAACCAATCACAGTAGATCACATGATAAAATGCACCTGCATTCATTGATGTCATTATGGCACACACATGCTGCTGAGTTTGTAGCTATGGTGGAGCGTTGTAGCAACCTTTCACTTCCTGTAGCAGCAGTATAGGCAGGCCCCTGTAACATTTATGTAGCAGCAGTATAGGCAGGCCCCTGTAACATTTATGTAGCAGCAGTATAGGCAGGCCCCTGTAACATTTATGTAGCAGCAGTATAGGCAGGCCCCTGTAACATTTATGTAGCTATTGTGGAGCGTTGTAGCAACCTTTCACTTCCTGTAGCAGCAGTATAGGCAGGCCCCTGTAACATTTACATGGCAGAAGTATAGGCAGACCCCTGTAACATTTACGTGGCAGCAGTATAGGCAGACCCCAGTACCATTTCTGTTGTAGAAGTATACAAAGGCAAAAAAGTTGTCAGCAGCACAATAGGAGTACCATATGGTTTGAACAGGTATCCTGCACGCCCACTGGGTTTGGGATCCAAGCCAAGCCGCTCTTTAGTACAAATGTTGATGAAGTAGTGGAAACAGCAGATCAAGGTGCAAAGCAATGAAGTTTCTTTATTTCTTTCCTCCCAGACAGAAAAACACGACATTTCGACTACAAGAGTCTTTGTCAAGTATGGACAACAAGTGAACAACATACAAATATATAGTGTGTCTAGTATCACATTAAACCAATCACAGTAGATCACATGATAAAATGCACCTGCATTCATTGATGTCATTATGGCACACACATGCTGCGGAGTTGGTAGCTACGGTGGAGCGTTGTAGCAACCTTTCACTTCCTCTTGTGGCTATGTCGCCATGGAGACGTGTTATGCAAGGCTCCTACTGGCTGGAATCTGTATGAGTCTCCTCCCGTCCACCGTGACATCATCACATCACGTATGTATAGCGTGGTCACATGATTGGAGCGTGCAGCGTCATTGGGCACATATCCTGTTCACACCCTGCTCCATAGAGCTACTACTAGACATAAATGTCAGTGTTTCTTAGTAGTCACCATGACGTAATCAAGCCGCGCCAGTGAGACGTGGTCACGTGTCCGAGATGAGCCGCATCATCAGGCGCGTCATAGACGCGCAGCCAAGTCCCACTATGTGATCCTACATAGATAAATCAACATCTATAGTGGACACAAAGACAAGTATATGAGGCATTGCTGCGTGCATAACGCACAAAAAGAAATACCACTCTTGTAGTCGAAACGTCGTGTTTTTCTGTCTGGGAGGAAAGAAATAAAGAAACGTCATTGCTTTGCACCTTGATCTGCTGTTTCCACTACTTCATCAACATTTGTACTGAAGAGCGGCTTGGCTTGGATCCCAAACCCAGTGGGCGTGCAGGATACCTGTTCAAACCATATGGTACTCATATTGTGCTGCTGACAACTTTTTTGCCTTTGGATATTTTGTTGATCCTGATCAGCGTGCACATAAACGTCTGAACAGTTATGGAATCTGAAAACCCGGAAGGGGGTGCTCCGGGCACCTCCCAGACAGTTTGGTACTCCAATGCAGACCAAGCACGGATATTTGCAGGAATGACGTATGATGGTACTTTCCTGAATATTCCAACTACTGATGTTCTACGCCGCAAGTGGGAAGGTGAGAAAAAGAGATATATTTCACTTAATCTCCATATGGCAACACTTTCTGAGTATTTCAAATGTAATCGTATTCCCCGTGGGTTACGGTCACATTTTCGTCCCACCCTCATGCCAGGGAATGCAACATTTTGCAAAAAATTTGAGGATATATCCAATCGCTATTCACTGGATATCATCCTCTTGAATATCGAATTTTTGCAATTGGAAGTTGCTACATGTACAGCAAATATTACTAAATTGGAAGCACAGATCTCAGAGAAGGTGCCCGTTAATGAATGGACTGATATATCAACTAAAACTGATATATTATTGCAGAAATTCAAAAGTGACATTGAAGCAACAAAAAGAACGAAATGGCACCGGGACCTCGAGGATTACGAGAAAGGGAGAGTCTATAACTGGCAGATGTCCCGTAATCGTGACAATCCGATGAATAGACGCACACGGAGACCTAATAGACGGAACCATCGGATGGACACTAACAAATTTGGGTTTACATCTGCGACATTGGAGTCTACAGATGATTCCTCACAAACATCTATGAAATCTGTGAATTTTTTAGGAACACGCCATACGAGACCCTCCAAACCAAGACGAGACGGCCATGGCACCAACGGCGAGGGGGCCGTAAACATCACCGATCCTGCAAAAGGACTACAATCAATGATGACGCGATCTACCAACAAGAGGCCATCTCCACAAGCGATGACATAAATACAGTTGTGAACATTTCATCAAGGACTCTGACTACCCTTGAGATGAAGGTATTATGTAAAGGTCTATCATTCTGCCCTATTCCTATGACAGATTGGTTCTCTTTGGACCTTGATTTAAGGAGGTGTTATAGGAAATTAAGATTGAAAGCATATTTTTCTGATGTGACGTCGTCATCTAGTGTTGATGCACCCACTGTACCAGTTACAAACAAGGCAGCATTCACATTACAAGACACAGGTCTACATAACAAAAGCATGTTTCAGCCACCGAACAATGTACATGCCATTGAGACATACGTAGACCTTGTAAATCGGGATATACAGAAAATAAGATCATCATACACGAATGCACGATACTACAACAATTTGAATTATGCGGAGCGTCAACCTCTTTCAGGGCTTTCACTTGACAGATACATCACTATCAAACCGGCCGACAAGGGCGGCGCGGTGGTAGTGATGGATTCTGTCAAGTATGAACAAGAGATCTATAGACAGTTAAATGATACAACTGTATATGAATTATTGACATGTAATCCTACTGATAATTACCAGACAGAATTGAGAAGCATTTTGAATGAGGCCCTCTGTGAAGGTAATATTGATTTAGCTCTATCTAAATATCTGTATATACAACATCCAAATATACCTACTATATATGTATTACCTAAAATACATAAACATCTCACTGAGCCTCCCGGACGTCCAATTGTGTCAGGATGAAATTCTATGTTTAACCATATTTCCATCTTTTTGGATTACATCCTGCGTGAGTACTCTACAAGTAATTGCTCTTATGTTAAGGATACCAGCGATTTTCTAACTAAATTGAGATCCATCCCTTGCCATGAGAATACAATATTGGCCACACTGGATGTCACTGCTCTCTACACATCAATTTCTCAGGAACTTGGTTTAGAGGCAGTCAGACAAAAAATGTCATCAGCATTGGTATCTATTGAATGTGAACATGTAGTTCTGACCCTTTTGGAATTTGTACTCACAAAGAGTTATTTTTCGTTTTGTGGGAGGTTCTATCGTCAGCGCCAGGGGACCGCCATGGGGGCCAATATGGCCCCAAGTTATGCAAATATTTATATGGGCATCTTTGAAGATCTGTTTGTCTATACATCTGCATATTGGCCCCAGGCGGTCTCCTGGCTGCGATACATCGATGACATATTTGTTGTCTGGTCCGGTTCGGTTGAGGAATTACTGTTGCTTCATCAGGAACTCAACAGCATCAGGCCAGAGCTGCAATTTACTCTTAAATATTCTAACAGCAGCATAGAATTCTTGGATATAACAATTATTAAAACCAGTACTGGCTTCTCCACTGATCTCTATGTCAAACCAACTGACCGAAATAATCTTCTTAAGTACACAAGTTTCCATCCTAAAACCACAATTGACTCACTTCCGTGGAGTCAATTCTTACAAGTTAGGCGAGTCACCAATGATGCATATGTGGAGACACGCCTAACAGAGATGTGTAAAAAATTTATTGATCGTGGATATCCCACAAAGCTAGTGACTGAGAAAATGGAACGAGCAAGAGTGCTCACGCAGGATGAACTATTAATCTCTAAAGGTAGAACTAATAAAAAGAACGCATTCCTTTTGTTTATACTTTTACCACCATAAGTAGACAGGTATCTTCCATTCTACGTAAACATTGGCCATTATTGCAGCTAGCTCCACAGGCGAATGCATTCCGTGAACGGCCAATTATGTCATATAAACGCTGCACTAGTCTGCGCGACAAATTGGTACGGTCAACTTATGAAAAAACTATCTCTCGGACATCTAGAAGCTTTTTATCGGTCGGGACAGGCAGTTATCCATGTTTGGGTTGTTCCAGTTGCTCAAACATGATCAAGGGTAGTCAATTTTTTCATTCACAGACCAGGAAAAGTTTTCATATCAAGGGACGTCACACATGTTCATCGACATATGTCATCTACTTACTCACCTGCCCGTGTGGCCTACAATATGTCGGCCAAACAACACAGGAGGTGAGGAGTAGAATTTCGAGCCACAAGAGCGCGATACGCACCAAAAAATTAGATCAGCCAGTACCACGCCATTTTTATGACAGTGGACACTCGGTATGCAATTAAAATTCCGCATCATTGATTCTGTACCCGAAACATCTAAGGGGGGTGATAGAACACGAATGTTATTAAAGAAAGAATTTGACCCCTTTGGTGTCAAAATCACGAATACGATACCCATATGTTCCTGTAGTTATTCTGCTTTCTCTGCATTGGTTATGCCATTTATATGGATTTTAATTCACTCACTTATTTGTATTTTTATGTCTTCACAGTGCATTTATGATGTCGTTATGGCACTAAAGAAATCTGTACTGCATCCGAGTGTTATGCGAACAAATAGCCAATTTTTGTGTATTATTTATATGCGATTACTGGTGGTAGTCTTGCATGGAGGTTATAGCATCGTGTCAATATTGATGAATGCATGATGAGCCACTTTAACATCTATGTGTATTATGAATATCATTACTGGCCTATTAACATGATTATATATGCACGATATGCTATATCTGATTTTTTACCTGATTATCTCATGCCAATTCATTATGCCCTCCAAATATCTATTCTTTTTTCTGGATATTGATATTTAAAAGTTAAAGAATATGCAATGGTATTTTTCACGTGGAGGCCACACCCCTTGGGGAGGAGCCCACACGTGCGGCTATGACACTGCAACTATACAATATATTCTGATGTATAGATATGCAGTACTCTTTTCTGTGCGTTAAAAGCTAAAGAATATGCTATGGTATTTTTCATGTGGAGGCCACACCCCTCGGGGAGGAGCCCACACGTGCGGCTATGACACTGCAACTATACAATATATTCTGATGTACAGATATGCGGTATTCTTTTCTGTGCGTTTTAAAATATGCAATGGTATTTTTCACGTGGAGGCCACACCCCTTGGGGAGGAGCCCACACGTGCGGCCATGACACTGCAACTATACAATATATTTGGATGTATAGATATGCGGTACTCTTTTCTGTGCGTTTAAAGTTAAAGAATATGCTATGGTATTTTGCACGTGGAGGCCACACCCCTTGGGGAGGAGCCTACACGTGCGGTTATGACATTGCAATTATGTAAATTCCGATGTACAGATATGTGGTAATCCTTTTTGTGCGTTATGCACACAGCAACGCCTCACATACTTGTCTTTGTGTCCACTATAGATGTTGATTTATCTATGTAGGATCACATAGTGGGATTTGGCTGCGTGTCTATGACGCGCCCGATGATGCGGCTCATCTCGGACACGTGACCATGTCTCACTGGCGCGGCTTGATTACGTCATGGTGACTACTAAGAAACACTGACATTTATGTCTAGTAGTAGCTCTATGGAGCAGGGTGTGAACAGGATATGTGCCCAATGACGCTGCACGCTCCAATCATGTGACCACGCTATACATACGTGATGTGATGATGTCACGGTGGACGGGAGGAGACTCATACAGATTCCAGCCAGTAGGAGCCTTGCATAACACGTCTCCATGGCGACATAGCCACAAGAGGAAGTGAAAGGTTGCTACAACGCTCCACCATAGCTACCAACTCCGCAGCATGTGTGTGCCATAATGACATCAATGAATGCAGGTGCATTTTATCATGTGATCTACTGTGATTGGTTTAATGTGATACTAGACACACTATATATTTGTATGTTGTTCACTTGTTGTCCATACTTGACAAAGACTCTTGTAGTCGAAATGTCGTGTTTTTCTGTCTGGGAGGAAAGAAATAAAGAAACTTCATTGCTTTGCACCTTGATCTGCTGTTTCCACTACTTCATCAACATTTGTACTAAAGAGCGGCTTGGCTTGGATCCCAAACCCAGTGGGCGTGCAGGATACCTGTTCAAACCATATGGTACTCCTATTGTGCTGCTGACAACTTTTTTGCCTTTGTATACTTCTACAACAGAAATGGTACAGGGGTCTGCCTATACTGCTGCCACGTAAATGTTACAGGGGTCTGCCTATACTTCTGCCATGTAAATGTTACAGGGGCCTGCCTATACTGCTGCTACATAAATGTTACAGGGGCCTGCCTATACTGCTGCTACATAAATGTTACAGGGGCCTGCCTATACTGCTGCTACATAAATGTTACAGGGGTCTGCCTATACTTCTACTACAGAACTGATACTGGGGTCTGCCTACACTGCTGCTACATAAATGTTACTGGGGTCTGCCTACACTTCTGCCACATAAATGTTACTGGGGTCTGCCTACACTTCTGCCACATAAATGTTACTGGGGTCTGCCTACACTTCTGCCACATAAATGTTACTGGGGTCTGCCTACACTTCTGCCACATAAATGTTACTGGGGTCTGCCTACACTTCTGCCACATAAATGTTACTGGGGTCTGCCTACACTTCTGCCACATAAATGTTACTGGGGTCTGCCTACACTTCTGCCACATAAATGTTACTGGGGTCTGCCTACACTTCTGCCACATAAATGTTACTGGGGTCTGCCTACACTTCTGCCACATAAATGTTACTGGGGTCTGCCTACACTTCTGCCACATAAATGTTACTGGGGTCTGCCTACACTTCTGCCACATAAATGTTACTGGGGTCTGCCTACACTTCTGCCACATAAATGTTACTGGGGTCTGCCTACACTCCTGCCACATAAATGTTACTGGGGTCTGCCTACACTCCTGCCACATAAATGTTACTGGGGTCTGCCTACACTCCTGCCACATAAATGTTACTGGGGTCTGCCTACACTCCTGCCACATAAATGTTACTGGGGTCTGCCTACACTCCTGCCACATAAATGTTACTGGGGTCTGCCTACACTCCTGCCACATAAATGTTACTGGGGTCTGCCTACACTCCTGCCACATAAATGTTACTGGGGTCTGCCCACACTCCTGCCACATAAATGTTACTGGGGTCTGCCCACACTCCTGCCACATAAATGTTACTGGGGTCTGCCCACACTTCTGCCACATAAATGTTACTGGGGTCTGCCCACACTTCTGCCACATAAATGTTACTGGGGTCTGCCCACACTTCTGCCACATAAATGTTACTGGGGTCTGCCTACACTTCTGCCACATAAATGTTACTGGGGTCTGCCTACACTCCTGCCACCTAAATGTTACTGGGGTCTGCCTACACTCCTGCCACCTAAATGTTACTGGGGTCTGCCTACACTCCTGCCACCTAAATGTTACTGGGGTCTGCCTACACTCCTGCCACCTAAATGTTACTGGCGTCTGCCTACACTCCTGCCACCTAAATGTTACTGGCGTCTGCCTACACTCCTGCCACCTAAATGTTACTGGCGTCTGCCTACACTCCTGCCACCTAAATGTTACTGGCGTCTGCCTACACTCCTGCCACCTAAATGTTACTGGCGTCTGCCTACACTCCTGCCACCTAAATGTTACTGGCGTCTGCCTACACTCCTGCCACCTAAATGTTACTGGCGTCTGCCTACACTCCTGCCACCTAAATGTTACTGGCGTCTGCCTACACTCCTGCCACCTAAATGTTACTGGCGTCTGCCTACACTCCTGCCACCTAAATGTTACTGGCGTCTGCCTACACTCCTGCCACCTAAATGTTACTGGCGTCTGCCTACACTCCTGCCACCTAAATGTTACTGGCGTCTGCCTACACTCCTGCCACCTAAATGTTACTGGCGTCTGCCTACACTCCTGCCACCTAAATGTTACTGGCGTCTGCCTACACTCCTGCCACCTAAATGTTACTGGCGTCTGCCTACACTCCTGCCACCTAAATGTTACTGGCGTCTGCCTACACTCCTGCCACCTAAATGTTACTGGCGTCTGCCTACACTCCTGCCACCTAAATGTTACTGGCGTCTGCCTACACTCCTGCCACCTAAATGTTACTGGCGTCTGCCTACACTCCTGCCACCTAAATGTTACTGGCGTCTGCCTACACTCCTGCCACCTAAATGTTACTGGGGTCTGCCTACACTCCTGCCACCTAAGTGTTACTGGGGTCTGCCTACACTCCTGCCACCTAAGTGTTACTGGGGTCTGCCTACACTCCTGCCACCTAAGTGTTACTGGGGTCTGCCTACACTCCTGCCACCTAAGTGTTACTGGGGTCTGCCTACACTCCTGCCACCTAAGTGTTACTGGGGTCTGCCTACACTCCTGCCACCTAAGTGTTACTGGGGTCTGTTTGTACTATGGGTGCACACAGACTTCCCATCGCGCCGTTTTACCCATCTGGCCCCAAAACACTCACTGACTAGGGCATCAATTGTGGGCCGAGGCCAATATGTATTTTCTCTCATGTTACCACAGTTATCGGAGAAACTCGTTTGGGCCACAGAAGAGGAGCGTTACTGCCTGTAACGAGATGTTCACAGCTGAACTAGCATCGAAGTCCACCTCATGCCCACGATTGGTGAGGGTTTGTGCAGAGGCCTATGTCCTTGGCGCAGTGAAAGTCTGCCCTGTTTGGGCACTCTGATTTCTTTATGTGTACCGTCTTTAAGTTCCTTGGACCCACCCATGGTGTGGTTGCACACAGACTTCCCATAGCGGTGTTTTACCTGTCTGGCACAAATACTCTGACTGACTTGGGTAGGGTGCAGAGTGCAGATGGCTTTCCCCTTGCGGTGTCGATTAAGCTATCCGACACCAACACAGAATGAATCGTGTGTGGGCACATGGATTCCCTATTGCTATGTAACTCACAGCACCTTGGGTCACACAAGATGGAGGCAGAGAACGAACTTGACCCTGGGCCCACTTACGTGAAGATCGAACGTCAATTTCTCATCAATTCTCAACAGAATTGTGGGCTATCGCACCCCCTTTCGAAGAGGGTCGCTGCCTGGCCCTGCCAACCCTCTGCAGTGTGTGCCTCCTCATCGCAGACGCACTTGGAAATAGACAGGAAGGTGGTGTAGCTATGAAGCAAGCGTTTGGCATGAGGGCAGCTGAAGGCTGGCCAGGGAAACTTTTGTGTGCGCTGTGGATGCAGGGTCATGCGGGGGGTTGGGCAGCATGTAACCCAGGAGAAGAGGCAGCGGTGTGACCCGCAGGCAATGATTGTGCTTAGTTGCAGGTAGTGTGTTGCTCTGCTAAGGTGTGCCTTAGCAGCTGACAGGTGAGTCGCGGTGGGGAGCAGGGGAGAGCGGGCGGGAGAGAGGGAGAGAGATAGCTCCCCGCGCCGGCCCCGACTCTTCAGGGAAGAGCAGGGAGATACTTGGCTAAAGCACATTACTCGAGCGAGTAGTGCATTAGCGAGTATACTCGCTCATCTATATATATAAAGCTCCAACTTCCCGATTGTTGTAGAAACATGAAATTTGGCACAAGCATAGATTATCTCCAAAATAGGAAAAGCAAATGGGTTCCCACTTGATTATTCTATTCTAGCGCAAAAGAATTGGCATCTAAATTTTACGTACATAATCTAAATCTCACTTCCCAATGTCATAGAAACTTAAAATTTGGCATGCGTATTGAATATGTCATAAATAGGAAAAGTTAATAGGTCCCAACTCGATTATTCAATTCTATGCGCAAAAGAATTATCGTCCAAATTTTACATACCGAATCTAATTCTCTCACTTCCCGGTGTCATAGAAACTCGAAATTTGGCAGGAGAATTGATTATGTCATAAATAGAAAAAGCTTATGGGTCCCAACTCGATTATTCAATTCTATGCGCAAAAGAATTAGCGTCCAAATTTTACGTACTGAATGTAATTTTCTCACTTTCCGGTGTCATAGAAACGTGAAATTTGGCACGAGCATTGATTAAGTCATAAATAGGAAAAGTTAATGGTTCCCAACTCGATTATTCAATTCGAAGTGCAAAAGAATTTGCGTCGAAATTTTACATACATAATCTAAATCTCTCACTTCCCAATGTCATAGAAACATGAAATTTGCCATAAGCATTGAATATGTCATAAATAGGAAAAGTTAATGGGTCCCAACTCGATTATTCAATTCTAGCGCAAAAGAACTAGCATCCAAATTTTACGTACGGAATCTAATTCTCTCACTTCTTGGTGTCATAGAAACATGAAATTTGGCACGAGCATTGATTATGTCATAAATAGGAAAAGTTAATGGGTCCCAACTCGCTTATTCAATTCTAAGTCCAAACGCATGGTTACCTCCCCGTGGTGTTTCCTGGGTAACGCAGAGAACTATGCAAAATGGTGGACATATGTTTTTCCGGTATCTCTAAAGTAACCATGACTCCATAAGATTTTCCGTATGAACACCAGATAAACACCAGTACGAAATTAACTCGGGCGAAGCCGGGTATATCAGCTAGTGTTATATATATATTCTTATTCCTGTAAGCATGAATTAATACATATACACTATTTAGTGATTTTAGATCTTTTTGGATCAGTTTTTATAAAACATGTTTTGTCTTTTCCTGTTAAAAGAACAAGTTGTTATCCTGCATTTATTATAATTGCTATATGTAATTACTTCAGGTGAATTGTATCAGTGGCCACATATAATGTGCATTGCTCCTATTGTTTATAAGTTGTAATGCTGGTCAAGTTTTCTATGTATTTCCCACCGGGGCAACGTGATAACATCACCACACCACACTGTGGAACGCACATTTGTGTTTCACATGCGCCACAAGTCATGTGACATGCGACGAGCCTTTTGTTTTAACAAATAACATTAGGAACTCAGGATGCTGCGGGACTGGTCGGATGGTGTAGTTTTACCTAATGTAAGTCCTTGCTATAGATTTGTACATCATACTTACACTTGAAAAAGACTCTTTTAGTGGCCAAAACTAGAGATGAGTGAGCAGACTTGTCCGAGCTAGATGCTCGTTCGAGCATTAGGGTACCCGAGATGCTCGTTACTCGAGACAAACACCACGCAGCAATTGAGTCAATTGCATTTCCTCTTCCGCATGTTTAGTGCCATTTTCTAGCAAATAGACATGCGGGAAAGGCATTACCACTTCCTGCTGTGACGTGCCAGCCCTCTCTCACCCTCCCCCCCCCCCCCCCCCCACAGTAGTGAGTGGCTGGGCCAATCAGATGACCGCTGAGTGCTTAAACTGGTCCTGCCCGCGGCTCGCCTCAGACGCATGCTGGCAGAGGTTAGGGAAAGTGCTGCTGCTGATATAGGGAAAGTGGTAGAGTAGGATCCTGTCTTCAAGAACCCCAACGGTCCTTCTTAAGGCTACTCTTCATAGTGTGCATTACTGCTGTGGCTGGCTGGGAGCAGTAGTGCACCAATTTTTTTTTTTAAGCATCTCGGGCTGTGGAGGCCATTTTAGCTATACTGCTCTGTGTCTGCAGAGTTAAGGGAAAGAGCTGCTTATATAGGGAAAGTGTTAGAGTAGGATCTTGTCTTCAAGAACCCCAACGGTCCCTGTGAAATTGCTCTCTAATATTTCCTAGCCTACTGCCAACAACTTCAGTTATACCGTTCTGTGTCTGCAGTGCATAACACAGAGTGTAGGGACACAGCCACTTCTATAGGGAAAGTTATACACTATATAGTCCTGATCCTCCGTGCAAGAACCCCAACGCTCCTTATTAGGGCTACATCTGACCATGTGCATTATAGTTATGGCTGGCTGGGAGTAGTAGTGCATCAATTTTTTGTATTACGCATCTAGGCCTGTTCCCAGCCTTTCAGTAATAGTGTTCTCAGCCTGCAGTGCCGTACAACCAGCTCTCACCGTGAAATTGCTCTATAATATTTCCTAGGTTACTGCAAACGACTTCAGTTATACCGTTCTGTGTCTGCAGTGCATTCAACAGAGGTCTCACCATTAAACAATACTGTAATATTTCCTGGGCCACTGCAAAGTATTTCAGCTCTGCCGCTGTGCATAGCGTCTCACAATACCCTTTCCTTGGTGGGGTTGAGATAGCCGCAGTTACCAGCACTATCCACTGGATTTACAGTCTTCTCCCACTCCATACAGCCTCTATTATCTACAAGTCTCTGCGAGCGGTAAATTACCCCTAGGTATCAGTGCAAGACAGCGGGTTAATTTTTTTAAGTCACAGCATAAAGCCTCCGCTATTTACAAGTCTCTGTGTGCGATGAATTAAGCCACAGTTGTCAGTGCTGTACACTGGGGTAATTTATTTGGGCCCTGCTCTCTTCTTAATCCGCCATGATGAGGAGTAGGGATGAAGGTCGAGGACGCGGATGTCCAATTGAGGGTGTGGGCACAGCCCGAGTGCCTGGGCGTGGTGAATCACAGCCGGCTGCTGCGGGATTAGGAGAGAGGCAAGTTTTTGGGCTCCCTAGCGTCATATCACAATTTACAGGTCCGCGTGGTAGACCTTTATTACAAACAAAGCAGTGCGAGCAGGTCCTGTCGTGGATGTCAGAAAACGCCTCCGGCAATGTATTGACCACGCAGTCTTCTACGCAGTCCAGTACTGCCGGCTTAGGGACTGCAACTCTGAATCCTCTGGCTGCTCCTCCTTCCTCCCAGCCTCCTCACTCCATGAAAATGACATATTCTGAGCAGGCAGACTCCCAGGAACTGTTCTCGGGTCCCTGGCATAAGTGGGAAAAAACGGTTCCTCTCTCACCTGAGAAGTTGACCGATGCCCAACCTTTGGAAAGTTCCCGGAGTCCAGGTGATGAGGCTGGGGACTTCCGGCACCTGTCTCAAGATCTTTTTGTGGATGAGGATGATGAGACACAGTTGTCTGTCAGTGAGGTAGTAGTAAGGGCAGTAAGTCCGAGGGAGGAGCGCACAGAGGATTTGGAGGAAGAGCAGCTGGATGATGTGGTGACTGACCCCACCTGGTTTGCTAAGCCTACTAAGGACAGGGCTTCAGAGGGGAAGGCAAGTGCAGCAGCAGGACAGGTTGGAAGAGGAAGTGGAGTGGCCAGGGGTAGAGGCAGGGCCAGAGCGAAGAATCCCCCAACTGTTTCCCCAAGCACCCCCTCGCGGCAAGCCTCCGTGCAGAGGGCTAGGTGTTCAAAGGTTTTTTAGTGAGAGCACGGACGACCGACGAACAGTGGTGTGCAACCTGTGTCACACCAAGATCATCCGGGGAGCCACCACTACCAGCCTCACCACCACCAGCATGTGCAGGCATATGATGGCCAAGCACCCCACAAGGTGGGACGAAGGCCATTCATCGCCTCCGGGTCACACCACTGCCTCTTTCCCTGTGCTCCAACCTGCCACACAGATCCAATCCCCCTCCCAGGACACAGGCACGAGCGTCTCCCGGCCTGCACCCATACTGTCACCCTCACCTCCACCGTCCTCCACTCCATCCAGCAGAGCCTCTCAGCGCAGCGTTCAGCTGTTGCTAGCACAAGCGTTGGAGCGAAAACGCAAATACGCTGCCACCCACCCGCACACACAAGCTTTAACCCCTTAACGACCAATGACGTACCTGGTACGTCATGGAGCGTCGGGGTATGTATGAAGAGAGGTTGCGTGGCAACCTCTCTTCATACAGTGCGGGCATCAGCTGTTTATAACAGCTGACACCCGCGGGCAATAGCCGCGAGCGGCCGCGCGGCCGATCGCGGCTATTAACCATTTAAACGCCGCTGTCAATTCTGACAGCGGCATTTAAATCCCCCGAACGATGTTCGGGGGTCCCGCGCGGCCCCCCCGCGGTGAGATCGGGGGAGCCTTGCACGTATCATGGCAGCCGGGGGCCTAATGAAAGGCCCCAGGGCTGCCTTAGCAGACTGCCTATCAAGCCGTCCCCGTGGGGTGGCTTCATAGGCTGCCTGTCAAAAAGCAGTATGACGTAATGCTATAGCATTACGTCATACTGCAGGAGCGATCAAAGCATCGCATCTTAAAGTCCCCCAGGGGGACTTCAAAGTAAAGTAAAAAAAAGAATCAATAAAGTTTTTTTTTAATTGAAAAAAAAAAAAAGTTGTAAAAGTTTAAATCACCCCCCTTTTGCCATATCTATTATTAAAAAATCTAAATAATAAATTAAAAATATGTATTTGATATCGCCGCGTCCGTAAAAGTCCGATCTATCAAAGTAGCACATAATTTTTCCCGCACGGTGAACGTCGTCCGAAACAAAAAATGAAGAACGCCAGAAATGCACTTTTTTAGTTACCCTGTCTCCAAGAAAAAACGCAATAAAAAGCGATCAAAAAGTCATATGTATTCCAAAATGGTACTATCAGAAACTACAGGACATCCCGCAAAAAATGAGACCTTGCTCAACTACGTCGACGGAAAAATAAAAAAGTTATCGCGCGCACAAAATGACGACAGAAAATAATTGAAAAAAATTTTATGTCTTTAAAAAAAAAAAGGAGGAGTATAGTAAAAAAAAACCTAAACAAGTTTGGCATCGTAGTAATCGTACCGACCCATAGAATAAAGTTATCATGTCGTTTTTGTTGCCATTTGTGCGCCGTAGAAGCAAGACGCACTAAAAGATGGCAAAATGTCGTTTTTTTTCCATTTTACTCCACTTAGAATTTTTTAAAAGTTTTTCAGTACATTATATGGTACTTTAAATAGCACCATTGAAAAATACAACTCATCCCGCAAAAAACAAGCCCTCATACAGTGACGTGGATGGATAAATAAAGGAGTTATGATTTTTTTAAAGGGGGGAGGAAAAAACGAAAATGGAAAACGAAAAATGGCCGCGTCATTAAGGGGTTAAACATTCACATTGCTAAATTAATCAGCTGGGAGATGCCGCCGTACAGGCTTGTGGAAACGGAGGCTTTCAAAAACATGATGGCGGCAGTCCCGCGCTACTCGGTCCCCAGTCACCACTATTTTTCCTGGTGTGCCATCCCAGCCCTACACCAGCACGTCTCCCACAACATAAATCGTGCCCTCACCAACGCGGTTACTGGGAAGGTCCACTTAACCACGGACACCTTGACAAATACTGGCGGGCAGGGCCACTATATCTCCCTGACGCCACATTGGGTGAACTTGGTGGAGGCTGGGACCGAGTTAGAGCCTGGGACCGCTCACGTCCTACCCACACCCAGAATAGCGGGTACTGCTTCGGTGCTGGTATCTGCGGCATTTTATGCCACCTCCTCGAAACCCTCCCCTCCTCCTCCTCTGCCACCTCTACCTCTCAATTAGGAAGTGTGAGCACATCGCCAGCAGTCGGTAGCGTGCAGCGCGGCAGCACAACGGTAAGCAAGGGTCAGCATTCGGTTCTCCATTCACTTTGGATTTCTGCTGGAGGATCTTCTGTTTGAAAGACACTTTGTTGAACATACCTGGACTCTGAGGTGCGGGCGCGTTCCCTTAAAAGCGCGTCTGGCACCGGGTGAGTTTAATTTTGGACTTATTACCTACTTGTGCATCATCTCTGAAGTTAGGCGCTCTCCCTGATTTCCTTTCTTCTTCCTAAAACAGCATGTCATCACGCTGAACTGCCAACTTTTCTGTGGCCCAAAAGGCTTTGTTTAAAAGTGTTTTACAATTTTTCAACGTTTCAAAAGTATTGATACTTTAACAGACACCAATTTTTTCACAGGGCTGTCTCCAGGCTCTGTCACAAATTAAGCAACAGCGAGCTGTATCTTTAAAAAATGTTTATGGGTTTCACCTGCCCTCGCGGTTGAGCAATTTTTCAGGGGTGCACTTGTACTCTTGGTACACCAAATTTTCTGGCCCTCGCCTATACTGTTATCTAGTTAATTTTTCCGGCCTTCACCTACACTCTTGGTAACCAAATTTTTTCAGGGGTTCGCCTTTACTCTTGGTACACCATTGTTTCAGGGGTTCCCCTACTCTCTTGCTACAGAAATGTTACAGGGGTCTGCCTATACTTTTGCTACAGAAATGTTACAGGGGTCTGCCTATACTTTTGCTACAGAAATGTTACTGGGGTCCGCCTATACTTTTGCTACAGAAATGTTACAGGGGTCTGCCTATACTTTTGCTACAGAAATGTTACTGGGGTCCGCCTATACTTTTGCTACAGAAATGTTACTGGGGTCCACCTATACTTTGGCTGCTAAAATGTTACTGGGGTCTGACTATACTTTGGCTACTGACATGTTACTGGGGTCTGCCTATACCTTTTCTACTAAATGGTTTGAGGGATTCGCCTATACTCTTGCTACAGAAATGTTACTGGAGTCTGCCTATACTCTTGCTACACAAATGTTACAGGGGTCTGCCTATACCTTTGCTACAGAAATGTTACTGGGGTCCGCCTATGCAATTTCTACTGAATGGTTTGAGAGATTCGCCTATACTTTTGCTACAGAAATGTTACTGGGGTTCCGCCTATACTCTTGGTACACCAATGTTTCAGGGGTTCGCCTACACTCTTGCTACAGAAATGTTACTGGGGTCCGCCTATACGTTTGCTACAGAAATGTTACTGGGGTCCGACTATACTTTTTGCTACAGAAATGTTACTGGGGTCCGCCTATACGTTTGCTACAGAAATGTTACTGGGGTCCGACTATACTTTTTGCTACAGAAATTTTACTGGGGTCCGCTTATACTTTTGCTACAGAAATGTTACTGGTGTCTGCCTATACTTTTACTACAGAAATGTTACTGGGGTCCGCCTATGCAGTTTCAACCAAATGGTTTGAGGGGTTCACCTATACTTTTGCTACGGAAATGTTACTGGGGTCCGCCTATACTTTTGCTACAGAAATGTTACTGGGGTCCGCCTATACTTTTGCTACAGAAATGTTACTGGGGTCTGCCTATACCTTTTCTACTGAATGGTTTGAGGGGTTCGCCTATACTCTTGCTACAGAAATGTTACTGGGGTCCGCCTATACTCTTGCTACAGAAATGTTACAGGGGTCTGCCTATACTTTTTCTACAGAAATGTTACTGGGGTCCGCCTATGCAGTTTCTACTGAATGATTTGAGGGGTTCGCCTATACTTTTGATTCAGAAATGTTACTGGGGTTCCGCCTATACTTTTGGTACACCAATGTTTCAGGGGTTCGCCTACACTCTTGATACAGAAATTTTACAGGGGTCTGCCTATACTTTTGCTACAGAAATGTTACTGGGGTCTGCCTATGCTGTGGGTGCACAAAGATTTCCCATCGCGGTGATTTACCTGTCTGGCACAAATACACTGACTAACTAGGGTAGAAATGTGGGCCGAGGTCCTTGGCGGGGTGAACCTCTGCCATAGGCGAGCCCAAGGAACTCAAAGACTTCCCATTGCGGTGTTGAGCTATCTGACACCTACACAAAATGAATTGTATCATGGATTTCCCATTGCTATGTAACTTGCGGCACCTTCGGTCACACAAGGTGGAGGCTGGGACCGAGCCTGACCCTGGGCCCACTCACGTGCTTCCCACACAGAGTATTGCTGCATTGTGGAGATGTGTAGAAGTGCTGGCACCTGAGTCCCCTTTATGCCCATGTTTGCAGCTCCTGACAATTTTGTGATGGAGGTGGCACGGGATTGGAATGATGATCGTACGTCAATTTATCATCAATTCTCAACAGCATTGTGGGCTATCGCCAACACTTTCAAAGAGGGTCACTGCCTGGCCCTGCCAACCCTCTGCAGTGTGTGCCTCCGGTTCCTCCTCATCCAGTACGCACTTATAAATAGACATGAGGGTGGTGTAGCTATGAAGCGAGCGTGTGGCATGAGGGCAGCTAAACTCTGTGCAGGGAAACTTTTGTGTGCGCTGTGGACGCAGGGTCGTGCAGGGGGGTTGGACAGCAATGCCAGCATGTAACCTAGGAGAAGAGGCAGCGGTGTCACCCGCAAGCAGTGATTGTCAATGGTTGCAGGTAGTGTGGTGCTTAGCTAAGATGTGCCAGCGCGTGTGCCTTGCTAATGAAGTATATTGTTAGGGGGGTAACGCCAGACTCTTGCCCCCATTTTGGCTTAATAATGGGACCTGGGAGCCTCAGATGCGGCGATGCATGCTGCCCCTGCCCTTCCCTATCTGTCTTTGTGGTGTTTACATGACTTTCTGATGTTTTCTAGTGTTTGACAAGTCATCAGCTATGCGGAGCATGGGTCCCATACAAAAATGCTCGAGTCCCCCATTGACTTCAATGGGGTTCGTTACTCGAAACAAACTCTCGAGCATTACGAAAAGTTCGACTCGAGCAATGAGTACCCGAGCATTTTGGTGCTCGCTCATCTTTAGCCAAAACTCATTGTCTATATATTTCTAAGGCCTCATGTCCACGGGGAAAATAAGAATTAAAATCCGCAGCGGATTTTAACTCTTCTCCCGCGCGCGGATCCGCACCCCATAGGGATGCATTGACCACCCGCGGGTAGATAAATACCCGCGGATCGTCAATAAAAGTGATTTTAAAAAAAATGGAGCATGAAAAAATCTGGACCATGCTCCATTTTCATGTGGGTCTCCCGCGGGGACGGCTCCCGCGGGCTTCTATTGAAGCCTATGGAAGCCGTCCGGATCCGCGGGAGACAAAAATCTGATTTTACTCACACGCCCCGGTTCTTCTCTTCGGCGCCGCGCCATCTTCTCTCAGTCACGGCCGGATCATTTTGCTTCGGCCCGGCGCATGCGTGGGGCACGTCACCGACGTCATCATGCACATCCGCCGAGCCGAAGAAAGAAGATCCGGCCGCGACGAGAGAAGATGACGCCGCCGCAAAGAGAAGAAACGGAGCGGATGGGAGGTGAGTTTATTCTCATTTATTCATATTTTCAGCCCTCATGTCCGCGGGGCAGGAGGGACCCGCTACGGATTCTACATGGAGAATCCGTAGCGGATCTGATTTTCCCCGTGGACATGAGGCCTAAGTGTATTGTTGCATGGCCACACTTTCTGGTTTATGGCCATAGCCATAAATAATATATATTATTTACCTTCATCCCCGCCTCATTGCATTCCCTGCTGGATTCCTTCCTGGGAGTTATAACTTCTAAAGGGATTTGACTGCCTTCATGGATTTAGGGGCGTTCTCTTCTGAGACACACCTGTGAAGTAAGTACTTCACTTTTATTCTTTCTGATTGGTCTATCACCTGGGTTTTTTCTATTGTCTGACCATTGTTCACTTTTCTGCTAGAATCTGAATGAGTTGTGCATTAACACAAAAAAGGCCTCAGAAATAAAATGTATATAATCCTCACTTTTCTCTCTTCTCTCTTTTTTCCAAAAATACTTTACTGCCTCAAGCCCTATCTAATTGGGTATACCTGTATACAAACTTTCCACGTCTATGGACACCAATTTATATCCCATTTGCCACTCCACTGTTTTCCGCAATCTTAAAAATCCCCAATGTCTCTCAAAATTGTGGGTATATTCGTTAAGAACGGGTGCAGAAGCCATTCCAGGTATTTAGATAGAGATTCAGTAACAGATTCAATGCTGGATACAACTGCACACCCTGGTGGACAATGCACTTTTTTATGCACTTTCGGTAAACAGTACCAACAAGGTTTAAATCTGTGTGGTGAATATAATTTCTCAGCCATTTTTAAAGAAATAACTTGCTTCTCAGTATACTTCCTCAACAACATATGTAACCTTTTATGTATATGCATCGTTGGATCTTATTTCATTTGTGCTCTGGTCTGACAATTGTTGATTGGCCTCATCCAAATAATACTCAAAACTTCAGAACTATGTTGCCCCCTTGTCTGCTTTTATTTACAATATTTTTCTGCTAAGTGAAACATTTCAAGGCTTGTTCACCTTCTGTTCAATTCAACTGTGGGCTGGGGTATAACAAAGCTCTGATGTCGTCCAGCACCTGTTGCTGAAATGTATCAATAGGCTCCCAGATTGCAATGGGGGTACAGAATCTGACTTTATACCACCTGTAAAAAAAAATTTCTTCGTTAGAAAACAGCTTTTTAGCAAAGAAACCCAAAGGACTCAGATGAGCTCTAAACCTTTCCGATATTAGTGTATCCAGTTCCTGGTGGCGTCAAGATTCACAGTGGGGTCACGCCCCCTTGTACCTAATTGGCTGCAGAGGTGCTTAGACTGCAGGTTCTGTAAGGGTAGTGCAGATGTCCTGAAATGTGATACAGCGTCCCCAGGAGCTGAAGGCATACAGCGGGGCCATCTGCAGCAAGGGCTTTCCTGCCGGGTACCCTGAAGGCCGAACCCCCGTAAGTTTTCGGGGGAGGTAATTGTGCCCTGAAGCGGCTTCAACGCTGCAGTCGGCCCTTCACCCCATCTCGCTCTGAGATTGCGGCCGGGTGCAGGGAATATAGAGGACCGAGGGAGAGACACTCCTATCCGCTGGCCGCACACTCCCTGAGGACTACAAGGCGCACACAGCACCCCTCCCCATTACACAAACAAATCGCGGCTGCCTTCTGCGAGCCCACAGTCCCAGGGAGGGCCGCTGAGACACTTACAGCCGGCGGACCAGCAGATGACGGATGACACTGAGGAGCAGGGCAAACGGCTGACTGCATAAGTAGTGAAGGGAGGCTACAGCGCCAGGGGACTGCCAGAGGGAGCAGGGCACACTGAAGCTGGGAGCCAACAGAGCTGGGTCTGTGACAGGGATGCAGCACATCAGCGGTGGCTAACATAGTAAGGCTCACTCACATGCCACGCAGCTTTGTACCTTCTAGCACCTTACAATCTTCTGCCAATCGTGAGCTGGGGGTGTGACAGGGGTGTTCCTTCTGTCAAACCCCTAGTTTCTGGTGGCGTCAAGATACACTAATACCAACCTTTCCTTCCTTTTTAATACTTTCAGATTTTTCAGCTATAGCTAAATATTTTTCTAAACTTAATTTTCGCCTACACTTAAATAGATCTATTTCAAAATCAAAAGCAAAAGTTAAGTTCCTTAGATAATAAAGATGTCCACTCTTTGCTCAGTTCTGCTCCAGTTAAATTAATGACAATGTTCTCATCAGTTAGAACATTGTTCACACTATTCTCCCTCATGATACTTGCTTCCTTTTGAATCTTCTGTGAGTGTAGAAGCCTCTTTCTCCTTCCTCGTCTGATGCGTGGCCTAATGGGACTCTATTCACACCTTCCAGGTTTTTTATCACTATTTTTGTGTTTCAGACTGAACAGAGATCTTTCATCTGACAAGTTGTCCAATGATGCTTTCTTTTCTGCTTCATTTTCTTAACCCCTAAAGGGATTGTCCCACCGCCCAAACAATTTTTTCCCCATTAATGCCATGTAGAGTAAAAGCATCATACACTACAGCTTTACACATAAAAATCAATATTTTGTTCACCTTTTTATTCCTTTTCTTCCCTTTATAAAGCTGGCCTGAAGTATTTTTTAAAGATGGCACTGCTTGGAAGTTCCCATGATGCACTGCTGTCTCTCTCTCTCTCCTCAGCGTGCGCGCTCCCGATGACGCCAGTCACATGACTGGAAGACCGGCGTCATAATGGACACGCAGCTGTCATGGGGAGAGTGATATCGGGCTGTGAGTGACAGCCCAATATAGCTCTCTACCTCCGCGAGTCCCTTCACTTCTTTGAATGGAGCCAGCAGCCGCCTGGCCCCATTCAAAGCAATGGGAGAGCAGAGCGATCTCCTGCTAATGCTCTGACAGCTGTAGCAGGAGATTCCTTCATCTCCCCGGCATGTCCCCTCATCCCTGGACACTGTGACAGCAGTGACCAGTAATGAGGAGACATGCTGGGGAGATGAAGGAATCTCCTGCTACAGCTGTCATAGCAGTAGCAGGAGATCGTGATCTCTAGCATTACTTTCAATGGCAGAAGATCGCGATCCTCTGCATTAAAAGAAATTGAAAGTGAAAGTAACACAAAACACACACACACATCTCCCCCACAGTGCCACCCCCCCAAAGTGCCACTCCCCCCACACATATACCCCCCAGTGTCCCCCCACAATGTCCCCCACACACATGCCCCTTCCCACAGTGCCCCCCCCAGTGTCCCTCCACAGTACCCCCATACACACATGCCCCCCCACAGTGCCCCCCACACACATGCCCCCACAGTGTCGCCCCCACACACATGCACCCACCACAATTCCCCCCCAGTGTTCCTCCTCCCCCCACAGTGCCCCCTCCACAGTGTCCACCCCCACAGTGCTCACACACAATTCCCCCCCCACAGTGCCACCTCCCCAAAGTACACCCCCAGTGTCCCCCCCCACAGTTCTCGCACACAGTGCACTCCCCAGTGCCCCCCCCCACAGTGCCTCCATCACTGTGTCACCTCCACAGTGCCCTCTACAGTAACCCCCCCAAAGTGCCCACACACAGTGCACCCCCCACAATGACCCCCCAGCAGTGCCCTCCACAGTACCCCCTCCTCAGTGCCCCCTCCACAATGCCCCCACCAGTGTCCCCTCTACAGTGCCCTCCACAGTACCCCCCACAGTGCCCACACACAGTGCACCTCCCCACAATGACCCCCCCCTCACAGTGCCCCCTCCACAGTGTCCCCCACAGTGCTCACACACAATTCCCCCCCACACACAGTGCCACCTTCCCAAAGTACATCCCCAGTGCCCCCCCCCACAGTTCTCACACACAGTGCCCCCCCCCCAGTGTGCCCCCCACAGTGCCTCCACCACAGTGTCCCCTCCACAGTGCCCTCCACAGTAACCCCCCCAAAGTGCCCACACAGTGCACCCCCCACAGTACCCCCCCACAGTGCCCACACACAGTGCACCCCCCACAATGACACCCCACAGTGCCCTCCACAGTACGCCTCCACAGTGCCCTCCACAGTACACCCCCACAGTACCCCTCCCCAACAGTGCCCCCCCAGAGTACCTCCCTCCAGTGTCCCCTCCAGTGTCCCCTCCAGTGTCCCCTCCAGTGTCCCCTCCACAGTGTCCCCTCCACAGTGTCCCCTCCACAGTGTCCCCTCCACAGTGTCCCCTCCAGTGTCCCCTCCACAGTGCCCTTTCTAAAGTGCCCACCCCCACAGTACCCCCTCCTCAGTGCCCTCTACAGTAACCCCCCCCAAAGTTTCCACGCACAGTGCACCCCCCACAGTGCCCTCCACAGTACCCCTTCCTCAGTGCCCCCTCCACAATGCCCCCTCCAGTGTCCCCCCTACAGTGCCCTCCACAGTACCCCCCACAGTGCCCACACACAGTGCACCTCCTCACAATGACCCCACCACAGTGCCCCCTCCACAGTGTCCCCCCACAGTGCTCACACACAATTCCCCCCCCCACACACAGTGCCACCTCCTCAAAGTACATCCCCAGTGTTCCCCCCCCCCCACAGTTCTCACACACAGTGTCCCCCCAGTGTCCCCCCCACAGTGCCTCCACCAGTGTCCCCTCCACAGTAACCCCCCCAAAGTGCCCACACACAGTGCACCCCCCACAATGACCCCCCCCACAGTGCCCTCCACAGTACCCCCCCACAGTACAACCCAACAGTGCCCCCCAACAGTGCCCCCCCCAACAGTACCTCCACACAGTGCCCTCCACAGTGTCCCCTCCATAGTGCCCTCTCTAAAGTGCCCCTTCCCCCCCACAGTACCCCTCTCACAATGCCTTCCTCCACATTCCCCCCTCCACAGTGCCCCTCTCACAGTGCCCACACACAGAGCCCCCCCAAAGTGCCCCCACACACATGCCCCCACCACAGTGCCCCCTTCCCACAGTGCCCACACACAAGTACACTAACGGCACCCATCATCCCTCTCCCCCACAAGTACAGTGACACCTGTATATAGATAACACAGGACCCACAATTCACAATAGACACAGGTCACCTCCTCCCCTCCCTGCACAGGCAGGATTACACCGTGTGCCCCCCGGCGACAAGCCTATGTGACAGACCCCCCCTCTCCCCCAGCTACAAATCCGAGTGATAGCACTGCATAGCGACAAGTCTATGTGACAGCACCCCCACCCCCGGTAAGAAGTCTATGTGACAGCACTCAACAGTGACAAGTCTATGTGACAGCACACCCCACAGCAAAAAGTCTATGTGACAGCAACCCCAACCCCCGTCAAGAAGTTTATGTGAGAGCACACAACAGCAAGAAGTCTATGTGAGAGCACTGAACAGTGACAAGTCTATGTGACAGCACACTCCACAGCGACAAGTCTATGTGACAGCACACTCCACAGTGACAAGTCTATGTGACAGCACCCCCACGGCAACAATTCAATGTGACAGTACACCCACGGCAACAAGTCTATGTGACAGCACACCCACAGTGACAAGTCTATGTGACAGCACCCGCACCCCCGGCAAGAAGTCTGTGACAACACAACAGTGACAAGTCTATGTGACAGCACACTCCACAGCGACAAGTCTATGTGACAGCACACCCACGGCAACAAGTCTATGTGACAGCACCAGCACAGTGACAAGTCTATGTGACAGCACACCACACAGTGACAAGTCTATGTGACAGCACCCCCACCCCCGGCAAGAAGTCTATGTGGCAGCACTCAACAGTGACAAGTCTATGTGGCAGCACTCAACAGTGACAATTTCATGTGACAGCACACACCACAGTGACAAGTCTGTGTGACAGCACCCAAAAGTGACAAGTCTATGTGACAGCACACTCCACAGCGACAAGTCTATGTGACAGCACCCAACAGTGACAAGTCTATGTAACAGCAAACCACACAGCGGCAAGTCTATGTGACAGCACCGCCACCCCCGGCAAGAAGTCTATGTGACAGCACTCAACAGTGACAAGTCTATGTGACAGCACACTCCACAGCGACAAGTCTGTGTGACAGCACCCGACAGTGACAAGTCTATGTGACAGCACATTCCACAGCGACAAGTCTATGTGACAGCACATTCCACAGCGACAAGTCTATGTGACAGCACACTCCACAGCGACAAGTCTATGTGACAGCACACTCCACAGCGACAAGTCTATGTGACAGCACACTCCACAGCGACAAGTCTACGTGACAGCACCCCCACCCCCAGCGACAAGTCTACGTGACAGCACCCCCACCCCCAGCAAGAAGTCTATGTGACAACACTCAACAGTGACAAGTCTATGTGACAGCACACTCCACAGTGACAAGTCTATGTGACAGCACACCCACGGCAACAAGTCTATGTGACAGCACCCCCACAGTGACAAGTCTATCTGACAGCACTCAACAGTGACTAGTCTATGTGACAGCACATTTCACAGCGACAAGTCTATGTGACAGCCCACCACACAGTGACAAGTCTATGTGACAGCACCCCCACCCAAGGCAAGAAGTATATGTCACAGCACTCAACAGTGACAAGTCTATGTGGCAGCACTCAACAGTGACAATTCCATGTGACAGCACACACCACAGTGACAAGTCTGTGTGACAGCACCAAAAGTGACAAGTCTTTGTGACAGCACACTCCACAGCGACAAGTCTGTGTGACAGCACCCAACAGTGACAAGTCTATGTAACAGCAAACCACACAGCGACAAGTCTATGTGGCAGCACCGCCACCCCCAGCAAGAAGTCTATGTGACAGCACTCAACAGTGACAAGTCTATGTGACAGCACTCAACAGTGACAAGTCTATGTGACAGCACACCCCACAGCGACAAGTCTGTGGGACAGCACCCAACAGTGACAAGTCTATATGACAGCACAACCCCACAGCGAAAAGTCTATGTGACAGCACTCAACAGTTACAAGTCTATGTGACAGCACACCACACAGCGACAAGTCTATGTGACAGCACCCCCACCCCCGGCAAGAAGTCTATGTGACAGCACTCAACAGTGACAAGTCTATGTGACAGTATACCCCACAGCGACAAGTCTGTGTGACAGAACCCAACAGCGACAAGTCTATGTGACAGCACGCTCTACAGCGACATGTCTATGTGACAGCACACCACACAGTGGCAAGTCTATGTGACAGCACCTGCACCCCCGGCAAGAAGTCTATGTGACAGCACTCAACAGTGACAAGTCTATGTGACAGCACACCCCACAGCAACAAGTCTGTGTGATAACATCCAACAGTGACAAATCTATGTGACAGCACATTCCACAGCGACAAGTCTATGTGACCGCACCCCCACCCCCGGCAAAAAGTCTATGTGACAGCACTCAACAATGACAAGTCTATGTGACAGCACAGTCCACAGCGACAAATCTATGTGACGGCACACCCCACAGCATCAAGTCTATGTGACAGCACACTTCACAGCGACAAGTCTATGTGACAGCACACCACAAAGTGGCAAGTCTATATGACAGCACCCCCACCCACGGCAAGAAGTCTATGTCACAGCACATTCCACAGCGACAAGTCTATGTCACAGCACATTCCACAGCGACAAGTCTATGTGACAGCACACTCCACAGTGACAAGTCTACGTGACAGCACCCCCACCCCCAGCAAGAAGTCTATGTGACAGAACTCAACAGTCACAAGTCTATGTGACAGCACACTCCACAGTGACATGTCTATGTGACGGCACCCCCACCCCTGGCAAGAAGTCTATGTGATGGCACCCAACAGTGACAAGTTTATGCGACAGCACACTCCACAGCGACAAGTCTATGTGACAGCACCCCCACCCCTGGTAAGAAGTCTTTGTGACAGCACACTCCACAGTGACAAGTCTATGTGACAGCACACTCCACAGTGACAAGTCTATGTGACAGCACCCCCACCCCTGGCAAGAAATCTATTTGACAGCACTCAACAGTGACAAATCTATGTGACTGCACACTCCACGGTGACAAGTCTATGTGACAGCACGCCAGCCATGGCAAGAAGTCTATGTGACAGAACGCAACAGTGACAAGTCTATGTGGTAGCACACTCCACAGCGACAAGTCTATGTGATAGCACACTCCACAGTGACAAGTCTATGTGACGGCACCCCCACCCCCGGCAAAAAGTCTATGTGACAGCACTCAACAATGACAAGTCTATGTGACAGCACACTCCACAGTGACAAATCTATGTGACAGCACACTTCACATCTACAATTCTATGTGACAACACACCACACAGCATCAAGTCTATGTGACAGCACACTTAACAGTGACAAGTCTATGTGACAGCACCTCCATAGTGACAAGTTTATGTGACAGCACACCCTATAGCAACAAGTCTATGTGACCCTCCTCCCGGCCAATACATCGACATCAACACCCCCCCCCCCCCACCACCACCACCATCAACCCAACCTACACTTTTATCCCACATTTGTTTTGTAGGAATTATTGCAAATTATGTGCAAAATATTAAAATTTCATTTTTTTCACGAATGTGTCCTTTGGAAAACAGTTTTTTTTTGTGCAGAGCACATGAAAACTGAGAAATACACTGCAAAATTGATACCCCTGTTTTTCCAGTGCTCAGAAATAGGCCCATTGTGCCCATAATCCTATGTGGGGACACATGGCAGGGCGAAAAATAAAAGGAGCATCCGTGAGCGCTCAGAACACAAATTTTGTTGGTGAATCCGTCAGGTCCCATTACATGCTCGTAGAGGTACTGTGTTGCTAAAACAAGAGAAAACCCCAACAAATGACCCCATTTTGAAAAGTAGACAACAATATTAGCATTTGTCTAGGGGAATAAAGAGCACTTTGACCCCACTGTTGTCGAGTGATGTTATGCAAAGCAATTGAAAAAAAATTGCGATTTTGAATTTTTTGACAAATGTGTAATTTTAACCCGTTCAGGACCAGCCGGCGTAAATTTACGGCGGCTGGTCCTGGGCTTAGAGCACCGCCGATAGTAAAATTACGGCGGTGCTTTAAGTCTCCTGCTCTGCAATCAGTCAGAGCCAGGAACGGGTTGTCAGCTGTTAGTGACAGCTGATAACCCAGAGCAGAAGGCAGGAGGGTTTTTAACCCTTCCTGCCTTCAGCTTCCCCAATATACAGTGCTCAATGAGCACTGTGTGGGGAAAGTGAAAGTAACATTTACTTTCACTACAGGAGCCCCGGAGGTTCACGTGACCTCCTGGGATTCCCTGCTACTGCAGAGCTGGAGGTTCAGACTAGACCCTGTCAGCTCTGTAAGTGACTGATGTCACTAGAGGGGTTGCTTTCCCCTGTAACTGGGGCTCCCTATGGACGCCCCAGCTACAGTGGGAAAGTGTCAAATAAAGTTAAAAAAAAGGGAATGTCCCCCAGAGGTCTTACATGACGTCATGGGGGACATAGATAGTAAAAAACACAATTACATACATAAGTAAAACAAAATAGCAGAATAAAACAACAATATATACATAAGAAATAGAATAACACAAAACCAACACCAACAAAAACCATCGCCGTATGCGCCCTGTAAGCCAAAACCATACATACTATATATCAAAACGTCCAAAATAAATAGAGGAACCCATTCCCATACTTTATTTTAGTTTAAGTATAAAAATAATTTTTAAAAAACTATAAATGTTAAAAAAATCTTTTTTTTTAGCATTTTACCCCCAATAAAACTAAAAAACAGAAAAAAAAGTCAGTGAAAAAGATATTTTAAAAAATAGTCCTATTTGTCACGGAAAAAAAACGCAGAAAAAATAATTTTGGTAGCTAAAGGAAAAAAAATAGAGCAGTAAAACCGCCACATGGGTAAAATCCCTAAAAAGTGTCTGGTCCTTAACGTACAAAACAACCTGGTCCATAAGGGGTTAAAGTCATTTTTTTCAGGCAGCTTACATGAAAACACACACATGCACTCCTCAGCTGATGCCCGTTTCTGCATTTAGAAATATGCCAATTGTGGCCATAATCCTATGTGTGGACGAATGGCAGGGCACAAAATAAAAGGAGTAGCAGGAGAAGGAGACCCCTTAATGCATTCATCTATGGGAATAGTGAAAATTTAGAAAATTTAGATTATGGAAAAAATTGAATTTGTTACATTTAAAATATGCTACACTATCGTTTTTGTTCATGCCTTGTGATATTCAGCTTATCAAAAAGTATCAAGTATCAGAGCCTGCAACAAAAAGTATCAGGGCCTAGAAGAAAAACAGAATCAAACAGGTGGGAACAATTTTATGGATACACATAATGCACAAATCATGCTTTGGCTATTCAAGATAAGTATTCGCTGGAATAACAGGTAATAATAATTCATTGCCGTTTATAACAAGTATGCTACTGAATAATATGAAATCCATCCCCCATTGCTGTATAAAGACAAATGTTCTATACTAGTATAATCATTTTGATAGACATATGTTTTGGACTAGAACTCTTCTCTAACAGATTGTGCATTATGTGTATCCATAAAATTGTGATTTTTCAAACAAAATGACTTCCACCCTTAGGGAACAGGGTGAGAGGTGTTTTGAAAGAAGAAACAAAGGGTTAATAATCAGGTGTTGTTTTTAATTAGTTTCACTATTTAAATAGGCTAGCAATGTTATTTGTAAGAGGTGATCAAGGCTCATGAGGAGCTGAAACTAGTCCTCTGAACCTGTGACTTTTATATGCACAGATTATAATAAAAGGAGTTATTAACGGCACTTCAAGTTCCCACCTGTTTGATTCTGCTTTACTTATAAACACCACCGGATCGAGTGGCTAATGAAGTACGTGAGTATACTCCTGCATGTGAAATATATGCTGCAAGCTGAAGTGGATAAGACGAGGTGAGACTTTTTCTGCTGCTTTAAAAATGTTGTATACTTCGATCATACACCATTCGTCATAATCCATCTTGAAAGGCCTGCTTATGAGAAGTGGATGAAACTTCCCTGTATTGATTACAAGAAAGCATATATCAAGTAATTTATAAAAGTGCATTTAAATAAAACCCATTCCTTTATAATGGATACTGAAGACGAAGATCGTCTAAATAAATTGGCACAGATGTTTCATCAAACTGCACCCAATAGCACAAATAATGAAGGTATAAGAGGAATTGTAAATGAATTAGAGCGCATTAAGAAAAAAGAAATGAAGATTTGGTGGGATATGCACAGCCTAAAGCGATATATAGATTTAAATATGATCCCTAGAGGACTGCGCTTGAAAAAAATTCCAACATATGAATATTCTGACGGCTTTAAAATAAAATGGGAACAAATTCTCACAGACTGTTCATTTCAATTAATGCAACTCATTGTAGACATGGAGGAGAATAAATTAAAGGAAATCAGAGTGGACATACGGACACTGGAAGATTCTCTAAGCACAATGGTTAAAAAGGAAGAATTAGAGATGATCAATAAAAAAATGAAAGAAAATATCAGCAAAATGGAGGATTCTATACTGAAAATTAAAAAAAGAAAATTAGAACGGGATGAAGGAGACTATGCCAGCAAAACAGTTTATAACTGGAAAAGGAATTTTGGATATAATAAAACCAGACCAATTCTTAAGAAATATAATTATAAAAAATCAAATAGGGTGACTTTCTCCACCACTGATACAGAGGACTACTTGTCAGGAAGAGATTCATCTAGTCTCAATCTTTCCAGTCCGGAATCTACCACCTCTGACAACCGGAGAAGACAACAACATACACAAAATCAGAAAAATGACGAACCTTTTTTTCAAACAAGAAGGTACCCAAGCAGGAGAAAAAAATATTAAGTAAAAACACTTTAGGTAATAATGTCATCATTCTTTCCCCGTTTATAATATCAAACAGTCAATTGAGAATATTGGAAAAGGGACTGAGCTTTGCCCCCGATAGGAAATTCAATATATTTGATACACTTATGGATATTAACAAGTTTATCAGGTGTTTAACTGTTAAAAGACATTTTCTATTGAAAGAAAAACAGGAAGCACAAGATACAATAGATGACATCATATCAAATACTGAAAATTTTTTTGAGGGCAAGACTTTCAACGAAACGTTGGCATTATTGAATCTTACAGAATTGGAACAAGAGAGTCATAACATGGAAGAAAAAATTGAAACAAATAAAATCAAAATTAACATCCCCAACACGCAATTTTACCCTCGTGAGGCAAGATCAAAATTTATGGACGATTTCCAACTAATTTGTGAGAAAGAATTACAGAAATTAAAAGAAGAAACAAATGGACGTGACATAAAGAAGAATAATTTGACCTTTAAAGAAATGAGGGAACTCAAAAAATTATCATCTAACAAAAATTTGGTGATTAGAAAATCAGACAAGGGTGGAAACATCACTGTCATGGATGCAAATTTTTATGCAATACAAATGAATTCCATCTTGTCCAATGAAAAAATTTATAGGAAATTATCTAATGATCCAACACAGGACTGTTTAAAAAAGTTGAAAGACCTTTTGAATATGGGACTCACATTAGGAGTCTTAGAAGAAAAAGAGACAACGTTCCTGTGCCCAGAAAATCCTACATTAGCTATTTTTCATGGGCTACCCAAATTGCATAAAAATGTATTTCCCCCGCCCTTTCGGCCCATAGTTGCAGGGATCGATTCACCCTGTGAACGTCTTAGCGCATGGGTGGATCGGTCCCTGCAACCGTTGGTCAAAAGGGTTCCTGGGTTTTTGCAGGACAGTAAATCTGTCAAGCAGCAATTGAGCGAATTTTCATGGAACAATAATAACAGTTGGGTTTTGTGTGATGTAATAGATCTGTATTCGTGCATACCACACCATGCGGCACTGACATCTGTCAAATTTCATTTAAATAATTACAGTAATTATACTAAGGAATTAAAAGAGTTTATTTTATTGGCAGTTGATTTTTTTATTAAAGCATAATTTTTTCACATTTAATAATGAATTTTTTCTACAGATATCGGGAGCCCCGATGGGCTCTCGTTTTTCTCCCACCATTGCAAATCTTACCATGAGTTATTGGGAGTCTTTGTTTATTTTTTGTGATAATAATCCGTTTGAGGGCCGCATGGTGTGGTATGCACGTTACATAGATGACATAGTGATAATTTGGAATAATGATTCCATAATTGATAGTAAAGAAAAAATCAAAGAATTCTTCCAATACATCAATAATAATGATATGGGATTAAGGTTCACAGGAGAAGGGAGGATTGATGAGGTTCCGTTTTTAGATCTAGTCCTAAAAGGCAATGATGTGACAGGTAGAATAGAGTTCAAGTCCTATAGAAAAACCACAGCTGGTAACACTATCTTACACGCTGATAGTGGACATCCAAACCATGTAAAAAAAGCTATACCAGTTGGTGAGATGATTCGAGCTCGCAGAGCTTGTACCCTACAAAAAGATTATAAAGAAACTGAAGAAGGAATTATCAATAGACTCACAGAAAGGGGATATAATAAAAATTATCTCTATAAAGTATCAAAAAATATTAGTAAAATAGATAGAGATGAATTATTATTCAGAAAAAAGGAGAAGCATATAAGATCAGATGTTTTAGTCTTCTCCACTGCTTACAGTAGGGAATTTAATGCTATAAAAAGAATATTTAAGAAATATATTCCTGTTCTCTGTCAAGATAAAACCACAAGTGATATTCTGGATAAAGGTATAAAGGTTGTAGCCAGAAAAAATAGGAATCTGGGGAACATGTTGTCCCCGAGTTTTTTCTCGTTAGAACAAACAGAAAATAAATGTACATGGTTACCCTTTAAGGGATTTGCAAAATGTGGACACACCAGATGTAGCACCTGCCATATGGCAAAACAATGTAACACCTTTGAGAATAGTTCCAAAACAAAAGAATTCCCAATTAAAAGAATACATTAACTGTAACTCCACCAATATAATATGTCATCAAATGTACAGCTTGTGAGAAATGTTACGTCGGATGCACAATCCGAAAATTAAGAACACGAATAACTGAGCATGTCAGAAATATTAAAAATAAAAATGCTGAGCATTCTGGCGCTGTAAGACATTTTTTAGAAGAACATGGTGGGAGTCTGGCAAATTTCTCTTACTTTGGCATTGAAAAGGTTAAAGGGGTGGTCTCGCGAAACCAAGTGGGGTTATACACTTCCGTATGGCCATATTAATGCACTTTGTAATGTACATTGTGCATTAAATATGAGCCATACAGAAGTTATTCCACTTACCTGTTCCGTTGCTAGCGTCCTCGTCTCCATGGTTCCGTCTAAATTCGCTGGCAGCTTGCTTTTTTAGACGCGCTTGCGCAGTCCGGTCTTCTCCATTCAGCACGAGCCGCTTCAGTGTGCGCCCCGCTACAGCTCTTCTGCGCATGCGCAGACGAGCTGTCACTGCTCGGGAGCGCGCTGAAGCGGCCATTCTGCACCATCCTCTGTTAGAGGAAGGTGTAGAAACTGGAGCTGCCCAGCGGAGAAGACCAGCCCAGCCCAGCCCAGCCGCCCCGAGAAGCCTCCCAGGTAAGTGATGGGTCGGGGGGGGGGGTCGGGGGGGGGCTGCCGCTGCGCCGGGCTGCGCCGGGGGGGGCTGCCGCTGCGCCGGGGGGGGCTGTCGCTAGGCCGGGGGGGCTGCCGCTGCGCCGGGGGAGCTAGCGCTAGGCCGGGGGGGCTGTCGCTGCGATGGGGGGGGCTGTCGCTAGGCCGGGGGGGCTGTCGCTAGGCCGGGGGGGCTGCCGCTGCGCCGGGGGAGCTAGCGCTAGGCCGGGGGGGCTGTCGCTGCGATGGGGGGGGGCTGTCGCTAGGCCGGGGGGGCTGTCGCTAGGCCGGGGGAGCTAGCGCTAGGCCGGGGGGGCTGTCGCTGCGATGGGGGGGGCTGTCGCTAGGCCGGGGGGGCTGTCGCTGCGCCGGGGGAACTAGCGCTGGGGAGCCGGGGGCTAGCGCCGCTTACCTGCTGCCTGGCGGTGGGCGTCTGGTCGGCGGCTGCGATGCGTCCGGTTGCCATGGAGACACAGCTGGCGGCGTCTCGGGAGCGCGCACGTCGGGCTGAAGCAAGGGCTGTACACTTTGGGAGAAGAACCGGCGGCCATCTTTGGAAAAGTTTTTAAAAGTTGCTGAAACGCTGGAACAGTGAGTAGAAACCGGCTTTAAAAGTCATTTAAACGGGTGCTTAGTTTTGTATGCTGAATAAGGGGGACTGGGCAAAAAAAAAAATTAACTGCTTCCTCGAGACATCTCCTTTAAATGTAAAAACAAAAGAAAACAATATGTAGATAAGTTTTCTGTTCTAAAACAGGAGGGTTATTGGATCCTAACTCTGGACACTAGATATCCAAAGGGATTGAATTCCAAAACTGATTTGTTGTGTATATATATTAATTATTTTGTCATATTAGCCAATTATGTGTAACATACCAGTTTTGGTTGTGTTGTGTTGCATATTTCTCTATAAAAGATATTTTTTTTAATTAATTTTTTTTTTTTTGAGAATTTTTTGTTTGTTTTTTTTGAAGAAAAAAAAATTTAAATTTTTTTTTTTTTGTTGCAGGCTGATTATTATGTCGCTTTATACTAGAATTAATATTTATTTTTAATAAATTTGGTTTAATTTCAAAGTTATAAGAGATTATACAACCAACAAGATATTATGGTTCATATGTTTAATAGGTATATAACAACCTCTGGCATTGGATAAACACACCCACATAAAGTGAAAATGTAATATGAACGAACACATGCCTATAGTTTTAAAAAGCTAAAATGTATTATGAACATATGCCTATATGCCTAGATATTTCTTATACTATATATTATCAAATCAGTTTTATATTGATGAATGTTGCATTGAAATGAAGTATTTGGGTCTAACTTTAGAATACAGACAAAAAAATCATGCTTTGGCTATTCAAGATAAGTATTCGCTGGAATAACAGGTAATAATAATTCATTGCCGTTTATAACAGGTATGCTACTGAATAATATGAAATCCATCCCCCATTGCTGTATAAAGACAAATGTTCTATACTAGTATAATCATTTTGATAGACATATGTTTTGGGCTAGAACTCTTCTCTAACAGATTGTGCATTATGTGTATCCATAAAATTGTGATTAAGTGATTTTTCAAACAAAATGACTTCCACCCTTAGGGTGCATTCACACGAACGTATATCGGCTCGGTTTTCACGCCGAGCCGATATACGTTGTCCTCGGGTGCAGGGGGGGGAGGATGGAAGAGCCAGGAGCAGGAACTGAGCTCCCGCCCCCTCTCTGCCTCCTCTCCGCCCCTCTGCACTATTTGCAATGAGAGGAGGCGGGACGGGGGCGGGGCTAAAGTCCGTGAATTAGCCCCGCCCCCGTCCCGCCTCTCCCCCCCCCCCCTGCACCTGAGGACAACGTATATCGGCTCGGCGTGAAAACCGAGCCGATATACGTTCGTGTGAATGCACCCTTAGGGAACAGGGTGAGAGGTGTTTTGAAAGAAGAAACAAAGGGTTAATAATCAGGTGTTGTTTTTAATTAGTTTCACTATTTAAATAGGCTAGCAATGTTATTTGTAAGAGGTGATCAAGGCTCATGAGGAGCTGAAACTAGTCCTCTGAACCTGTGACTTTTATATGCACAGATTATAATAAAAGGAGTTTTTATTAACGGCACTTCAAGTTCCCACCTGTTTGATTCTGCTTTACTTATAAACACCACCGGATCAAGTGGCTAATGAAGTACGTGAGTATACTCCTGCATGTGAAATATATGCTGCAAGCTGAAGTGGATAAGACGAGGTGAGACTTTTTCTGCTGCTTTACAAATGTTGTATACCTAGAAGAAAAAGTATCAATTTCATACAGTTACAGGAGATGATTTTATAATACTATGTGAATTAAAAAAAATGGGATTTGTATAAAAATTATTTTTTTAAGAACGTGGGCGAGTGTGGTATCTCTCAAAACATGGGTAGATGCAGAGGTCAGGTTTTGTGGGACACAGGGCAATAGTAGTGGGAATCACTGCGTCTCCTGTGTTTGCTACACACTCTGCATCTTTTCGGTGGGTTGTCTAATTTGCTGTGATGAGTACTCGGCAAATAAAATTTCTTTCTTTTAGTCTTCGGACATCTTCAGATTCATGACAAAGTCAGGGGTCTTCAGTTTGAAAGAGGAGGTGTGCAATTACATTCTCCTGATAGTCAATATATCAGGGGCGTAACTATAGAGGGTGCAGGGGATGCGGTTGCACCCCGGCCCAGGAGCCTTAGGGGGCCCATAAGGCCTCTCTTCTCCATATAGGGAGCTCAGTACTATGAATAAAGCATTATAGTTGGGGGCCTTGTTACAGGTTTTGCATTGGGGCCCAGAAGCTTCAAGTTATGCCTCTGTGCAGCATGGTTTAGGTATGGGTACGGGTACAGATACAGATAGAGGGGGGCCCCAGCTCACCTTTTGCATCCGGGCCCCTGAGCCTTTAGTTACGCCCCTGCAATATATGAATCTCTGCGTCCTTTTTTTTTGTACAGGACAAAACTATTATGGACCGCCATTTGAATGAGGTATGTGGCCACTTTTTTATACCAGGATCTTGTCTTCCGTTTAACCAAATATGGCTGCAATACCTGGTCTGCTAAATCAACGCCCCCATGAATTTATTGTAATTTATTATGCATACTGCCTTTTGCTTGTCGGATGTAGAACCTCTCTCCCTGACGGCCTCTGTGGCATTTGTATGGACTGTACTGAGGACACATCTTTTTGGTCCCTATATTTGACTGCCATCAGTTCGTCACTTTGAAAAAAGCAGGATGTTCCCTTCGGAATTTGTTTTCCCACCAGCCTCTGTGAAAAGGCATTTTTATTTTTATGTATTGTCCCACATGCTCCATTGTTTGACGTGTGCAGGAGTTTGAACAAAGGCACACTTGCATAAAAGTTGTCCATGTAGAGGTGATACCCCATGTGAAGGAAGGGTTGGATTAGCTGCCAGACAATTTTACCACTTACTTATAGACAGATTAGGGGACACCATGGAGGATTGATTTTACTGTCCCTACCCTCATAAATTCTAAAAGTGGTAGTATACCGTCTCACTTTCACAAAGTTTATAAAGCTTCACTCCATAACGCACCCTTTAGTTGGAATATATTGCTTGAAATGAAGTCTCCTCTTAAAACTCATTAGGGATTCATCTATGCTGAGGTTTTTTTCTGGGGTGTAATGAGTTTTAAATATCTCATTTAAATATGTCATCAATGGCCTAATTTTAAATAAACGAGCATAATTTGGATCTGTTCTGGGAAGGGCTTGCAGATTATCATTGAAGTGAAGAAATCGTAATATTTCTTTATGGCGGTGTCTGGGCATTACTACAGAGAACACAGGGATGGCATGCGTGGTACTAGATGCCCAGTAAGATTTAATAGTGGGCTTCTTGACAATCCCTATATTTAATGTGAGCCCCAAAAATTTTTTACATTTGTACAGGGTTGTGGGCTTCCAATTTTTGGCGTATGTCAAAGAAGGATGCAATTGGTGCCTGTCCACGGGCGTGATTTCGCGGGTGGTAAACCGCCGTCGAATCACGCCAGCCGACGCTTTCCATAGCATTGCTATGGAAAGCGCCAGCACCTGTCCACGAGTGGAGAATCATTGTGATTCTTCGCTCGCAGCGGGCAATTAGCATCATGCTGCGAATTGCCCCGATTCTCCGTGGCCAGCCTATCTATCAGATAGGCTGACCAGCGGAGAATCGGCGGCGGCTCCTGCACCCGGGCGGCGACTCCCGCGGGACTTCACATCGCCCGTGGACAGGGGGCCTAACTCATTGAAAGTATTTTAGATGATGTAATCTAGAGGATGTAATTCATATGCTGTAATTCATACAATGTAATTTTTTTTTCCACTGTGACTGCTTCACAGGCAGCTGTAACATCTGTCTCCTTCTCTCTGCTCAGAAATAAAGCGATCTGAGGAGAGAAGGGGGCAGAGTGAAGCTGCCTGTCACTTATTTAATAAACATTTGTGGCTGTGACCACCATGAATGGATCTCATGGTGATCACATGTGTGGAGGGACACAGGATTGGTCCCTATCATTCCCGCGGCTATAGTGTAACCGAACAGGACTTTGACAGCTCAGGCACAGGAAAGCACACACACGTGAGGTTTAAAGTGCTGCTGTAATTTTACTACTGTGTTTCCCCCGAAAATAAGACAGAGTCTTATATTAATTTTTGTTCAAAAAGGTTTAACTTTTTTACATGTATAGCTGCCTGGACACTATTTAAATTGACTTTTTAAATTAACTGTTAGCAGGGCTTAATTTTGGAGTAGGGCTTATATTTCAAGTATCCTCAAAAAGCCTGAAAAATCATTTTGCATCCTCAAAAATTCTGGAAAATCATGCTGTCTTATTTTCAGGGAAACAGGCTAGCAGCGGTGCTTTAAGCCTAGGACCAGGCGCTGTATGTTTACTGCGCCTGGTCCTTAATGGGTTAAAAACCTTCTTATTCTTTTTCCAATTAAATTTTTTTCTTGTTTCAAAATCTTGTTTCTCTCTCAGGAATATATCTCTTTTTATTTCTGTTATATCTGCTTGAATGGGAATAAGGCATTTCTCCAAACATTTCAGGGAGGACATGAATTGTTTTTTGAGTTAAACTCATTCAGATTTATTGATACCTGCTATAGTCAAACAATCGGTACTGCAATGGGCTCTTCAGTCTATCGCACGTATGCTAATTTGTTCCTGGCTTTTTTTTAAACGAAATATTTGTTTTTTACAGAATTCCTTTGTGGCTTATTTGAAAGTTTTTTTGCAATTCCCTAGGTTTTGTGAAGGCTTGATAAAGCATCACGTGACACGAAACAGCCATTGCCTAATCTGTGTGCACCATGTCCTGTGTTTTTCACCTGCTATTTTTGATATGAAATAAAAAGTTGCTTTTTATTCTGAAGACCGAAAAGTGCCACCTTTTCATCTTCTTTTTCTGGATATTTGATATTCTTTGATTCAGGATGAAGCAACTTTGAATTCCCATACAGAGTCGCTGTCAGCGGTGGTTGTCCATTGGTGAGTGCCGTTTGCCTCTTTTCTAAGTTGGACATTTCTGTGTGGAATGTATTTTTAACCCGTTAAGGACGCAAACCTTTTTTTTCCCACCCACTTTTTTTTTGAGCACTTCAGCCAATCACAATCAGAGCTACCAGCAGGCGGGGATTTTAAATCCTCGGCTGCTGATAGCTCAAAACAGCAGTGCAGAGCCGGGGACAGCGGCAGAAGTTACCGCTGAGCCCCGACATCCGTGAATGGCTTCCCTGAAAAGCCAATTAAAAGTAGTTTAAAAAAAAAATTTTCTTACCTGTCGGCCACTGCTGTGTCCCCCGCGGGGATGAAGAGCACATCTGCATGCGGCAGATGTTTCCTTCATCCCCGCTAGTTAAAAGAATTCCCTGCTGCTACATCTGCCACATCTGTGCCAGATGCAGCAGAGGAATTCTTCAATTCTCTACCGCAGCTGTCACACATGTCAACTGTGGTAGAGGATTCTGCTGCCAGAAATTGATTTCAGGGAAGGGCTTTGAATATAAACCCTTCTCTGAAAATCAAGTAAAAGTGGTTTAAAAAACAAAAAACATAGATACTCGCCTCCCTTCAGCTGCCGGGGCACAGCCGTGTCTTCTCCTGCTGTTCCCTGCACTGTGGTGCTGATCTATCAGCAGACGGAGATTTAAAATCACCGCCTGCTGAAAGAGCTGAATTTGATTGGCTGAGGTGCTAAGCCAATCACAGGCAGCTCTCGCCCGTCATTCATTCGGGGATAGACTGCACCACAGTGCAGGGGACAGCAGGGGAAGATGCGGCTGAGCCCCGGCAGCTGAAGCAAGGGGAGTATCTATTTTTTTTGGTTTTTTAAACCACTTTTACTTAATTTTCAGGGAAGGGCTTATATTTAAAGCCCTTCCCTGAAATCAATTGCCTGCAGCAGAATCCTCTACCGCAGTTGACATGTGTGACAGCTGCGGTAGAGAATTGAAGAATTTCTCTGCTGCATCTGCCACAGATGTGGCAAATGTAGCAGCAGAGAATTCTTTTAACTAGTGGAGATGAAGGAAACATCTGCCGCAAATTTTACACTAAAATTTTTCTTTTTCAAGGAAGAGCTTATATGTAAAGCTCTTCCCTGAAAAACAATTCAGGTGTGCCAGCAGACCGTTGTCTTCAATGGAGCCGCCGGCAGCAGCAGCGGCTCCATTGAAGAGAATGCCTGCATTTTTTTTTACATTAAAATTTTTGTTTTTCAGGGAAGAGCTTATATGTAAAGCCCTTCCCTGAAAAAAAATGCAGGGGTGCCGGCAGACAGTTGTTTTAGATGGAGCCGCCGGCAGCAGCCGCGGCTCCATTGAAAACAATGCGCGCATTCCCTATGGTGCACGCATGTCCTATCTTTGCAGGCATGCACCTGCAAAGTACGGACATGTGCACACACCATAGGGAATGAGTAGGTATTACGTCCATACCTCATATCAAGCCGCCCACTTTTGGAAAGTGACAGGGGCCCACGCCCCCTTCCCATGACCTTTGATCCTCCCCCCCTTCGGCGCGCCACCTGGCAGCCATCTGGAGGATGGTGGGGGCCCCTTTTGCATTCAAGTGGCTGTGACGTGTAATAGGGCCCCCATCCGCATTCCAGGCCTGTGACCTGTCATGAGACACACTTTAGAATAAAGTGTGTCTCATGATAATCAAGGGGCTTGAAACACGTCCTCAGGACGTTTGTATTTTCCTTGTTATGATGGGCACATACTGAATAAAGAGAGAAGAAAGCTTTTATCTCTATGCATCCAAGCTCCTATCATTTAAATGCACTTGTGTCAAGAAACCGCCTAGGATCGAGCGCTATGGATGAGAGACTGCTTTCTTCATGCTGAAAAGAGGACACAGCAAGGAATATAAGACGGAAGCTAACATAACCTGCTACATAGGTGAGATTATTACCTTTATTTGAATATTTATTATATTTATAGTCTGACTTTGTTATATACCATTCAAGTCGCCTTATGCGTATAAGGGTTAGTATATAGAATGCATTTCCATCTCCTAATAGCCTTTTCAGCATTCCCACCACCTCCTAGTAAGCTTTTATGTATAGCCTAACAGTGACAGTATTATAGAGAACACACAGTAGACAAAATGCAAAGTTTTATAAAGCTTTATTGAGCGCACTGAATATATAACCGATGTGAGATTTAAAAAAAAAAAATACAGAATATAGAGTTATTACATTAATGAATGCATAAGAATTATTACACAAATGTGAATAACACTGTATAATGTTAACAGATATATAGTCCCATGTCTTATTCCTGGTGTGGGTAGCATAACAGATGAAGTCCAGTTTGTTTGAGGTGCAACAGTGCAAAAGTCTTTTTGCCTTAAAGTTTAAGATCCATCAAGTCCTTTATTAAAAAATCCATCTTCAAAGATTCAATCAATTCACGAGTACAAGCGTCTGCAGAGATATCACTCACAACATCAGTATAGTTTTTCTCACGAATGTGTGACTCTGCGTCATATGCCTGATCAGCGCAGGGAAATTGGTTCCATGAATTACGCCATTTTTATAAACCAGTTTGTGCTTATCGTTCCATGTGATAATATCCCGGCGATTGAGTAGTGCAGTCAGCAATCGCTCCGTGTTTTTCTTGCACGAGTGTGACAGGTCCCAGTGTTGTATGACACCCGCTATTTCTGCATCATAATGCGATCGATCAGCAGCGTGTATGGACGGAATTGCGTAGTCTGAGTCCATATTAAAGTTTTATCACTTCGATATAGCTATGAGCTCTGTCCTGGTATGATTTCTGTCTGCAGAGTTCAATAGTTCACTATAGTGCGATGAGTTGCTTTGATTTAGTCATGCCAAGCACTAATGATTTCTGTCCCCTGAGTTCAAAAGCTGTCATTAGTGTAATGAGCTGTTTGTATTTAGTCACGGCAATCACTAATGTCCAGCCACCAGTAGGTGGGCTGTGTATTGATGAATGGGGGTATGTCTTGTATTAGTTACACAGCTGCAACCAGTAGCTAATTAGTTCCAGCTCAGGCAGGATGTCAATATAGTAATGAATGAAGATGTCTATTATTACACAGCTAGAATCAATAAGAGCTCTGTTAACAGCTAACACGTGTATCTATCTTTCTATCTATTATACTTCATGTATCTAACTATTATTTAAAGTTGCACAGATCATATTAAAAATACAGGGTATTTGACACCGGTATTGGGTATGACAAAATTTGTCTTTTATAAAATCTTATACAAAATCATCATTTTTTAAAAATCAGACGTAAAGAAACGTAAAATGCGATCATAAGATAATCCACAAGCTATGTAATATAATACAAACACTCAGTAATGTCCACAAAATACACTGTCAGTATCCGGAATTTGGTTATTCTGATATGTGTACCTATCACAGTTTCTTTTTAAAAACTCTATAAAAGCTGCTGGAAAAATGGGACTATCTGGAGCTAGCCCATAACTATCGAAAAAGACGTTTCTCTCCAAGTTACATAGTACAATTAACACCCAGTGTCGCCCTCGTTGAGTGGAATCATCAGTATTAATTATATAAGCCGAAGGTCTTTTATCCACATTGAAGTCACTCAGGCATACACCAGCAAAAATTTGCAAAGTATAAGGATCAGATTTAAAGGGGTTGTCCCGCGAAACAAAGTGGGGGTATACACTTCTGTATGGCCATATTAATGCACTTTGTAATGTACATTGTGCATTAATTATGAGCCATACAGAAGTTATTCACTTACCTGTTCCGTTGTTGGCGTCCTCGTCTCCATGGTGCAGTCTAATTTTCAGCGTCTAATCGCCCGATTAGATGCGCTTGCGCAGTCCGGTCTTCTTCTTTTCTGAATGGGGCCGCTCGTGCCGGAGAGCGGCTCCTCGTAGCTCCGCCCCGTCACGTGCCGATTCCAGCCAATCAGGAGGCTGGAATCGGCAATGGACCGCACAGAAGACCTGCGGTCCACCGAGGGTGAAGATCCCGGCGGCCATCTTCTCAAGGTAAGTAAGAAGTCACCGGAGCGTGGGGATTCAGGTAAGCACTATCCGTTTTTTTTTTTTAACCCCTGCATCGGGTTTGTCTCGCGCCGAACGGGGGGGCTATTGAAAAAAAAAAAAAAAACGTTTCGGCGCGGGACAACCCCTTTAAGGAGATTCGTAAGTTGAATAGTATTCATAATTTAATTGTAATCATACAGAACTTCTCTTCTGTGATTTATTTCCAGAATAGCGGAGTTGGGAAGGGAAATCTTATTTCCTCTCGCAGGTTCCCAGTTTTAACAAGGGAGAAGTGCATACCCGGTTCCAAGTCTGGGAAAGGTCAAAAGCAAAAAATGTGTAGCCGCTAATGAACTCATTCCTATCAATCGAAATCGAACTGTCTGCTCTCTGCTTTCTCGAAATATGTACGAGAGCCATGTATTACCTAATAGCTAATTCGGCCTGAAAATCAGGTTGAAAAGGCCTGGCTGGAATCTGTTGACCATCCAGATACAAGGCCGCATGGTTTACAGAATAATGGTGAAAGCAGAGGAGATTTTTTTGGAAGCTATCATTGTCCACAAAGCCTAATATCACAGTTTTAGGGATCTGTCCCAGGAACAAATTTTCATGGTTGGCTATCCTACTTCCTATTGCTATACTATAGACTTTTAGGGTAGACCGATCCAAACTATATTTAGCCGAGGTCGCTAGTAGCGCTTGATTGTGCCCTGTGTGGACAGCTGGGGATACTTGTACTCTCTTGATGAAAATTGAAGAATGAAGGATTTGAACTTTAAAACCGTCAGGGTCAGCGGACATAAGGCAGAAAGTCTTTATTTCTAGTCAGTTTTATCTTTAAATCCAGGCCATTCAAGATAAGCTTCGGCTGATTAAATATATATCGCTATAAATAGGTACCAGAAGCTCCACAGTTTTAGAATGCTGTATTGCGGCGGCTCTTTTAGCGAAGTGTTACGTGTGCTGCTGAGACATGTTGTACTATTGTGATTCCAGCAGCACAGCACTTTCAGGGTTAATGATTGAGCTGGCTGGGTGTGGTACTTTCTGCTAGCCAATCCCCTGGATCTGTGCTCACATATAAACCCAGCTCCTGGTCAGTCTGTATGGCCACTAAGGTGAGTAGTCATGAATGCTTGTCTGGTGGAGTTTGCAGTGTGACTTGGTTCATGTCCGTTTGTATGTTTAAATTCTGTCAGTTTTGTGTTAGCTTGCTGTGTGACCTGCTATCTGTGTCCTGTCCTGTTGCAGCGTGAGGTGTGAACGCTGTCCAGTTCTGCTGGACTCCTGGTTAGTGTAGGGACTAGCAGTATAACCAGGAGCCGTGAAGTGGCCTGCTAGCTTTCAACATCTTGTACAAAATGTCAACCAATACCTGGTATTTATATTCAGCTTCCAATCTGTTACTAGTGGTTGCATGTTGTATGCAGTGTATTCTGGGTCTGTCATGTGGCATGTGAATGCATCTTGTTCTGGTGCATGGCTCCTAGGATCAGCTAGGGCCCAGATCCAAAGACCGCTGGGCTGCCCTTATTGGGGCAATGTCCCCGCTCAGGTAGGGCCACTCTCATTCCTCCTTGTAGCACAGGATCAGTTGCCTGAAACCGGTGTGAGTCCTGTGTGACCCTGGTGATACCCGTGTGCGTCCCCTTTGGTCACGATCGTGTGGGTCCCGTGCTTTGCCTGCCCACACGATCGTAACATAATGCACCCCCTTTTGTAAGAGGGGGGGCATTATGTTCAGGTGTGGAGTATGTTCAGGTGTGGGTTATGTTGTATGTTATGTTCAGGTGTGGATAGTCATGTTCTGAGTATGTTGGTTAGAGATGAGCGAGCACCAAAATGCTCGGGTGCTCGTTATTCGGGACAAACTTTTCGCGATGCTCGAGGGTTCGTTTCGAGTAACGAACCCCATTGAAGTCAATGGGCGACCCGAGCATTTTTGTATTTCGCCGATGCTCGCTAAGGTTTCCTTGTGTGAAAATCTGGGCAATTCAAGAAAGTGATGGGAACGACACAGCAACGGATAGGGCAGGCGAGGGGCTACATGTTGGGCTGCATCTCAAGTTCACAGGTCCCACTATTAAGCCACAATAGCGGCAAGAGTGGGCCCCCCCCCTCCCAAAAACTTTTACTTCTGAAAAGCCCTCATTAGCATGGCATACCTTAGCTAAGCACCACACTACCTCCAACAAAGCACAATCACTGCCTGCATGACACTCCACTGCCACTTCTCCTGGCTTACATGCTGCCCAACCGCCCCCCCCTCCCCCCCACAGCGCACACCAAAGTGTCCCTGCGCAGCCTTCAGCTGCCCTAATGCCTCACCACCCTCATGTCTATTTAGAAGTGCGTCTGCCATGAGGAGGAACCGCAGGCACACACTGCAGAGGTTGGCACGGCTAGGCAGCGACCCTCTTTAAAAGGGGCGGGGCGATAGCCCACAATGCTGTACAGAAGCAATGAGAAATAGAATCCTGTGCCACCGCCATCAGGAGCTGCACACGTGGGCATAGCAATGGGGAACCTATGTGTCACACACTATTCATTCTGTCAAGGTGTCTCTGCATGCCCCAGTCAGACTGGTAATATGTACCTTAACAGTAACCGCGTTGGTGGTAATGTGGTGGTGACTGCGGACCTAGTAGCGCGGTTTTATTTTGTTGGTTTTCGGAATGTGGCCAGGATTAAGTGGGCCGTGGCAGGGGGATGGTGGGGGGTCTCTCTTGTAGTGTCGGTAAAGGTGAAATTCTTGGACTGCCACCAGACGAACCAATGCAAAGGCATTTGCCAAGAATGTTTGTTTGCCCTGTTGGAGGAGGAGGGGGATGTTTTTGAGGCACTACGTGTCCTCTACACGTGTCCGTGGTTATATGCACCTTTACAGTAACCGCGTTGGTGGGAAATGGCCTCGCCGCCATCATGTCTTTGGGAAGCCTCTGTTTCCACACCCCAGAGACATACCATTAGCAGCGGTATAGGCAGAGCCCAGAATTCGTAACATTTCAGCCGTAGCATTAGGACAGGCCCCACTAACATATCACTAGCAGCATTATAGCGGGAGCGCAGTCTTCGTTCCATGTCAGCAATAGTAGCACTCAAGACAGGCCCCACTAACATATCACTAGCAGCATTATAGCGGGAGCGCAGTCTTCGTTCCATGTCAGCAATAGTAGCACTCAAGACAGGCCCCAGTAACAATTCCGAAGCAGCAGTATAGTGGGAGCGCAGTCTTCGTTCCATTTCAGTAGCTGCAGTATAGCCAAGGCCCAAGTTACATTTATGTAGCTAAAGTGTAGGCCAACCCCACACACACTTCTGTACCATGAGTGCAGGTGAAGAACATACAAATTGCTATGATTACACTGTAGGTGAGGGCCCCAAAAAATTGGTGTACCAACAGTACTAATGTACCTCAGTAAAAATTGGCCATGCCCAACCAAGATGGCAGGTGAAACCCATTAATCGCTTTGGTTAATGTGGCTTAAGTGGTAACTAGGCCTGGAGGCAGCCCAGTTTAACGAAAAATTGGTTCAAGTTAAAGTTTCAACGCTTTTAAGAGCATTGAAACATATAAAAATTGTTTCGAAAAATTAGATGAGTGAGCCTTGTGGCCCTAAGAAAAATTGCCCGTTCAGCGTGATTACCTGAGGTTTCAGGAGGAGGAGCAGGAGGAGGAGGAGGAATATTAGACACAGATTGATGAAGCAGAAATGTCCCCGTTTTGGATGGTGAGAGAGAACGTAGCTTCCATCCACGGGTGCATAATACGTATTGCTTACGTATCGCTGCTGTCCGCTCGTGGAGAAGAGAAGTCTGGGGAAATCCAGGCTTTGTTCATCTTGATGAGTGTTAACCTGTCGGCACTGTCGGTTGACAGGCGGGTACGCTTATCTGTGATGATTCCCCCAGCCGCACTAAACACCCTCTCCGACAAGACGCTAGCCGCAGGACAAGCAAGCACCTCCAGGGCATACAGCGCTAGTTCAGGCCACGTGTCCAGCTTCGACACCCAGTAGTTGTAGGGGGCAGAGGCGTCACCGAGGATGGTCGTGCGATCGGCTACGTACTCCCTCACCATCCTTTTACAGTGCTCCCGCCGACTCAGCCTTGACTGGGGAGCGGTGACACAGTCTTGCTGGGGAGCCATAAAGCTGGCCAGGCCCTTAAAGACTGTTGCACTGTCTGGGCTGTACATGCTGCTCGATCTACGCACCTCCCCTGCTACATGGCCCTCGGAACTGCGCCTTCTGCCACTAGCGCTGTCGGATGGGAATTTTACCATCAGCTTGTCCGCCAGGGTCCTGTGGTATAGCAACACTCTCGAACCCCTTTCCTCTTCGGGAATGAGACTGGGAAGGTTCTCCTTATAGCGTGGGTCGAGCAGTGTGTACACCCAGTAATCCGTAGTGGCCAGAATGCGTTGAATGCGAGGGTCACGAGAAAGGCATCCTAACATGAAGTCAGCTATGTGTGCCAGGGTACCTGTACGCAACACATGGCTGTCCGCACTAGGAAGATCACTTTCAGGATCCTCCTCCTCCTCCTCCTCCTCCTCAGGCCATACACGCTGAAATGATGACAGGCAACCAGCATGGGTACCGTCAGCAGTGGGCCAAGCTGTCTCTTCCCCCTCCTCCTCATCCTCCTCATCCTCCTCCTCCTCCTCCTCCTGAACGCGCTGAGATATAGACAGGAGGGTGCTCTGACTATCCAGCGACATACTGTCTTCCCCCGGCTCTGTTTCCGAGCGCAAAGCGGCTGCCTTTATGGTTTGCAGGGAAGTTCTCAAGATGCATAGCAGAGGAATGGTGACGCTAATGATTGCAGCATCGCCGCTCACCACCTGGGTAGACTGATCAAAGTTTCGAAGGACCTGGCAGATGTCTGCCAACCAGGGCCACTCTTCTGAAAAGAATTGAGGAGGCTGACTCCCACTGCGCCGCCCATGTTGGAGTTGGTATTCCACTATAGCTCTACGCTGCTCATAGAGCCTAGCCAACATGTGGAGCGTAGAGTTCCACCGTGTGGGCACGTCGCACAGCAGTCGGTGCACTGGCAGATTAAAGCGATGTTGCAGGGTGCACAGGGTGGCAGCGTCCGTGTGGGACTTGCGGAAATGTGCGCAGAGCCGGCGCACCTTTACGAGCAGGTCTGACAAGCGTGGGTAGCTTTTCAGAAAGCGCTGAACCACCAAAAAAAAAAGACGTGGGCCAGGCATGGCACGTGCGTGAGGCTGCCGAGCTGCAGAGCCGCCACCAGGTTACGCCCGTTGTCACACACGACCATGCCCGGTTGGAGGCTCAGCGGCGCAAGCCAACGGTCCGTCTGCTCTGTCAGACCCTGCAGCAGTTCGTGGGCCGTGTGCCTCCTATCTCCTAAGCTGAGTAGTTTCAGCACGGCCTGCTGACGCTTGCCCACCGCTGTGCTGCCACGCCGCGCGACACCGACTGCTGGCGACGTCCTGCTGCTGCTCCTGCACATCTAGATTGCGAGACAGAGATTGAGGAGGAGGAGGAGGAGGGTGCTTTAGTGGAAGAAGCATACACCGCCGCAGATACCACCACCGAGCTGGGGCCCGCAATTCTGGGGGTGGGTAGGACGTGAGCGGTCCCAGGCTCTGACTCTGTCCCAGCCTCCACTAAATTCACCCAATGTGCCGTCAGGGAGATGTAGTGGCCCTGCCCGCCTGTGCTTGTCCACGTGTCCGTAGTTAAGTGGACCTTGCCACTAACCGCATTGGTGAGGGCGCGTACAATGTTGCGGGAGACGTGGTCGTGCAGGGCTGGGACGGCACATCAGGAAAAGTAGTGGCGACTGGGAACTGAGTAGCGCGGGGCCGCCGCCGCCATCATAGCTTTGAAGGACTCCGTTTCCACAACCCTATACGGCAGCATCTCAAGGCTGATAAATTTGGCTATGTGGACGGTTAACGATTAAGCGTGCGGGTGCGTGGTGGCGTGCTTGCGCTCCAACACTTGCGCTAGCGACGGCTGGACTGTGCGGTGCGAGACATTGGTGGATGGGGCCGAGGACAGCGGAGGTGAGGGTGTGGGTGCAGGCCATGAGACGGTTGTGCCTGTGTCCTGAGAGGGAGGTTGGATCTCAGTGGCAGGTTGGGGCACAGGGGGAGAGGCAGCGGTGCAAACCGGAGGCGGTGAACGGCCTTCGTCCCACCTTGTGGGGTGCTTGGCCATCATATGTCTGCGCATGCTGGTGGTGGTGAGGCTGTTGGTGGTGGCTCCCCGGCTGATCTTGGCGCAACAAAGGTTGCACACCACTGTTCGTCGGTCGTCAGGCATCTCTGTGAAAAACTGCCAGACCTTAGAGCACCTCGGCCTCTGCAGGGTGGCATGGCGCGAGGGTGTGCTTTGGGAAACACTTGGTGGCTTATTCGGTCTGGCCCTGCCTCTACCCCTGGCCACCGCACTGCCTCTTGCAACCTGCCCTGCTGATGCTCTTGCCTCCCCCTCTGAAGACCTGTCCTGAGTAGGCGTTGCACACCAGGTGGGGTCAGTCACCTCATCGTCCTGCTGCTCTCCCTCCGAATCCTCTGTGCGCTGCTCCCTTGGACTTACTGCCCTTACTACTACCTCACTGCAAGACAACTGTGTCTCATCGTCATCGTCCTCCTCACCCACAGAAAGTTCTTGAGACAGTTGGCGGAAGTCCCCAGCCTCTTCCCCCGGACCCCGGGAACTTTCGAATGGTTGGGCATCAGTGACGATAAACTCCTCTGGTGGGAGAGGAACCACTGCTGCCCAATCTGAGCAGAGGCCCGAGAACAGTTCCTGGGAGTTTTCCCGCTCCTGAGCAGGTGTCATTGTAGTGGAGTGAGGAGGCTGGGAGGAAGGAGGAGCAGCAGACAGAGGATTCGGATTTGCAGCAGTGGACGGCGCAGAACTGTGGGTGGACGATAGGTTGCTCGAAGCACTTTCTGCCATCCAGGACAGGACCTGCTCACACTGCTCATTTTCTAATAAAGGTCTCCCGCGTGGACCCATTAATTGGGCGATGAATGTGGGGACGCCAGAAACGTGCCTCTCTCCTAATCGCGCAGCAGTCGGCTGTGACACACCTGGATCAGGAGCTCGGCCTGTGCCCACACCCTCACTTGGGCCTACGCGTCCTCGGCCACGTCCACGTCCTCTAGGCTTACCCCTACCCCTCAGCATGCTGTATTACCAGTGATTTGATTTCCCAGGCAGGAAATAAATTGGCGCAAGCCTGCAGGCCAAATATAATGTTTTCGCTTTTTTGCAAAGGGAAGACCCCACTGCGTGTATTCAATGAAAAACAAGAAGTTTAATATCTGTGGTGTGGCCCTCAAAAAGTGTCACACAAGTATAGTGTAGCAGAGTTATTAACTCTAGCAGAGCAGGTATTTGCCAGTCAGGAAAGACAAAGGCGCTAGGCTGCAGTAAAGCGTAGCTGGTTGCGTCTGATTTTTGTACGTTGTACACGCAGCACACACGTACACGCAGACTTTAGGACTGACACAGGCTGGCCAAATATAATTTCTTTTCCTTTTTAGCTTAGGGAAGCACCCACTGCGTATATTCAATGAACAAGAAGTTTAAGATCTGTGGTGTGGCCCTCAAAAAGTGTCACACAAGTATAGTGTAGCAGAGTTATTAACTCTAGCAGAGCAGGTATTTGCCAGTCAGGAAAGACAATGGCGCTAGGCTGCAGTAAAGCGTAGCTGGTTGCGTCTGATTTTTGTACGTTGTACACGCAGCACACACGTACACGCAGACCTTAGGACTGACACAGGCAGGCCAAATATAATTTCTTTTCCTTTTTAGCTTAGGGAAGCACCCACTGCGTATATTCAATGAACAAGAAGTTTAATATCTGTGGTGTGGCCCTCAAAAAGTGTCACACAAGTATAGTGTAGCAGAGTTATTAACTCTAGCAGAGCAGGTATTTGCCAGTCAGGAAAGACAATGGCGCTAGGCTGCAGTAAAGCGTAGCTGGTTGCGTCTGATTTTTGTACGTTGTACACGCAGCACACACGTACACGCAGACCTTAGGACTGACACAGGCAGGCCAAATATAATTTATTTTCCTTTTTAGCAAAGGGAAGACCCCACTGCGTGTATTCAATGAATAATGTATGTCTTCTGGCCCTGCCTACACAATTCTATCCCTGTAGTATTAATGCCGGGTGCAATGCTCTGCACAGCCGGTTTTGAGAAAAAAAAAAAATATGCAACACTGCTAACAGCAGCCTGGACAGTACTGCACACGGATAGAAGTGGCCCTAGAAAGGACCGTTGGGGTTCTTGAAGCCTACACTAACTCCTAACACTCTCCCTGCCTAACCCCCACTTCTGTCCCTATTGCTGGGCGCAATGCTCTGCAGATCCAATTTTGGACAAAAAAAATAAAAAATACTGTGCTAACACAGTACTGCACACTAGTAGATGTGGCCCTGAGAAGGGCCGTTGGGGTTCTTGAAGCCTACACTGACTCCTAACGCTCTCCCTACAGCAGCACCAGCAGCAGCACTTTCCCTCAGCTAAGTCACAAAGCATGTGTGGCGAGCCGCGGGAGGGGCCGATTTTTATACTCGGGTGACATCTGATCGCCCCAGCCACTCACAGCAGGGGGGTGGTATAGGGCTTGAACGTCACAGGGGGAAGTTGTAATGCCTTCCCTGTCTTTCAATTGGCCAGAAAAGCGCGCTAACGTCTCAGAGAGGAAACTGAAAGTAACCAGAACATCGCGTGGTACTCGTTACGAGTAACGAGCATCCCGAACACCCTAATATTCGCACGAATATCAAGCTCGGACGAGTACGTTCGCTCATCTCTAATGTTGGTCTTCATATGTATTGTAAACATTCTGTGTTGTAGTGTCTGTTGCATGCGGTTGTTGGAGCAAGTTTTCCCGTACTCCCCCGCAGATGGTTTGGACACCTGCTGTTCCTTCCCTTCCTGGCGTTCTGGGGTGGTGCACTCAGTAGGTGCGGTACGGTGACCGCGCAAGTGTAGCCACTCGCAGGTTTCTCCTTTCCCTTGGCAGGTGTGGCCTCCGAACATCTGATTTTTGTGTGCGTGGTGCGAGCTGGTGTCACCAGCCACGATTTTCCTTATAGCCAGATAGGAGTTCTGGCGGTCCTTCCCCTTGTACGGTGGGTGTGGTGGCTCCATACAACTTTGGTGGCATGCATGTTGTGTCTGAGTTCCATCTCAGTCTATATTCCTGTTCCGGTGTCCGTTTTGTGGCGAGGTGCGCCCTGCGGACGTAATTTGTTGTAGATTCCGATCCAATAGAAGCGTTTATGGATGGTAGCCTCTGTCTTGTGTATGCCAAAATGTCCCGACTGGTCGTGGTATGCATCTAAGACCATGTTAGCATCTCTTCTTGGGATCAGGATCTGATGTAGCCTCTCGTCAGAGACTGGATCAAGTGAGTTGCGCATGATCACACCTTTTTGAAGGAATAGACGTTTTCTCTGTCTCCACTGGCGAACAAGTTCAATATCTGGATGAGCATGACGTAGTCGTGTTGGTACTCTACCAGCAGTAATGTAGTCACAAATCTCTCCAAGAACACGACTTTCACTCTGGATTGACTTCCACATAGAAGGATCCGGTAAGGGCTCAGGTGCTTTTTCAGGCAGTTGGTTACTATCTGCAGGTGCAGTGATAGCGTTCTGTAGGGCAAACCTGTTGTAGAAGGGAGGCATTTCCCACCTCTTCCCAGTTATCATCTTGTGGGGGTTCTTCTCCAACTTGTAGGCCGGACAAAGCATCTGCATTGACGTTGGACTTGCCACTTCTGTACTTAACAGTGAATGAGTAGTTCGCCAATCTGGAAGCCCATCTTTGCTCCAAGGCACCTAGCTTCACAGTATCAAGATGCACCAGGGGGTTGTTATCAGTATACACAGTGAATGGCATAGCTGCAAGGTAATCTTTGAATTTTTCAATGACGGCCCACACCAGAGCTAGCAGCTCTAACTTGAAGGAACTGTAGTTTCCATCATTCCTTTCAGCACCTCGTAAACTACGGCTTCCATATGCGATGACTCTCTTTGTTATCCTGAACTTGAGACAACACGGCTCCAAGACCCTGATAGCTGGTATCAGTATAGAGACAAAACGGTTGACTATAGTTTGGATATGCCAATATCGGAGGTTGGGTCAAGAGGGTTTTCAGCATCTGAAAAGCAGTTTCTTGTCTTTCTGACCAATCGACAGGAAGCTTACGGTTGTAACTTTCCTTTGGACATCCACGTAATAGTTCATTTAGTGGTTCAGTCACTTGGGCAAAGTGTGGAATAAAGCGGCGGTAATAACCAGCGAATCCCAAGAAACTTCGTACTTTCTTAATAGTTGCTGGTGTCGGCCAATTTTTCACATCAGCAATCTTCTCTGGGTCTGGTTGTATTCCTTCCGCACTGACTACATGTCCAAGGTAGCTGACTTTTGGTTTTAGCAGGTGACATTTGGAAGGTTTAATCTTTAATCCATGTTTGATAAGCACTCCGAAAACTTCTGCCAAGTGATGCAAGTGTTCCTGATACGTCCGGGAGTAGACAATGACGTCATCGAGGTACAACAAAACGCTCTGGAAATTCACATGACCTAAGCACCACTCCATGAGTCGCTGGAATGTTGCGGGAGCATTGCAGAGTCCGAATGGCATGCCATTAAATTCGAAAAGTCCCATGGGAGTAGTAAATGCAGTTTTCTCCCTGTCTTCAGGTGCCATAGGTACTTGCCAATAGCCACTGGTCAAGTCCAGGGTGGAAAAATAGGCAGCTGAGCCGAGGGCAGTGAGTGACTCTTCGATACGCGGCAATGGGTACGCATCCTTGTGCGTAATATTGTTAAGTTTCCGATAGTCCACACAGAAGCGGATTGATCCATCTTTCTTCTTAACAAGAACCAATGGGGCAGCCCAGGGGCTTTGGCTTTCAGAGATGACGTCGGCTTCCTTCATCTCTCGCAGCATTTTCTTCACATCCTGGTACATTGATGGAGGAATTGGTCGATGTCTTTCTTTAACAGGAGGATGATCACCAGTGGCTATGCGATGTCGGATAAGGGTAGTCTTTCCAAAATCCAAGGGGTGTTTGCTGAAAGCCTGATGATACTGCTTGGCAACATTCAGAGCTCCATTTACTCTATCAGCAGGAGTACTGGTGTCTCCCACGTGGAGTTCTGTCCACCAAGGACTTGAAGTTGATTTGCCTTTATCTCTAGTGGCTCCTATCGACTGTTGAGTGGCAGCAGGGCTATTCTTCACCACATCCTCAGGATGAAATTGATACAACTGAGCCACTGGGTGAAATTTGTGCAGAACTACTGGTGCATCACTTAAATTCACTAACCGTACTGGTACTCTACCGTTTGAGACGGTGACAAGACTTCTTGCTGCTTTCACCAGTGGTTGTCCATCTAGCTGAATAGCTTCTAGCAAGGCTGGATAGTCTTTATTTGCAATACCCGGTCGGGCACGACACCAGATTATAGTTTCTGCATTAGGTGGTAGTGTCACAGGTCTAGCATCTTGAACTCTGACGCGGCAGATTTCACCTTTTTGGTTTACAAACCTCTGCTGAGCAGTAAGAACTTTGATATGATGCTGTAAAACTTTCTTATATGAAAAAGAAGCAGTAGGGAGAGAAGCACGCAAGGCATCCAACATTTCAACAAAACAATGACGCATTATATTCATGCCTAAAATAAACTCAGCAGCACCTTCATCTTCTACATCTGTGACTACTACACCCTGATCAGGCAATCTCATATCACCCACTTGCACATTAGGTTCCCAGTAACCCACTAATGGTATAACTTGACCATTGCTTGCATATAGAGTCAAATCATTAATAACAGGTGTTCGCAAATCATTACAGTCCCAATGTTTTAGAAACGTTTTCTTACATATAGTCGACACTTGTGATCCTGTGTCCACTAATGCTTCCAGTGGTACACCATCAATACGAATAGTTATATAGGGGCAGGAGGAGACATAGTGTGAGGCTCCTGCTTTGGAGGCTCTCCGGGTCGGACCTTCTTTCGTTATTCCTGAGGGGCGGTCCGCGACCTCAGGGGCAGCCCGTTTAACTGCCAACATTGAGCTTTGGTGTGACCCGGCTTATTACAGTAGAAACAGGTGGGCCTCTCGCCCCTAACATTTTAAGCAGGAGGGGGTCGTACAGGATGTGGATGGCGTGGGCGATGCTCTGGTGGAAAGGCTCTGTGAAGTGGTGGTTCACTAGCTGCGGATGTGGACTGGGAAGCGAGCTCTTGCAAGGTTTTAGTCATTTCTAACATCATCTCAGTCATTATATCCACCTGCTTTGGGGTTAGGGCTTCAGGAGCAGGGGTAGAATTTTGCGCAGCTTGTGTAATCTGCGGAACACTATGTAATGACCTTTCGGGGGCAACAAAAGTCTCTGCTGTGACTCGTGATGGAAATGCACCAGCAGTAGGCCTCTCAGGAGGTGTGTCAGTTCTTAACACCTGTTGCACCATGGACTTAAAAGTTGAGAAGGATATGCCTGGGTGCTGGACAGCCAACATGCGCAGCTGTGTCTGAGTCATCTTAGAGTCTATGCCCTCAATGAATCTGTCCATCAGTATTTTGTCAACTTCCACTGCAGCAATAGTGTCTATTTCCTGAACAGCCAAAAATGCAGTTTGCAGGGCCACTGCGTAGGCCCGAATAGTCTCACCTGGTCTCTGACGCCTTTCATAGAAACGTAGTCTGACCTCTGTTGGTGACTGGATCTCAAACTCCTTCTTGAGCTTAGCCAAGATCTGCTCAACGCTGGTCTTTTCAGAAGCTGGCCAGGTACGAACTTCTTCTAGAGCAGGTCCCTGAAGTTGTCCCAGCAGCAACTGCGCCTGCTGAATGGGGGAAAGAGAGACAAACTGGAACACGGCTAAGAGTTTCTCGCGGAAGTCCCTGAGAGTGTTAGGGTCCCCATGATAGGTTGGCAGCGTTGGAGTCCCGAGGAAAACTGGCATTCCCGTCATGGTAGCAGCCGGCATGGTTGGTGGGTTTGCGCTTGTTGCCGAGGTAAGAATCGCACTGCCAGTAGATGGCGGTGTGGCGTCGCTGCCTGATTGCTCACTTGTGCTGGGATCAGACATGCTGGCAACTTTGAATCTACTGTCTCTTTAAGGCAATTGTTGACTTTGTGCAGCAGCAGTGAAATGACGTTCAGTCTCTTTATAGCTGCACTTCAACTTAAAGGGCTCCTCCTCTTTAACACCGACACTGTTGGAGAAATCCCTGATGTGGCCACAAAAGGGCGCTGTACTTTGGATTTTGCACAATAAGCACAGTCTCAAATCATCCTGTTAGTGTGACGCCAGAAAAAGGGGAAAGTTGTGGTAACATAGTATGTAAGGCTGAATGAAGACAATGTCCATCTAGTCCAGCCTGTCTATCCTACTGTGTTGATCCAGAGGAAGGCAAAAAACCCCAAGGCCAGAAGCCAATTAGCCCTTTTGGGGAAAAAATTCCTTCCCGACTCCTTAATGGCAATCAGACTGTTCCCTGGATCAACCCCTAAGGCCTCATGTCCACGGGAAAAATATGATTTAGGATCCGCAGCGGATTACCCGCATGCGGATCCGCACCCCATAGGGATGCATTGACCACCCGCGGGTAGATAAATACCCGCGGATGGTCAATAAAAGGGATTTTAAAAAAAATGGAGCATGAAAAAATCTGGACCATGCTCCATTTTCGTGCGGGTCTCCCGCGGGGACGGCTCCCGCGGGTTTCTATTGAAGCCTATGGAAGCCGTCCGGATCCGCGGGAGACCTAAAATAGGAATTTAAAAGAATTTACCCATCCGGAGCGGACCGGGAAGGTCTTCTCTTTCTCACGGCCGGATCATTCTTGCTTCGGCTCGGCGGATGTGCCCGGCGCATGCGCGCGGCACGTCGACGACGTGCCGGCGACGTGCCACCGGTGTGAGGAATTCATCCGCCGGCCGAAAAAGAAGATCCGGCCGTGAGGAAGAGCAGACCTTCCCCGCCCGCTACGGATAGGTAAATTCTTTTAAATTCTTATTTTCAGCGCTCATGTCCGCGGGGCAGGAGGGACCCGCTACGGATTCTACATGTAGAATCCGTAGCGGGCCTGATTTTCCCCGCGGACATGAGGCCTAATAGTTCCTACCTTCCTATATACCCGGATTGACACTTAACCTAAGATTTATATCCTGTAATGTCCTTCTTCTCCAGAAAGACATCAAGTCCCCTTTTAAACTCCTCTATGGATTTTGCCATCACCACTTCCTCCGGTAGAGAGTTCCACAGTCTAACCGCTCTTACAGTAAAGAATCCCCTTCTATGTTGGTGATGAAACCTACTTTCCTCTAATCGTAGCGGATGTCCTCTTGTTACCGTCGTGGTCCTGGGTGTAAACAGATCGCGGGAGAGATCCATGTGTTGTCCCCTCATGTACTTATACATGGTTATTTGGTCGCCTCTTAACCTTCTTTTTTCTAGAGTAAATAGTCCCAATTTGGATAGCCTCTCTGGGTATTCCAGTCCCGTCATTCCATGTATTAGTTTAGTTGCCCTTCTTTGAACCCCTTCAAGCACTGTGACATCTTTCCTGAGCACCGGTGACCAGAATTGTACGCAGTATTCCATGTGAGGCCTGACAAGTGCCTTATATAATGGAAGGATAATGTTCTCGTCCTTCGCCCTTATACCTCTTTTAATGCACCCCAAGACTTTATTTGCCTTTGCAGCAGCTGACTGGCATTGGTTACTCCAGTTTAGTCTTTTATTTCCACTAATACCCCCAGATCCTTTTCCATATCACTTTTCCCCAGCGGTACCCCATTAAGTGAATATTTGTGACATCCGTTTCTCCTGCCCATGTGCATAGTCTTACATTTTTCAACATTGAACTTCATTTGCCATTTTCCTGCCCAAGGCCCCTAGCTTATCCAGGTCCCTTTGTAGCCGCACATTGTCCTCCTTTGCATTAATTATATTGTATAATTTAGTGTCATCTGCAAATATTGATATTTTGCTGTGCAGCCCCTCTATCAGGTCATTGATAAATATGTTGAACAGAGTGGGGCCTAATACTGAACCCTGTGGCACCCCGCTAGCGACTGTGGTCCAATCAGAGTACGAACCATTTATTACCACCCTCTGCTTTCTATCATTGAGCCAATTTTTTACCCACTTACACATGTTTTCGCCCAGACCGAGCTGCCTTATTTTGTATATTAGCCTATAATGTGGCACGGTGTCAAAGGCTTTAGAGAAGTCCAGATATACAAGATCAATAGATTCTCCCTGGTCCAGCTTAGAGCTTACTTCATCGTAGAAACTGATCAGATTTGTCTGACATGAGCGACCCTTCATGAATCCATGCTGGTGAGGAGTTATTCCCTTATTCTCCTTGAGGTACTCATCGATGGCGTCTCTCAGAATCCCCTCGAAAATTTTTCCCGTTACTGAAGTGAGACTTACTGGCCTGTAGTTACCAGGCTCACTTTTGCTCCCTTTTTTATAAATTGGAACCACGTTGGCAATGCGCCAATCCAATGATACTACACCGGTCTTGATAGTGTCTAGAAATATTAGGTATAGCGGCCTAGCTATCTCGTCACTTAGTTCCCTTAGTATCCTTGGGTGTAATCCATCTGGGCCTGGCAATTTATCAATTTTAGTTTTCTTTAGACGCTTCCGCACCTCCTCCTGCGTAAGGTATGAGATATTTTGTGAGGGGTTCGTTTTATTCCCCTGCATCTCGTGTGGCATTTCCTTTTCATTTGTGAATACACTTGTTTTTTAAAGGGCCAGCGCTCTCCCTGAAAATCCTTTTGCTGTTAAAGGGGTTGTCCCGAGGCAGCAAGTGGGTCTATACACTTCTGTATGGCCATAATAATGCACTTTGTAATATACATTGTGCATTAATTATGAGCCATACAGAAGTTATAAAAAGTTTTTTACTTACCTGCTCCGTTGCTAGCGTCCTCGTCTCCATGGTGCCGACTAATTTTCGCCCTCCGATGGCCAAATTAGCCGCGCTTGCGCAGTCCGGGTCTTCTGTAGTCTTCTATGGAGCCGCTCGTGCCAGAGAGCGGCTCCGTGTAGCTCCGCCCCGTCACGTGCCGATTCCAGCCAATCAGGAGGCTGGAATCGGCAGTGGACCGCACAGAAGAGCTGCGGTCCACGGAGCAAGAGGTTCCCGGCGGCCATCTTCACAGGTAAGTATAGAAGTCACCGGAGCGCGGGGATCAAGGTAAGCGCTCCGGTAAGCTGTCTGTACGTCCCTGCATCGGGGTTGTCTCGCGCCGAACGGGGGGGGGGTTGAAAAAAAAAAAAACCCGTTTCGGCGCGGGACAACCCCTTTAATATAGTTGAAAAATAGCTTCGGGTTGTTTTTGCTCTCTTTGGCGATCCATCTTTCTGCTTCCTCCTTGGCAGTTTTGATCGTATCTTTGCATATTTTGTTTTTTTCCCTGTATGATTTTAGCGCTTCTTCGCTGCCTTCTTGCTTTAGTAGTTTGAACGCTTTCTTTTTTTTCGTTTATTGCCCCTCTTACCGTCTTGTCGAGCCACATTGGTTTCCTTTTAGGTGAGTTTTTTATTTTTAAAGGGAATGAACTGCTCACATGAGGTGATTAGGATCCTTTTGAACTTTTCCCATTTGTCCTCTGTACCGTTATTTTTGAGGATGTTGTCCCAATTAATGTTACCGATAGTAGTTCTAAGCTCATCAAATTTTGCTTTACTAAAGTTTAGTTTCTTTGTCGCTCCTTGATAAGGCTTCCTATTGATTGACAGCTGGAAGTTGATTATATTGTGGTCACTGTTCCCCAAGTGCCCCTCAACCTGCACCCCCTTTATACGTTCCGGTTTGTTGGTTAGTACTAGGTCCAGAATGGCCCTCCCTCTTGTTGGTTCCTGCACAAGTTGGTTCAGGTAATTATCTTTAATTACTCTCAAGAACTTATCACCCCTGTGAGATTTGTACGTTTCTTTCTCCCATGTTATATCTGGATAATTAAAGTCCCCCATGATAATTACTTCGTTGCGCTTTGACACCTCTTCTATCTGCCTTAGTAGTAAGTTTTCAGTTTCTTCTGTTGCTTTTGGTGGTCTATAGAAGACCCCTATCAGGATTTTGTTTTTTCCTCCCTGTATTTCTACCCACAGAGATTCCACCTGTTCGTCTCCTACCCCTATATCCTCCCGTAGCCTCGGCTTCAAGTTCGATTTGACGTACAGACATACCCCCCCCTTTCTGGTTCCTTCGGTCACTTCTGAAGAGATTGTACCCCTGCAAATTCACCGCCCAATCGCACTTATCATCAAGCCATGTTTCCGTAATTCTGACTATATCATAGTTTTCATCAGTCATTCTCGCTTCAAGCTCACCCACTTTACCAATCAGACTTCTTGCATTCGTGGTCATACAATTTATATCATTTTTTTTGTTTTTTAAATTTGTTTTGTTGCTACTCGTACTTATGGCTGATCTATCAGTTCTAACTTTACTAACCCCACCCCCTGCTCGACCCCCATTCCCTTTGCTTGGACCCGGATCGCTAGCTACACTGGCTACCCCACTATTTTTCATTTTACCCTCCCCCCCAGTCCCTAGTTTAAACACTCCTCCAGCCTTCTAGCCATCTTATCCCCCAGCACAGCTGCACCCTCCCCATTAAGATGCAGCCCGTCCCTACAGTAGAGCCTGTAGCCGACAGCAAAGTCAGCCCAGTTCTCCAGGAACCCAAATCCCTCCTTCTTACACCAATTCCGGAGCCACTTGTTTACCTCCCTAAGATCCTGCTGCCTTTCTAGTGTGGCTTTAGGTACAGGTAGTATTTCCGAGAAAACTATCCTGGAGGTCCTCGCCCTGAGCTTGGACCCTAGGTCCCTGAAATCATTTTTGAGGGCCCTCCGTTGACCTCTAACTTGTTCATTGGTGCCAACGTGCACCATGACCATAATCTGTCAATCCGATCCGCGATGTGTCGAACTCGAGCGCCAGGAAGACAACACACCGTTCGACGATCCCGGTCTTTATGGCAGATTGCCCTCTCTGTCCCCCTAATAATTGAGTCCCCCACCACTAGAACCTGTCTAGCCTGCCCTGCACTCCCTGTCCCCGTCTCACTGGAGCAGTCATCCCCCTGGCGTTCAGAGGGCATGTCGTGCTGCAGCGGTGCTGGCTCTGTAATGGCATCGCCCTCATCTGCCAACGTTGCAGACATGTTGGGTTGTGCCAGTTCAGGACCAGCCTCCCTGGATCTATTCCCTCTACGCCTCCTTCTATCTGACACCCAGCTGACTGCCTGCTCCTCCTGCACTTCCATACCGGGGGTTAATACAACAGGCTAGCAAGGGCTTTAGTTCTCATGTCACGTGGCAGGGTGGCTTCACTAACCTGATGGTCCCGGGTTCCACACCATACCCTTTTGTCAAGGGAGCTGCTTCAGTTATACGGAGTGCAGGATGGACTTCTGACACTGGGATTTCGTGAAACAGCTTTAACCCCTTGAGTGGCACGCCCGGAAATTTTCCGGGACGAGCTCCACTGCTCATAGCAACATAGCCCGGAAGATTTCCGGGCTATGTATCACTATGGGAGCTGCAGAGCACAATGCCACAAGCTGTGACAGTGTGCTCTGCCTGCACAGACCCACATAGAGCAATGCAGGACTTTGAAAAACCAGCAGAAGATATTGCCGATGTGCCGGCAACCTCCTGCTTTGTTTACAGGTTGCCATAGAGACCATCGGCTTGTCAGAAGCAAGCCGATGGTCTCTGTGGCAGGGAGAGCTTGCTGCTTGGCTGTCAGAGGACAGCTAGGTACTAGCTCTTACAGCAGAGATCAGAGAAAACCTCCGATCTCTGCTGTGTTAACCCTTTACATGCTGCAGTCTATGTGACTGCAGCATGTAAAGGGCTGTCACTGCAGCATGTAAAGGGCTGTCACCATCGGACCCCCGGAATGTGATCAGGGGGTCCTGATGGGTCCCTGTGGAAGTCCCCTAAAGGGACAAAAAATTAAAATAAAAAAAAATTAAAAAAGTAAAAAAATAATAAAAAAAATTATAAAAACACTTGTCTCCCTTTACTGTGTAAAAAATCAAAAATACAATCACACATGAGGTATCCGTGTGCGTCGTAATGACCCAGAGAAGGAAGTTAATACATTATTTAACCCCTTAATGGCATGGCCCCTTTTTTTCTTTTTTCCCCCATTTCTTTTTTTCCTCCCCCGTTTAAAAAAAATCACAACTTGTCCCGCAAAAAACAAGCCCTTATATGGCCATGTCAATGGAAAAATGAAAAAGTTAAGGCTCTTGAGACGCAACTGCAAAATTAGTTGAAATTCAATGATTAGACCATTTTAAAAAACCTGCCCTAGTGGGCACGACAGGGTGGTAGGAAACCCGCCACTCAAGGGGTTAAAGGGGTTGTCTCGCAGCGAAAGCGAAAAAAAAAAATTTTCACTTACCCCCGCATTCTGCCCTGTTAAAAAGAAAGCATAGGTTAGTTTTTAAAAAGCACATTGCACTTACCTGCATCAGCGTTCTGCAGCTTCTTCTATTCTTTTAAAGATGGCGCCACTGGTCTTCTCCCACGGTGGACCGCGGGTCTTCTCCCATGGTGCACCGTGGATTTTCTTCTCCTTCCTTGCGTTCCATTGCCGATTCCAGCCTCCTGATTGGCTGGAATCGGCACACGTGACGGGGCGGAGCTACGATGACGACGTGGTGAGCAGTTCTCCGGCATGAGCGGCCCCATTCACCAGGCAGAAGACCACACAGTGCAAGCGCGTCTAAAAAAGCAAGAAGCCAGCGAAATTAGACGGAGCCATGGAGACGGGGACGCCAGCAACGGAGCAGGTAAGTGAATAACTTCTGTATGGCTCATATTTAATGCACGATGTATATTACAAAGTGCATTAATATGGCCATACAGAAGTGTATAACCCCACTTGCTTTCGCGGGACAACCCCTTTAACTTTACTACAATTGCTTATGTACCTTCCAGGTTACAAGTCAATCAAAGTATAATATGCCATATTACAAATAAGCAGTAGATGGATGATCATTTGGTTATCGTAACTTTAAAGGTGGCTCCTTCAGCAGAGATATTGACGATACAATCTATGGTGCTCTTGGAAATGTCTCTTACTTCGCTTGTAGCAGGAATATCTTTGCCAACAGTTAGATTCAATTCTCGATATACACAGTCCAGTTTAGATTAACCTCTGCTGTGGGGCTCCATTCAAATTGCATTACAATTTTCACTTGGTACTCACAATTCCGTTCCGTCACGCGGTACCTGGAAGGATGCATGCGGGGACAATTTCATCAGCGTGCTAGCTGACCAATACTGCTCTCCACCAAAAGTTAGAAACCGCATACGCAGGGAGGTCCTTGTACAACTTATCCTCTCTGTCTTTAGCTCCAGCTCTGGCTTGCTTCCTCAGAGCTGATCACACAATCATCCCCTTTAGGGTGCGTTCACACGAACGTATATCGGCTCGGTTTTTACGCCGAGCCGATATACGTTGTCCTCGTGTGCAGGGGGGGGAGGATGAAAGAGCCAGGAGCAGGAACTGAGCTCCCGGCCCCCTCTCCGCCTCCTCTCCGCCCCTCTGCACTATTTGTAATGGGAAGAGGCGGCGCTAAGTTCCGAGAATTAGCCCCCGCCCCCGACCCACCTCTCCCCATTGCAAATAGTGCACAGGGGCGGAGAGGAGGCAGAGAGGGGGCGGGAGCTCAGTTCCTGCACTTGGCTCTTCCATCCCCCCCCCCCCTTGCACACGAGGACAACGTATATGGACTCGGCGTAAAAACCGAGCCGATATACGTTCGTGTGACTTCACCCTTACAGCGTGGACTGGCACAAAAATGGCAGAGTGGGTTAAGGTCCCAGGAGCTCTCTCTCTGTCTGCCCTTTGTTCTTGGCTCACATGTTACTCTACTCCCTTCCCCCTCCAATAGCCAACTGACTCCCTTTGCTGTCGGGTCCCTCCCACCTTCTTGGGGGATGTGGCACTCTGCAACATCTGCTGAGCGTCTGCTTGATAACCAAAATCACATCTCATCTGTACAATTTAACCCTTGTATCTCTGCATAGCCTGAGATATGCAAGGTTCTGCAAATATAAGACAGCGCAGTGCAAAATACCAACAATATATATAATAATCCACTGTGAAAAATATGCTTTATGAAACCACACGACAACTTTGCACTGGGGTGTAACACGGACTCTGGTTCTGGGACACTACATAAGTTGATTTTTACATAATTGAATAAAGACAAATAGACAAGTACACCCTACAGATTTGCAGTTTCCTAACTCAATTTTTTTCTGGGTAAGGCTCAATACTTATCAGCACTCATATATATATATATATATGTGTATGTGTGTATATATATATATATATATATATATATATATATATATATATATATATATATATGTATATATATATGTATATATGTATATATGTGTGTATATATATATATATATATATGTATATATATGTATATACACACATACACATATACAGACAGCCCCTTGATCTAGCCACAAGTCAAATCAGTTCTGAGCCACAGGGGATCCACATCTGCTTCCATGACATTTTTGCACAATAAAAACACTTAAAAAAAACAAAACTGAATCACATCTCCGCATTCCAAGGCTCATAATATTTTTAGGGCAACGGAGAGATGTGAAGTCTTGTTTTTTGTTGGAAATGTTTAAATTAGTACCCTTTTTATTGCATACCTGTTATGTAAATCTTTTTTCCATTAAAAAAATTAATTGTCAAGGTAAGATCTGTGTGTATGTGTTTTTTTTACACTTGATTTTTTACACCATTCTTCAGTCCCTCTAGGGCACTTGAAGATTAAATCATTCGCTAGCATAGTACACTGCATTACTTATGTATTGTAGTGTACTATGCCTATGACAACAGCCTATTAGACTCTGCCAGAAGCAGGGTCCAAAAAGCTGGGTTACATAGCAAGCATCAAGGCATTTGTCCGCTTCCAGCTGCTAAATGAACCCATCAGTACCTGACAATTGCATTGCAGGGTTCTGAATGGTGACAGGTAGAGCAGAATGAAGGGAATTATACAATAATTAGCAGCACTTGGGGAAACAGTAATGCAAGAATTTTTGGGCCATTTACATGGAACAATTAATCACTCAAAATTCGTTCACAAGCTCTTATCGCTGACTTTAAGTCATCTTAAGAACCATCGCTGTATCGCAAGCTTGTCGTTTCGTGTAAATGCTCGATGCTTCATATAATAGGTGAAGCGCTAGGTGAGAATCTGCCGATCCAGTGGTGAAGTCTTTCAGTGTAAACGCTCTGCGTGAGCGCTGCTGACCTTAGCGGTGATGTCAGCGCTCGTGCAGTCGTTTAGCTGACTGTCGTCCCGTGTAAAAAGGTCATTACTATAGCCAGCAGCAGGGTGTCTGTGTGCCTCTTTGCTTCCTCCTCCCTCTCCATAGTCTATAGGCAATGTGGAACCTGTTCCTCCAGTGAGCTGGTCTCTCAAAGCATATTTTAGTAGTAAACTGAGTGAATGATCAGTGTAGGCAGCAGGGGGAGAAGTAGATAAAAAGTGGAGAAAGATGTTATTTTCTAATAAGTCTGTAACAGCAGGATCTAATAGGCTGCATGTCAGTAAAAAAATGACAGGCACTGTATAATACAATGCAATACAGGATAAGATTTTATCACCGATCTACCTGAGTCTCAGAAGTTCACCACTATCCTAGTTGTTGTAGACCGTTTCTCAAAGATGGCACATTTCGTGACATTAAAAAAGCTTCCTTCTGCAATAGAATTTTCCAAGATTTTTGTAAAAGAAATCATTTGTCTACATGGGGTTCCCGAGAACATTGTATCTGATCGCAGTGCTCAGTTTGTTGCGCAATTTTGGCGAGCCTTCTGTAGAAACCTGGGAACGCCGTTTTCCTTCTCGTCAACATTCCACCCGCAAACTAACGGTCAGACTGAGTGGAAGAACCAGGATTTAGTGCAATATTTTCAGTTGTTTGCTAGCGAAAAGGCTCATCAGTGGGCAGAATTCCTGCCGTTGGCAGAGTTTGCACTAAACAACCATACTTGTTCTTCCACTGGGGTATCTCCATTCCTTTGCGTATATGGTCAGCATCCTCGCTTCCTTACAGCTATTTCTACTCTGTCGGCCTGTCCTGCAGCTCTAGTCGCCACAGATGTGCTGCAGGGGGTATGGAAAGAAGTACAGAAGAACCTGGAAGCAACGGGGGCTCGTATGCAGTTGCGTAGTGGAAGGAGTCTGTCAGTATCTGAACCGTACAGGATGGGATAGAAGGTATATTTGTCTTCTAGAAATCTCAATTTAAAGGTTCTGTCTTTGAAACTGGAGCTGTGTTACGTGGGTCCCTTTGTCATCCGCTTGCTTATGAACTTGATTTGCCAGCTACATGGAGGGATCATAGGGTTTTTCATTATTGAAACTTTTTGTCCCTTCGGTGAGGGAATAATACAATGCAATACAGGATAAGCCAGAAACGTTGATAGATGCAGGTCTCAGATGCCCATCTCCTGCTGTGGCCCCCACTGCCCTCAGTCCAGATGTATAAGATGGTTTAGATTAGTGGTTCTCAGCCAAGTGTCCCCTTTAGGTATTGGGATGGAGGCCAGTGACCCCCCCCCCCCCCAGGCTTCTAGTTTAAACTCAGTCAAAGTTTACCTTGTTTACAAAGTTAAAAGTACAAATTAAAGTGCTGAATACTTTTTTTTGGAAAGTTTGATAGTGTTAAACAAATTAGCATTAACCCTTTCCAGACCATTTATTTTTTCTCATCCATTCTCCCCAGCTCCAAATAAATTGAAGCTGGGTGAATGGATGAGAAAAAATACATTTTCCCTTCACTCTCCTGAACTGACAGAGTTCAGGAGGGTGCAGGTGCTCACTGCACCGTGGGAGGAATGCGGAAGTAATACTTCCGCATTCTCCCTGCTGCCTCCTGACTCGGCGATCATGTGACCGCTGGGGTCAGGTGGCACCCAGCGGTCACATGATCGCCAGGCAGAATGCGGAAGTAATACTAACGCATTCTCCATTCAGGCTCTCGGCTCGGCGTTCATGTGACCGCTGGGGTTCAGGTTACACCGGCGGTCACATGATCGCCGGCCGGAATCTCTCAGCATTACATAGCGCTAATTGAGCGCTATGTAATGTGTAAAGGAGAAGGCAGAAAGGGTTAAAAACCCTTTCTGCCTTCTCCTCCGGGGTCCTTGATAAGGATCAGTGCAGGAGTGCATCTGGACCCGATGTGTCTGATGATCGGGTGCAGATGCACTCCTGCACTGCAGTGTCGGGCCTGTCCCGACATCGGAGCTGTGGAGGGAAATGATGATGTCGGGGCAGGCCCGACATCGGATTGGAAAGGGTTAATTGTGAAAACATGTTTCTAAAAATTGCCAAAGAGCTAGTCAGCTAAATTTTAGATGCTAAAATGTAGGTGCTAAATATATGAAAACAGGTTAATTGTGGACACAATAATAAATAGGTTTTATTACAGAAGATAATTTTTGGGGGGAAGCAAGCAATAATACCATCTTTAATTATAATTAAAAATGGTATTATTGCTTGCTTCCCCCCACAGGTCTGCGATGAAAAAATTGTAGCATATTTAATTAGTGGGTTTAACAGTATTTTTTGTGCTGATTACGGTAAAAATAGTGAAAAAATTCCATCACCCCTAGATAAGTCACAAATTTCACCTGAAATTTTCTTATTTTCAGCGTTTTTCAGGTTCGGTACGCGTACGACAACGAATGTAAACTGTCTGCTAGGCGTGACCTTGACTGCAGTCAGTGACTCAGTGTGGAGCCAGCCACTGTGGTGTACGCATCAAACAGTTTTGTGATACGGTATTTAGAAGAAATGGCTACTAGAAGATGTGTCAACTCTCCTAACTGTTTCTGTTATATTTGTGGGTCTTATACCGTCAAGAAGCAACAAAGGAACATTTCTAGTTTTGTTCAGAAGATGCATTTTGCATACTTTGGTATGAAATTAGGGGACCAAGATAAATCTTGGGCTCCCCATATAGTGTATTCTGTGTGTGTTGAAGAACTGAGACAATGGTTTCAAGGTAAGAAGAAATCATTTCATTTTGGAGTACCCATGGTTTGGAGAGAGCCTAAAAATCACAGTGATGACTGTTATTTTTGTTCTTGTTCAGTGCAAGGTTTCAATTTAAAAAACAGGAAGGACATTTCATACCCAACCAACATACGTTCGGCTATTCGCCCTGTTCCTCATGGACCTGACTTGCCTATTCCTTCACCTCTGGATACCCTGGACAATATTTTAGATGATTTAGACCAAATGTCACATAGTAGCAGCGATAATGACGACAGCTATGATCCAGGTACCAATGAGCCTGAACTTTTCTCTCAATCAGACTTGAACGATTTAGAACGAGATCTGGGCCTACCAAAGGATTCAGCGGAAGTGTTAGGGTCTAGACTTAAAGAAAGACATATGTTAGCCTCCGGTGTTTCATTTTCATGGTACCGACTTAGAGAAAAGGAATTTGTCCCTTTTTTTACACAATAGGGGGAACTAGTTTTCTGCAACAATGTACCTGGAATCATGGAAATGTTCAACATAACGTATGACCCAGAGGAATGGAGACTTTTCATAGATTCGTCAAAAAGGAGTTTGAAAGCCGTACTTCTTCACAATGGTAACCAATATGCTTCTGTGCCTGTTGGACACTCAGTCCATTTGAAATAATGCTACGAAAATCTTGGGTTTGTTCTTAATAAGCTCAGCTACTCTGACCATAAATGGACCATTTGTGGGGATTTGAAAGTTATTTCCATGTTACTAGGTCAACAAAGTGGTTACACAAAGTTTCCATGTTTCCTCTGTGAATGGGATAGCCGTGACAGGAAACAACACTATGTCAAGCAGACCTGGCCAATCAGAAAGGCTCTTATTCCTGGAGTTAAAAATGTTGGAAGACAAAGTTAAGTGGATCCTAAAAAGATCTTACTTCCACCACTTCATATCAAATTGGGACTAATGAAACAGTTTGTGAAAGCATTACACAAAGAAGGAGAGTGTTTCAAGTATCTTTGTGAACAGTTTCCTGGTCTATCAGATGTTAAGCTGAAAGAGGGAGTCTTTGTTGGGCCTGACATAAGAATATTTTTAAAAGATGAAATCTTTGTCACTAAAATAGAAATGGAAGAAAAAAATGCCTGGAATTCATTTAAACTTCTTGTAACAGGCTTTCTTGGAAATAAAAAAGACCCAAACTACAAAACTTTGGTTGCTGAAGTGTTACAAAACTACAAAATCTTGGGCTGCAACATGAGTGTCAAAGTCCATTTCCTTCACTCACATCTGGACTACTTTCCAGAAAATCTTGCGGCTGTAAGTGAGGAACAAGGAGAACGTTTCCATCAAGATCTAAAAGAAATGGAGAGCAGATACCAAGGTCGATGGAATGTCAACATGATGGCAGACTACTGTTGGATGTTAAAAAGGGAAAATTCACAAGAACACAGCCGAAAAAGTACCAAAAGAAGCTTTGATGGAAAAAGAAAACATTTTTACAAAGACTTATAATAACTTTGCAACACATGTGTATCACTATTATGCTTATTTTAGCTAGGTATTGTTGTTTTTTTGCTTTTACTTCATGTTAAAATAATAAAAACAAATAAAATTTTTTCCGTTTTTTGTATTTTTTCCAAATACTTCAACTTTATTTTGTAGGCAAGCCTTACGTGATAGAAAAAAACCCATGTCATTTTTTAAATCTGTGCAAAAAACTACATAAAGATGATTTAACAAAATCAAAACAATTTTTAAAAAAGTTTTTTTTGCAGACCTGTGTTATCATTCTGTTACCATGCGGCGGTCGCTGGTCCTCCCGGGGCAGCGGTGTGCGGGGTCCCGCGGTCGGGGCGCGTGCCCTGGTTTGTTGTCCGGCTGCCGGGGGGCGTGGGTGCCTGGCTGGCGTGGTGCTGGTGGCATGAGGCGCCGTGCGCACCTGTGAGTGCAGCTGCCGTGCACAAGCTCTCTTTTATTATGTTATGTTGGGAGTTGGCTGTCTCCCTCTCTCCGCCCCTGGGCGAAGGCTTTTGTTTAAAGGTCGGGCAGAGGCTTGCAATCACTGCCAGTTATTGGTTTCCCTCAGTGTGCTAGCTAGCCTGCCTCTGTTGGTCTCCTGCCTCTGTCATCTTGTCTGCTATACTTTGCTATCGTCCGCCAGGTTTTTCCATCTACCTCAGTCTGCTTAGTATTGTTTGTGCTGGTTATTTACATCTGCCTTTTCTGTCGGTGTTCTACCCTTTCCATCCAGGTACGCCAGTGTCCCTTTTCGGTCCCTAGTGAGCGTAGGGAACGCCGCCCAGTTGCCTGCCTTGGGTTAGCCAGGAGTGGAGGCAAGCAGTCAGGGACATGGGTTGTGGGTGAGATCTAGGACACCCGGGCTGGCGTATCAAGGGTAGTATTCCCTTAATATATTCGATAGAAACGTACAACATATAAAGAAAATGCAAGATGCACCTTAATTTTTAATGGTCAGAAGACTAATTAAAATGCAAGAACAATGAAATTCGACTAATAATAATGTTTGCTACAATCAATCCGTGTCTTAATGAACTTGATGAGCTGATGCCAATTTCACAATATCTTGTTCTCTCCATCAACTGCAGTCTCAAGTCACCCCTTACACATATCTGAAGTTTTTCTCTAGCTTTAGTCAGGAGCTGCCGAACCGCGTTGAAGCCCCTCTCAACTAAGTACATAGATGGAAAAGCTAACAGGAGCAACTGCTCTTGTAATCTGGGATGAATTTCTCCTGCGTCTGTGGGAAATGAATTGAGCACACACGTTGGTATTTAAAGGGTACATGGGTCATAAAACCTAGTTTGCATGTCTTCTATGGCTTGTTTGAGGTGTGAGCAAAAAACATCTAAGGGCTCAGTCACACGGGCGCATCGGCACCCGTACAACGGCGTTGATGCGCCCGTGTGACTGTCAGTTAGAAGACGGCCGTACCTGAAGACGGCCGTTTTTCTCCAGCGCTGCTGAAAGAACACATGACCGGCAATGAAGCCGGTCACATGTTCTTTCTTCTGGTACTGCAGAGAGACGGCCGTCTGCTAGGTGCAGTAACACAGGCACCGATGCGCCCGTGTGCCTGAGCCCTCAGTTTGCATCTTGAAGTTTGTCTTCATCTTCGCGTGCAATTTCTTGAAAACTGACAGAGCTTGGGTCGACTCAGTTTATTGGTTTGAAGGTTCAGTTTAGCAAAGAAGGAAGAGATTATACCAATAGCCTTAATTAAATTCATTTTGTCTCTTGTAGCTTTGTGTTGACCTCTTTGAGTTTGTCAAATATGTCTACAAGATAGACAACGTCAAAATGTCATAGTTCGATTGCATCACAAAGGCTTGGATCAGATGGCCAAAGAAACTTGACTACTGTGTCAAAAATTCTGTACATGCATAAGCGAGAGAGCACTTTTATCTTGTTAACAGCATTAGTTACATAGTGCAGAGAATCATACAATCTCTCACATAAATGTTTAGCAACAAGGTGCTGCCAATGGATCACACAGTGGAGTGCCATTATGCCAGGTATAGCAGTATAAATGGGCTATGGTAATATTGACCAATCATAGATGCAGCTCTGTTGGTTGCACAAGTAAGTACATTTGTTAAAGGGATGTTTTTTGACTTGGAAAAGTTCTTCCACTCTTTTGTATATAAAGGAGCCTTTCGCATCGGTGGTTGAATTTCTGGTAAACAACAGTTCTTCTACCTCTTCATTCTGATTATGAAACGAACATAAGCTAGCAGCAATGCTTCATTGTCTCTAACTGTTAACTCATCAATTTGCATTACAAATTCTCTGTTCTTTAACACATCCAGCAGCCATCTTGTCAATTCTTATTGAAATGGTGTCATTACTCAAAGGAATCAATTTCACCATGGCACACACGTCAGGCCCCAGTATAGTACTGACAATCTCTTTAACTGCGGGCAGCACAAGTGTTTCCTCAATAGTATGTGATTTGCCACATTGTGCTATTAATAAAGGTACTTTATAGGAAGCAAGGAAACCTTTGTCAGCATAGAGAGCAGATTTTCCAAATAGCTTGCCTACAGTGCTACGGTTCTCAAACTTTGACTTTAAACCTTGGAAAAATGAAATAGGTTTAACCACTTTGAATGCATTTTTGCAAGGTGATCAGTCAGTCTCCAAGGTTTCATATCTTCATTCGAAAATGGGTTTTCAAAAACGAGGCACAAGGGAAGCTGTCTGTTTGTAGGAGAAGGAATGAATACGTATTTCAAGTATTCATTGGAATATTGATGGCATTTCTTCTTCTCAGCCATTTTTTATGAATATGCTTCAAGAATGCACTGCTTATGTCACTCTATCATATAATGATGCATGACTTTTATAACTCCATGACTTCGCTACAGATCAATAACACTGGATAACCTAAAAATCAATCTAACCCATAATGCCACTGATTGGCTGGAGCTTTCAATTGTGTGTGTCTCTGGAAGTTATAGTTTATATTAGCATTCTGAAAAGATACTTGCATCCACAGAGACTACAACTCTCAGAGACCCACACAAGTGAAAGTTTGAAGCAGTTCCAGCCAATCAGCGGCATTATGGAATACAGCGGGTTAGGTTGTGCAGTAGGTTATCCAGTGTAATGAAGTGTCATTGATCTGTAGCGGAGTCATGATGTTATAAAAGTCATGCATTATATGATAGAGGCGCGCAGGCCGCACACAACTCCCATTACATATAAGTGATTCATACGGAAATAACTGCCTTGGTGTCGTCGGTTTCGGACTTCACCAATTGTTTTCGGATGGATTATCGACGTAAACCAAGGTGTCACAACTAATTTTTAGAAAAATGTAGTTACTAGATGAAAAAAAAAAATAATCAACAAAGCAAACACAGAATGTCCCCCTACCACACCCTCTATTTTCCAATGCCCCCCTGCTGCCCCTTTTCATTCCACCACCCCCTTGAGTAGTAAAATCACCCCCCAGGGGGCAATAATGCTCACAATAGGAACCACTGGTTTAGATTGTGAAAACAGCCACGTAGGGTTTGCTGCGCTATTTCCGTAACTCCCATAGAAGTCAATCAGTTACACAAAGCATAGAATGTGAACTACACTGTTTTCTTACCTCCCAAGTTACAGAATCTGCATGAAGCACTGTGCTAAGTGGTTTGTGTCAGGGGTCCCCAACTCCAGTCCTCAGGGACCACAAACAGGTCATGTTTTCAGGATATCCTATGGTAAGAGCACCTCTGGCAAGGTCTAAGGCACTCACAATAATTACATCACCTGTGCAATATTGAGGAAATCCTGAAAACATGGCCTGTTGGCGGTCCCTGAGTACTGGAGTTGGGGAACACTGATTTGTGTAACTCAATTACTTCTATGAGATTTATCGAAGGTTAGAGGTGCAGGTCCTTTTCCCACTGGGATTTAGATTCCTCTATGTGAGAGGGACTTGGTCCTTGAGCTCAGCAGGATTTAGCGTATAGAACAGTCTAAATCCTAGATGGGTAAAGGATACTTATCTAAGTCTATAGAATTGTAATGGATTATAATAAACTAAGTAAAATGCCTATTGCAAATATGTGTTTCTTTTCCTCACTACTAACACAGCTGCCTGTCTGAAAGTGCTGACTAACCCCCTCCCATTGTCTACTGAATATGGCAACTCCCTAGTCCTAGGAATTCCAAGATAAGGACATCAGCTCCTGGAGGAAGAGACCCATACAAGATAATCACCAATCAGCTACAGTCGTACTTCATAATGTATTAACTATGCACACTTTCTATAAAACCCATGCAGCTTGATTAGAATAAAGAAGTTTCATTCAGCTGAACTACGTGTCACTGTGATTCTTCTGTGCATGCACAAGCCTCAGGCCTTGAAGCTTTTAATCAGGAAGGGGCCAGATATTCATCATCGGTTACACTTAGTACCAATCCATAACAGAAGATACATAAGAGTTATGGACTTTCTGATTCCTCTAGTGTTTTGTTTTGCAAGTTTATGTAACCTACAGATGTGAGGTGGATATCAAGTTTAATAAAATTCTGGCTACCTTCAGGTAAAGATTTTTTGTGTTGTTTTTGGTAGTTTGTAAAAGAAAAAAAGGAATTAATTTCTTACACATCTCTTACACAATAAGTTTAAAGCATTAATAAATTCTGTAAATTAATTGGCTGCAACAACTTATAACTAATTTTCTTTAAGAACGCAATAAAATAAATCAATAAAAAAATGCTAATTCCTAATGGGCTAAAGCACCAGGTCCCTCTGACCAGTAGGGTTTAGCCTTCTGTATGTAAGAATGATCACTCTATTGGGCTAAGGGACCAGGTCCTTCTGACAAGTATCATTTATATTTGTCCATATAAGAATGCTAGCTCTCTTGGGCTGAAGGACCTGGTTCCTCTACCCACTAGGATGTAGCCTGTTGAGAATGCTAAATCCCACTGCACTAAAGGACCAGGTCCCTCTGACCAGTATGGTTTAACCTTATCCATATATGAATGCTAGCTCTAGTGGGCTAAAGGACCAGGTCTTTCTGTTCACTAGGTTTTAGCTTGCTTTATATGAGAATTATAAATCCTAAAGAGCTAAAGAACCAAAACCTTACGACAAGTAGAGGGTTATCTGTGTCCATATATGAATGAATGCTCACTCTCTTGGGCTGAATGACCAGATTTGTAAGGTCTTACCCACACTGGATTTGGAGCCCAAGTGTAGTAACCGAGCCAGACTGGAGAGTATTTGGGAGGAAGCCGGGTCATTAGCAGGTGGTCACAGTTGCAGTACAGAAGATGAGACAAAGTATAGTCAAGTGGATGCCAGATTGTTAGCAAGTGGTCACGGTTGTAGTAGCAGGGGAGCAGGCAGCAGTGGAGCTTGATTATAGGTTGGGAGCTCTGAAGAAGTGTCAGGGCTAGGCTTATATAGGAAATGCAATCAGGAACATGAGTGGTGTCAGGACAAGGTGGCAGGAACTAGGTAACTGGGAAATACAGAACAAGGCTAATTTTTCAGCAAGGCAACTGTCCAAGTCCTGAATAGCCTAGCAGAGAGAGCTGCTGACTGGAATTGCAAGAGGCGGTAGGTTCAAGCCCTGACAAGATTTCTCTTAAGTTGCTCCATCTGAGAATGCTAAATCCTAGTGGACTAAAGGAACAAGTTTAACTTTCAATATATGAATTCTAGCTCTATTGGGCTAAATGATCAGGTTCCTCTGCCTACTAGGATGCAGCTTACTCTATCTGAGAATGCTAAATCCTAGTGGGCTAAAGGACAAGGTCATTTGGAACATGAGGACTTAGCTTGCTCTTTAGATACTAAATATTACGTGTGCTGCTGGGATCTGTAGTTCTAAGCTTCCTAGTAGCACAGTCCTCACAGGGTTAATTGATTGAGCTGGCTGGGTGTGGTACTTCCTGCTAGCCAATCTCCTGGGTCTGTGCTCACATATAAACCCAGCTCCTTGTCAGTCTGTCTGGTGTTAAGGGTGAGCAATCATGAATCCTTGTCTGTTGAAGTTTGCTGTGTGACCTGCTATCTGTGTTTTGTTGCAGCTTGCTGTGTGATCTGTGCCTTGCTGTTCATGTCCGTTTGTACGTTTATTTTGTGTCAGTTTGGTTTGCTGTGCTTGTTTGCTATGTCTGCGCTAGGTTGGCCCCTAGGGCCCTCTATTAGATTTGTCTTGTTAGTGTAGGGACTGCAAGATACAAGGGGCCTTGCCGGGGCTTGCAACTTAAGTTCATTGGCCAATGTACGAACTAACAGCTCGCATTTATTTTCAGCCTATTATCTGCTATTAGTGGTTGCATTGTGGCTGCTGTATGCTGTGTATTCTGGCTCTGTGTGTCCTGTTGTTCAGTCCCTGTCATGTGGCATGTTAATGCGTCCTGTTCTGGTGTGTGGCTCCTAGGATCAGCTAGGGCCCAGATCCGAAAACTGCTGGGCTGCCCTTATTGCGGCAATGTCCCTGCTTAGGTAGGACCAATTCCACCAGCCGTGTAGAACTGGGACAGTTTGCCAGAAAACCGTGTGACCCTGGTGAAACCCGTGAACTCATTCAGTCCCTTTTGGGTACGATCGTGTGGGCTCTGTGCTAATTTTGCCCACACGATCGTAACACAGGATTTTGCTTGCTTTTTATGAAAATGCTACATCCTAGTGGGCTGAAGGACTAAGTGCCTTTGACTAGTAAAGTATAGCATCCTCTATATAATACAAGCTCTAGTGGGCCAAAGGATTAGGTCCCTCTGCCCACTAGGATTTAGCTTACTCTATATGAGAATGACAAATCCTAGTGGGGAATGGGCAGGTGCCTCTGCCCATTGAAATGGACCTTGTTTTGTACAGGGATCTGACATTCTATGGCCTTCTAGGAATTAGATGTTTCTACAGTAGAATGATAGCTCTAGGAGAGCCTTGTGTGGCGCAGAGTGTAAAGGCAGCAGAAATGCAGTCGTACACTCTAGCTCACGACCTGAAGGTTCAATCTAAATATTGGTTCAGGTAGCCAGCTCAAGGTTGACTCAGCCATTCATCCTTCCAAGGTAGGTAAAATAAGTATCCAGCTTGCTGGGGGGGTAAAAGATGACTGAAGAAAGCAAAAACAGTCTGCCAAGAATCATCACAATATGACGTCACCCTAGAGTCAGTCATGAATTGGTGCTTGCACCAGGGGACCTTACCTACAATGCTAGCTCAAGTTGGCTAAATGATGGAGTCCCTCTGCCTACTAGCATTGCATTTGTTTTATGTAGGAATATGAGACTCTAGCGGGCGTTTGGCTAGAGAGCAATCCCTGTAGGTTTATTGTGGTGGCTCCTTAGAAGGCCTTTAAAAAAAAAAAGGAAACACAGGTAGCAACAATAATAATCTTTTTTTATATAGCGCCAGCATCTTCCACAACACTTTACAGATTAGTGGTACATGTATAGACAAAAATCAGATATTACATACAGTATTAATATTAACCCTTTCAAATCCACTGTCTGATGTCTTCTTACATTCTTAATGAAGCTTGTACAGCTCCAATGTCAGAAAACGTTCAACAGGGTATTCTTACCGTCTATTGCAAGCCACTCCTCTGTTGGAGCCTCTCTGGCGCACACACACTGGCTTTAACCAGCCGATGGCTCCATTGTATAACAACAAAAAGAGAAAGCCTTTTAGGAAACTCTGAGTCCAAAACTGGATTGGAAGGGGTTAAAGTACTAAACAATTGGAACAGTAGGAGTGAAGGTCCTGCTCACAAAAGCTTACAATCTATGAGGAAGTAGGGGTATTGCATGAGGTACCAGAGCTTCTTTTCTGTATGAGCCGGTGAGTAGCTGGCATCTTCATATGTACAGATATAAGATGCATTTGCATGTATCAGGTATAGGAAATACTGCTAGGTAAATGGGGTTAGGTTCTGAGGGAAAATGTAGAATAGGCGTAAATACAAAGGCATTACATTAGGGGATATGATAGGCCTCCCTAAAGAGTTACATTTTCGAAGCACACTTAAAACTGTGGATGTTCGGGAACACGATATAAGCTGCCTCCACCATGGTTGCACCCCTACTGATGCTGCCCTGATGATTGAGGTATGCCATGCCATTTTCTGTCTGGATCTGCACGAGATACCCTGCCAAGGAGCCTATACCAAAGACATGGAGAGAAAGACTGCTCCGAGCTCCAGGATATGGGTGGTCAGACTTGAATCCAGAGAAGTCCAGTGACCCTGAATTCTGTGGTGAAGAAAAACATACGCCCAGCCAGGAAGGAAGTAAGGATCAACCCAGCAAACTGGAAGGAAGGATCAACCCAGGAGGATCAGAGTAACCACAACAGAGATCGTTTCAGGTGGTTTTGGAGGTGAATGCAAAGGTCCAATGATAGACTGGTTCCAAGTGGCAAGAAATATCCTCTGCAGGGATCTGGAGTAGAATTGAGTAAAAGAAACCACTTCTATTGCGGCCACCATCTTTGTCCAGGATGCTCATAAAAAAATCTGACTGGAAGAAGAGAACAACTCAAGAGAAAACTTTGGACTCGAAAGAGCGCATCATCTGTGGTGAGGACACGTGCACAATACATGTTGAACAGCATTCCCAAAAAAAGAATGCATAGGAAAGGGATAAGGCAGGAATCTGGATCGTTGACAATCCAGCCAAAGTGAGTGAAAGTCTCTGCAGTGATAATTAGACTTTCCAAGAGGTAGTTTCCCTCGAGAAGGCTTTGATTAGGATGTGGTCAGGTATGGAATGACCACAACTTCCCTGGATCGCCATGACTGCTGCCATGAGCTTTATGCAGACATCAGTTGCCATGGCCAACCCCAATGGAAGTGCCACAAATTGGAAGTGGGTAGACTGAATCACACAGTGGAGGAAACGCTGATGTGGGGGTGGTGGGATGTGCAAATAAGCATAGAGAACGTTCACCAAGGATAGGAACTTATTGGGCTCTGTAGAAGCTATCACAGAGCACAGGGACTCATTTGGAAATAGCAAAGATGGATATACCGGTTCAGATGTTTCAGGTCCAGGATGGGGTGGACTGTGCCGACCTTTTTGGGGGTGACGAACAGGTTCGAATTGAAGCTTGTGAACCTTTATTGAAGGGGAACCAGAACAATGATGCCTAGGTCCAAAAGTGAATGAAGAGCTTGCTTAAAACCTGAAGCGAGAGGGGGAGATGGGAGAATAAGACAGAAACAAACAATTGTGGGGGAATATATGAAAATTCTATCTTGCACCTAGTGGAGATCACCTTTTTAACCTAAGCATCCTTGATGGCCAATAACCAAATGCCCTGTAACACGAGGAATCGTTCTTCCACTTGAGTAGAGAACTTGGGTGGAGGTGCCTTTTTAGGCAGAAATGAACTTGCGAACCTCTAACCTGAAGATGGCGGCCTGGTTGGGCATGAGGTTGCCATGGTGGCTGGGGTTGAAAGCTAGTCATCTTTTCTCTTGGGAAGTACATGGGTTTTATGTGCATGAGCAGGAGCATTAGTTAAAGGACAAGAAGGGAGCATGCTTTCCACTGTGGTTTGACTGCTTGGGTCTGGAACGGGAAAGGGCTCCTGTAGACTTGCGTTTTTCTTGCACGTTTTTTTCTCGCGATATCGCTGCATTTTTTAACGCAGTTGTCAATGGGACTTTCTAATGTTAAAAATGCATCCCACAAAAATTGCAAATCACCAACTTGCAATGCATTTTTAACATTAGAAAGTCCCATTGACAATCACGTTAAAAAAACGCAGCGATATCGCAACGTTAAAAACGCAAGTGGGTGTGGGCCCTAATAGGGAGCTTTTGCCGCCAGTAGCCTCAGAAATAATTTTGTAGAACTTGGGGCCAAATAGATAGGTTCCAAAGATGCCAAGCAGAGATATTTACTGGCATGGCAATCTGATTAACAGATCTGATCTGCCTATCAGGGAAATTTCTGCGTACAGCACCAATCAGGCCCACCCCAATGCCCCGTTGCTGGCGGTAAAGAAAAAACACCACACACAGAGATCTGGTATAATTCTTCATACGGGGAGTAACTGCGCGCTTTATTGCAGGTTACATGCTGTTTTATAACCCTTGCTGTGTCACTAGGAATGCGGGACTGTCTTATTGTCCTATTGGCTGAAATCCACCGCATATCCATATATGTAATGTCTGCAGTTCCGCCTGAGGCAGGGTTAATCATATAGGCAGTTAAGTTAATCATTATCCAGGTAAGACACTTCCAGTTTCCAGTCTTTTTGCAAGGAGTTACGTAGTCAGGCATTCTGTTCTTCTATTAGCTTCAGATTACATTTCTCTGTTCTTGCAAAACTCTGGTGTAATATCTACTCAATTATCATTAAGGTCCATATTAAGTTTTTTTCATTACCGTATTGCGTAGTATTAGCACACGTATAAAAAAGGAAGGACATATAGCTATATTTATCTATATATATATATATATATATATATATATAAAGCTGAAAGCCCTCATTGACTCATTCACTGACTCGCCAAAAGTTCTCCAACTTCCCGATGTCGTAGAAACATGAATTTTGGCACAAGCATAGATTATCTCCAAAATAGGAAAAGTAATTGGGTCCCAACTCGATTATTCAATTCTAGCACAAAAGAATTGGCGTCGAAATTTAACGTACATAATCTAAATCTCTCACTTCCCAATGTCATAGAAACTTCAAATTTGGCACGAGCATTGAATATGTCATAAATAGGAAAAGTTAATAGGTCCCAACTCGATTATTCAATTCTATGCGCAAAAGAATTAGCGTCCAAATTTTACGTACGGAATCTAATTTTCTCACTTTCCGGTGTCATAGAAACGTGAAATTTGGCACGAGCATTGATTATGTCATAAATAGGAAAAGTTCATAGGTCCCAACTCGATTATTCAATTCTAGCGCAAAAGAATTAGCATCCAAATTTTACGTGCGGAATGTAATTTTCTCACTTTCCGGTGTCATAGAAACAGGAAATTTGGCACGAGCATTGATTATGTCATAAATAGGAAAATTTCATAGGTCGCAACTCGATTATTCAATTCTAGCACAAAAGAATTGGCGTAGAAATTTTACGTGTGGAATGTAATTTTCTCACTTTCCGGTATCATAGAAACGTGAAATTTGGCATGAGCATTGATTATGTCATAAATAGGACAAGCTAATGGGTCCCAACTCAATTATTAAATTCTAAGGGCAAAAGAATTAGCGTCCAAGTTTTACGTACGGAATCTAATTTTCTCACTTTCCGGTGTCATAGAAACGTGAAATTTGACACGAGCATTGATTATGTCATAAATAGGAAAAGTTCATAGGTCCCAACTCGATTATTCAATTCTAGCGCAAAAGAATTGGCGTCGAAATTTTACGTATGGAATCTAATTCTCTCACTTCCTGATGTCATTTTGTATAAAGGAAATGTTGCATGGTTACCTCCACGTGGTGTTTCCTGGGTAACGCAGAGAACTATGCAAAATGGTGAATATATGTTTTTCTTCAGTATCTCTAAAGTAACCACGACTTCATAAGATTTTCCGTGTGAACACCAGATAAACACCAGTACCAAATTAACTCAGGCGAAGCCGGGTATATCAGCTAGTATATATATATATATCCATATCTTCTACCTACATACACATATATTTCCCTCTCACTGCCAACTCCTCGGTCGGGACCCCAGAAAGGCTACCACTGCAAAGTTGTTTAGGGCAGGCAGATATGGCCTTGGAGTCCAGACATAGGAAGGAGGTGGCTGGGTCAAAAGGCAGACTTGGCAAGAGCTTCACTTTATATCTCCGTGGTCTTCTTTAGGGAGACTGCATCAGCTAAAGCCAAGGTGGTAGATTTGGTATGGAGTGCACAGGTGGATTGACGGAGGAGAGGATGCCAATTCAGACACCAGCTTGGCCAGAAAAGGATAAATGATGTCCAGGTACCTGGGGCTTTGTAAATGTTTTTCTGGCTCTTTCTATTCTTTAGTTAGTACATCATGAAACTCAGAATGGTTACTGAAATACCTGTGGACACGGCGAAAGCACCTAAAAGTGACTTCACCCTGAGGTGCTGCTGTGTCTGTGTCCTTGAGCTGTAGGGTTTCTCGTACAAATGATATGAGACTCTATACCATATCCTTTGTTTTAGAGGAGCCATTGAAATCTGAATTAGTCCAAATCAGATTGTAAAATCTTGTCTAAGGAGAGTTGATCACCTACAGATGAGGAATATTCCAGGGATGCTGCCCAAGAGAAGGTCTGGCCTCTAGGGAATTCCGATAAAGAGCAGGAAAGGGATGCCTTCATGCACTTCTGAGATCTGCCCTGCTTAGAGATGTTTCCTAGAACCTCAGATTCACCCTGGGAGGTGAATGGAGGACAAGAGGTTGTGATTGCGAGGAGAGGCATTCCATGGCCGTAACCATGGACTGGGACACCCGAAAGAGAGTGCACATTGGAGGGGTTTGGGGGTGCTTTCAGTCCTGAGCAGCAGGTCATTCACTAGCAGGCTGCAGGTTAGGAGTGGAGCATGCACTGGAAGAGCAAATGCGTTTGGCTTGGCCAGGAGAAAGTTAGTGCTTGCCCCGTCTGATGCAAGCCCTGTTCCCTGTGGTCTGACATGGAAGAACAGAAAGGAAGCCAGAAGTAAAAAGAGAGAACTAGTGAGGTGCCACCAGAGCCCCCAGGGCAAGCAGCATGGCATGCCAGAGCCCTCAGTGCAAACAAAGCAGCATTGCATCCCAGTGCACTCAAAAGCTCCCAGGCCGTCCAGAGCATTACATCAGAGTACAGCCAAAGTACTCAGTTTATGCAGAGCATTGCAGCTCAGAGCACTCTAAAAGTTCCCAGGCCAAGAAGAATATTGCACCCCAGTCACCCAGAGCTCCTAGCACATTAGGGCTGCGGCTGCCGACAGGCTGATGGTCTTCCAGGACACCAACACTTTTCAGAGTCCTCCGCTCACAACCCGGACAAGAGCGCCGCCGAGCGGCTCCTCCCACGCAGGTCACATGAGCGTGACGTCACACCGGCCCTGCGGACGGGAGGATTTGGCATCGACCTTGTGGGGACGCGCTCTGCTGGTCGCTGGGGACAAACTCCGGACGGGAAGATGGCGGCGGTCGGGCTGAGGGCGTTTTATCACCGGGCGCTGGACCGAATTGAGCTGCTGCTGCCGGCGAGGATAAGACCTTTCTACAACCACCCGGCAGGTGGGAGGCCGCGGGCCGTAGTGCGCTCACTCGCCGTCAGCACGCGTCTCCCTACTAACTAGTGAATTGGGTAACGTAACAACAAAGGGCGCCCTACACGTCTGTATACCCTGCAGTACCGCCCAAAAGCGCAGATGCCACTCACCCCCCCTCCCCACGAAGGAGTGAGTGTGTGAGTGTGTGTGTGTGTTATATAATATATACATACAGTTATACCTTGGCTGGTGAGTGCCTCAGTTTGCGAGCGAGCAGGCTTTGATTCAAGAGCAAAAACTCTGGTTATGAGCCTGCTTTGCATTCCACGCTGGGAATTCCCTCATCACTTAACACTGTCACAGTCAGTGACAAGGAGACTCCCCGCAGGGAGTAAAGAAGTATTACTGTATCTTGACACCACCGGAAGCTAGGGGTTTGACAGGGAGAACGCCCCTGTCACACCCCCAGCTCCCGATTGGCAGTCTTGATGTAGGTCCTACGAGCAGGCTGTTTATAGCAGGGGTTGGGATTCCTGTAGCTGGGGCTACATTGGCTATTTGGCTGTCGGTGTTGGCAAACTGCTTGCCTGTTTTAACTGCATCCCCTGCACCATTGCTGTCCCCCGCTGGCTGTTCCTGCACGCCGACCGCAGCCCTCTGCCACAGAGGTCCTGTGCTAGAAGTCTGTCCAGCAGCCACAAATGCCAGAGCATTGGAGAACCCCACCTCCCGCCACGGCACCGCCGCGCATTGGTCATGGCCGCCCAGCGATTCCATGTCTGCGGTGCTGTACTGCAACTCCCCACCCCCACCTCTCACCTTATTGGCCTCGATTGTAGCTGTCATCCTCAGCCTGGGGGATACAGCTGGAGAGGCCGCAAAGTCTGCACCGCCGCTGGGAGGCCGACGCCGCGGGCCAGGATGGGGGAGACAGGAGGAGAAAGCCACTGTTTGTTCAGCGCTCCTGGTACGGCGACGATGGTGGAGACAGGCGCAGACCCGTGACCTTCGTCTGCGCAGCTGGGAGCCCAATGCCGCACCTGAGCACGGGCGGAATAGAGAGCCGGAGACCGCTGTTCTTCTGCTGGGAGGACCTGTGAGGCAGAGGACGGGTGAGAGACACTGAGAAACAGGGGGCGTCAACCACCTCTCACACTGCTTGTATGTTGACTCCACCACTACTTCTGGTGGCATCAAGATACACTAATAACTAGTAAAGATTTCCCTGGCAGAGGATCGCAAAGCTCTCCCATTGATTTCAATGGGGATGCCGCTGTAGTAAAAAAAAAGCATTTATACAGTACTAGCTGATATACCCGGCTTCGCCCGAGTTAATTTGGTACTGGTGTTTATCTGGTGGTCACATGGAAATCTTATGAAGTCGTGGTTACTTTAGAGATACCGGAAAAACATATGTTCCCCATTTTTGCATAGTTCTCTGCTTTACCCAGGAAAGACCATGTGGAGGTAACCATGCGATGTTTCCTTTTTATAAAATGACATCAGGAAGTGAGAGAATTAGATTCCATACGTAAAATTTGGACGCTAATTATTTTGTGCTTAGAATTGAACAATTGAGGTGGGACCCATTAGCTTTTCCTATTTATGACATATTCAATGTTCGTGCCAAATTTCACGTTTCTATGACACCGGAAAGTGAAAAAAGTACATTCCGTACATAAAATTTGGACGCTAATTCCTTTGCGCACAGAATTGAACAATCGAGTTGGGACCTATTAGGTTTTCCTATTTATGACATAATCAATGCTCGTGCCAAATTTTCTGTTTCTGTGACACCGGAAAGTGAGAAAATTACATTCCGCACGTAAAATTTGGACGCTAATTCTTTTGCCAAAGAATTAGCGTCCACATTTTACGTACGGAATTTAATTTTCTCACTTCCCAATGTCATAGAAACTTGAAATTTGGCATGAGCATTGATTATGTCATAAATAGGAAAAGCTAATGGGTCCCAACTTGATTATTCAATTCTATGCGCAAAAGAATTAGCGTCCAAATTTTACGTACGGAATCTAATTCTCTCACTTTCTGATATATATAAATGATTGTATGTCTGTCTGTCTGTCCTTTTTGCGCTACTACACCATTCATCTAATCGCCATGAAACTTTGGGAAGTTGTTGAGTACACTCCTGGGAAGATTACTGGCATAGTACATCTATCCTACGATAGGTGCCGCGCGTGCGAGCATCGTCGACAGTTATGCCCCCCAGACAAAGATCGTTTGATTTCCATCTCAAGCACGAAAGCAAAAGGCATTACGAGCAACGAGATGCGTGTTTAACTACAATATGATGCATCCGCCGAACGTTGCTGGATATTGAGAATGCTGAGGTAAAATAAAAGCTGTGCTGTGATTGGTTGCTATTTCTTATACTGCTGAGGTAACATGAAAGCTGTGCTGTGATTGGTTGCTATTTCTTATACTGCTGAGGTAACATGAAAGCTGTGCTGTGATTGGTTGCTATTTCTTATACTGCTGAGGTAACATGAAAGCTGTGCTGTGATTGGTTGCTATTTCTTATACTGCTGAGGTAACCTGAAAGCTGTGCTGTGATTGGTTGCTATTTCTTATACTGCTGAGGTAACCTGAAAGCTGTGCTGTGATTGGTTGCTATTTCTTATACTGCTGAGGTAACATGAAAGCTGTGCTGTGATTGGTTGCTATTTCTTATACTGCTGAGGTAACATGAAAGCTGTGCTGTGATTGGTTGCTATATATTATACTGCTGAGGCAGCATGAAAGCTGCTGTGCTGTGATTGGTTGTTATATATTATACGGCTGCGGTAACTTGAAAGCTGTGCTGTGATTGGTTGTTATATATTATACGGCTGCGGTAACTTGAAAGCTGCGCTGTGATTGGTTGTTATCTAGATATATAAAAACGAATGTATGTATGTCTGTCTTCGCAGCGACGGGTAAGCTAGTATATATATACTAGCTTACCCGTCGCGCGTTGCTGCGAAGACAGACAGACAGACAGACATACATTCATTCGTTTTTATATATCTAGATAACAACCAATCACAGCGCAGCTTTCATGTTACCTCAGTGGTATAATATATAACAACCAATCACAGCACAGCTTTTATGTTACCTCAGCAGTAAGAGAAATAACAACCAATCACAGCGCAACTTTTATTCTGCCTCAGCAATATAAAAAATAGCAACCAATCACAGCGCAGCTTTCATGTTACCTCAGTGGTATAATATATAACAACGAATCGCAGCACAGCTTTCATGCAACCTCAGTAGTATAAGAAGTAGCCACCAATCACAGCACAGCTTTCATGTTACCTCAGCAGTATAAGAAATAGCAACCAATCACAGCACAGATTTCATATTGCCTCAGCAGTATCAGAAGTAGCAACCAATCACAGCACAGCTTTCATTTTACCTCAGCATTCTCAATATCCAGCAATTGTCTTGCGATACGTTCGGCGGATGCATCATTTTGTGGTTGAACACGCATCCCGTTTCTCGTAATGCCTTTTGCTTTCGTGCTTGAGATGGAAATCAAATGATCTTTGTCTGGGGGGCATAACTGTCGACGATGCTCGCACGTGGGCCACCTATCGTAGGATAGTTGTACTATGCCTATAATCTTCCCAGGAGTGTACTCAGCAACTTCCCAAAGTTTCATGGCGATCGGAAGAATGGTGTAGTAGCGCAAAAAGGACAGACAGACATACATTCATCTATATATATCAGGAAGAGAGAGAATTAGATTCCGTATGTAAAATTTGGACGCTAATTCTTTTGCGCATAGAATTGAATAATCAAGTTGGGACCCATTAGCTTTTCCTATTTATGGCATATTCAATGCCCATGCCAAATTTTAAGTTTCTATGTGAGAAAATTAGATTCCGTACGTAAAATTTGGACGCTAATTCTTTGGCGCTTAGAATTGAATAATCCAGTTGGGACCCATTAGCTTTTCCTATTTATGACATAATCAATGCTCGGGCCAAATTTCCTGTTTCTGCGATATCAGGAAGTGAGAGAATTAGTGGCAACGATGGAAATCAAACGATCTACGTAGGGGGGGGGGGGGGGCGTAACTGTCGACGACGCTCGCACGCGCGCCATTTATCGTAGCAAAAATGTACTATGCCTATAATCTTCCCAGGAGTGTACTCAACAACTTCCCAAAGTTTCATGGCGATCGGATGAATGGTGTAGTAGCGCATAAAGGACAAACACACAGACACACACACACACGCATACATTCAATTTTATATATATACTAGCGTACCCGTCGCGCGTTGCTGCGAAGACAGACATACATACATTCGTTTTTATATATCTAGATGACGGCAGCAGCGACCACTGAGGTTTTGTAGGCCGCTGCTTCCCCCTTGCAGGCTGAATAAAATAGCCGTTGTGTGGAACATCCAATTTATCCGGCTGCTTTGGCTTCTTGGGAAGATAGCCTAGTACATGTTTGCCCACTTCCAACTCCAATGGAGACTGACTGTAAATGGCTGGCGTGCTCTAGTATTTATGGTTCCAAGCTGTACGTGTCATTGCATACAGTCTGTCTATCTATCTATCTATCTATCTATCTATCTATCTATCTATCTATCTATCTATCTATCTATCTATCTATCTATCTATCTATCTATGACATCAGGAAATGAGAGAATTAGATTCCGTACGTAAAATTTGAACGCTAATTCTTTGGCGCTTTGAATTGAATAATCGAGTTGGGACCCATTAACTTTTCCTATTTATGACATAATCAATGCTCGAGCCAAATTTCAAGTTTCTATGACATTGGGAAATGAGAGAATTAAATTCCGTACATAAAATTTGGACGCTAATTCTTTTGCGCTTAGAATTGAATAATCGAGTTGGGATGAGACATAAGGCCTTGCCCATAAGCATTCCCCAACCTCCAAGAACTGAACCTACCTACCTGAATGAGATTTTGTAGGCCGCTGCTTCCCCCTTGCGGGCTGAATAAAATAGCCGTTGGGTGGAACATACAATTTATCCGGCTGCTGTGGCTTCTTAGGAAGATATCCTAGTACTTGTTTACCCACTTCCAACTCCAATGGTAATTGGCTGGCGTGCTCTAGTGGTTCCAAGCTGTACGTGTCATAATAGAGCCTTAATGACATCACAATGCAGCTTATGAGAACATGTTGGGGCATGTTCGCGCGTTGCTGCGAAGACAGACATACATACATACTACGTTTTTATATATCTAGATGACGGCAGCAGCGACCACTGAGGTTTACCGCTGGGGTATGTCACTCTTATTACTAATGGGGGGAGTGTCACTATTATTACTGCTGTGGGATGTCACTATTATCGCTGGGGTGAAGGTGTCACTATTACCGCTGGGGTATGTGTACATGTGGCAGAAATGGGCAGGGCTCTTTCAGAATAGACCGGGTGCAGATTTTGACTGCTTTTTAGATGCGGAAATGCTGCAGAATTTTCCACAGAAATCTCCGCTGAGCACATTCTGCAGTATTTCCGCGTCCAAAAAGCAGTCAGAATCTGCACCCGGTCTATTCTGAAACAGCCTTGTCCTTTTTAGAACGACGGGGGTAAAATCATACGTTGTGATAAGCCCCGCCCCCTGACGTGTTGGCACTTTGCGATACATAAGTGGGTTTTGGGTTGTAGTTTGGGCACTCGGTCCCTAAAAGGTTCGCCATCACTGGCCTAGTACATGTTTGCCCACTTCCAACTTCAATGGAGACTGACTGTAAATGGCTGGCGTGCTCTAGTATTTATGGTTTCAAGCTGTACGTGTCATTGCATACAGTCTATCTATCTATCTATCTATCTATCTATCTATCTATCTATCTATCTATCTATCTATCTATCAGGGTTATTGCATACAGTCTATCTATCTATCTATCTATCTATCTATCTATCTATCTATCTATCTATCTATCTATCTATCTATCTATCTATCTATCTATCTATCTATCTATGACATCAGGAAATGAGAGAATTAGATTTTGTAGGCCGCTGCTTCCCCCTTGCGGGCTGAATAAAATAGCCGTTGGGTGGAACATACAATTTATCCGGCTGCTGTGGCTTCTTAGGAAGATATCCTAGTACTTGTTTACCCACTTCCAACTCCAATGGTAATTGGCTGGCGTGCTCTAGTGGTTCCAAGCTGTACGTGTCATAATAGAGCCTTAATGACATCACAATGCAGCTTTATAGAACATGTTGGGGCATGTTCAAGGGCGTCCGATGTTGATGACATCAGTGATGACATCACAATAGCAGGTGGCTTACTTATTCGATCTACGTGGGGGGGGGGCGTAACTTTCGACGACGCTCGCGCGCCATTTATCGTAGGATATTTGTACTATGCCTATAATCTTCCCAGGAGTGTACTCAACAACTTCCCAAAGTTTCATGGCGATCGGATGAATGGTGTAGTTGCGCATAAAGGACAAACACGCACGCACGCACGCAGACAGACATACATTCAATTTTATATATATAGACTAGCGTACCCGTCGCGCGTTGCTGCGAAGACAGACATACATACATTTGTTTTTATATATCTAGATAGCAGCTTTCAAGTTACCTCAGCGGTATAATACTGTATATAACAACCAATCACAGCACAGCAGCTTTCATGTTACCTCAGCAGTATAATATATAGCAACCAATCACAGCACAGCTTTCATGTTACCTCAGTGGTATAATATATAGCAACCAATCACAGCACAGCTTTCATGTTACCTCAGCAGTATAAGAAATAGCAACCAATCAGAGCACAGCTTTCATTTTACCTCAGCAGTATAAGAAATTGCAACCAATCACAGCACAGCTTTCATTTTACCTCAGCATTCTCAATATCCAGCAATTGTCTTGCGAAACGTTCGGCGGATGCATCATTTTGTAGTTGAACACTCATCCCGTTGCTCGTAATGCCTTTTGCTTTTGTGCTTGAAATGGAAATCAAACGATCTTTGTCTGGGGGGGCATAACTGTCGACGATGCTCGCACGCGCCACCTATCGTAGGATAGATGTACTATGCCAGTAATCTTACCAGGAGTGTACTCAACAACTTCCCAAAGTTTCATGGCGATTAGATGAATGGTGTAGTAGCGCAAAAAGGACAGACAGACATGCATTCCTTTTTATATATATAGATGACATCAGGAAGTGAGAGAATTAGATTCCGTACGTAAAATTTGGACGCTAATTATTTTGCGCTTAGAATTGAATAATCGAATTGGGACCTATTAACTTTTCCTATTTATAACATAATCAATGCTCGTGCCAAATTTCAAGTTTCTATGACATTGGGAGGTGAGAAAATTAGATTCCGTACGTAAAATTTGGACGCTAATTCTTTGGCGCTTAGAATTGAATAATCGAGCTGGGACCCATTAAATTTTCCTATTTATGACATAATCAATGCTTGTGCCAAATTTCAAGTTTCTATGACATTGGGAAGCGAGAAAATTAGATTCCGTACGTAAAATTTGGACGCTAATTCTTTGGCGCTTAAAATTGAATAATCGAGTTGGGACCCATTAATTTTTCCTATTTATGACATAATCAATGCTCGTGGCAAATTTCATGTTTCTACAATATCGGGAAGTGAGAGAATTAGTGGCAATGATGGAAATCGAACGATCTACGTGGGGGGGCGTAACTGTCGACGACGCTCGCACGCGCGCCATTTATCGTAGCATAAATGTACTATGCCTATAATCTTCCCAGGAGTGTAGTCAACAACTTCCCAAAGTTTCATGGCGATCGAATGAATGGTGTAGTAGCGCATAAAGGACAAACAGACAGACAGACATACATTCAATTTTATATATATAGATAGATAATATATATGTGTGTGTAACCCCCCCCCCCCCCCTCCCCAGAAGGAATGAAAATATATATTATACATACATACACTCACTCCTTGTTGGTATCATCCCTCCTGTAGAAGTGTATATATATATGCAGTGTCAGTAACATTCGTTCCCTGGAAGAAGGATACAAGATAGGCTCTAGAACCCTATTGTACTGCCTCTAGCTTGGATACAAGATGTTATATGGGCAGGCATGGAGACTCTAGTACGCTGTTGTACCATCTTTAGCTTGTATACAAGATGTGATACGGGCAGGCATGGAGGCTCTAGTACCCTGTTGTACCGTCTCTGGCTTGGATACCAGATGTGATATGGGCGGGCATGGAGGCTCTAGTACCCTGTTGTACCGCCTATGGGCATGGAGCTTCTTGCACTTTGTTTTACTGCCTCTAGCTTGGATACAAGATGTGATACTAGCAGGCGTGGAGGCATACAGGTTTCATACGGTATGCAGCATATCTCTCCAGTATTGAGCCTCTAGATGAGCGGTGCCCAAACTTGCTCCGACTAAGGGTCTCTGTGGTGATCAACCGATGACTGCTCACCACTGTACTGATTATCGGCGGGGTGCCGCAGCTTCCCGGCTGGTAATTGCACTGCGACGCTGATCCTCTGACGTCAGTCTGCACCCAGGATCCTCCTCCCCTGACTCCTCTCCTCCTCAGTTCCACAGGAGAGGACTTGGGGAGGAAGCGTTCTTGGCGCCTACACTTCTGTCAGTGAGTACTGGTGATCAGCGCTAAGCAAAGGAAGAGCAGCGCTGACTGCAAGGAGAAGGTAAATATATGGGTTGGGGGGGCTAATATTATTGGAGCTACTGAGTGGGTTATATTACTGTGGCTACAGTGGGGGTTAATATTACTCTGGCCGCTGTGGGGTTAATATTACTGAGGGGGTTAATACTACTATGGCCACTGTGTGTGTGTGGTCATTATTACTACTGGGGCCACTGTAGGGGGTGCCATTATTAGTACGGGGGCCACTGTGGGGGGCGGCATTATTAGTACGGGGCCCACTGTGGGGGGCGGCATTATTAGTACGGGGCCCACTGTGGGGGGCGGCATTATTAGTACGGGGGCCACTGTGGGGGGCGGCATTATTAGTACGGGGCCCACTGTGGGGGGCGGCATTATTAGTACGGGGGCCACTGTGGGGGGCGGCATTATTAGTACGGGGGCCACTATGGGGGGCGGCATTATTAGTACGGGGGCCACTGTGGCGGGGGGGCATTATTAGTACTGTGGCGGGGGGGCATTATTAGTACGGGGGCCACTGTGGGGGGGGCATTATTAGTATGGGGGCCACTGTGGGGGGCATAATTAGTACGGGGGCCACTGGTGGGGGGGGGGGTCATTATTAGTACGGGGGCCACTGGTGGGGGGGGTCATTATTAGTACGGGGGCCACTGGTGGGGGGGGTCATTATTAGTACGGGGGCCACTGGTGGGGGGGGTCATTATTAGTACGGGGGCCACTGGTGGGGGGGGGGGGGTCATTATTTGTACGGGGGCCACTGGTGGGGGGGGGGTCATTATTAGTACGGGGGCCACTGGTGGGGGGGGGTCATTATTAGTACGGGGGCCACTGGTGGGGGTCATTATTAGTACGGGGGCCACTGGTGGGGGGGGGGGTCATTATTAGTACGGGGGCCACTGGTGGGGGGGGGTCATTATTAGTACGGCGGCCACTGGTGGGGGGGGGTCATTATTAGTACGGGGGCCACTGGTGGGGGGGGGTCATTATTAGTACGGGGGCCACTGGTGGGGGGGGTCATTATTAGTACGGGGGCCACTGGTGGGGGGGGGGGTCATTATTAGTACGGGGGCCACTGGTGGGGGGGGGGGGTCATTATTAGTACGGGGGCCACTGTGGGGGGGGGGGTCATTATTAGTACGGGGGCCACTGTGGGGGGGGGGGTCATTATTAGTACTGGGGCCACTGTGGGGGGGGGGTCATTATTAGTACTGGGGCCACTGTCGGGGGGGGGGGGGTCATTATTAGTACTGGAGCCACTGTGGGGGGGTGGTCATTATTAGTACTGGAGCCACTGTGGGGGGGTGGTCATTATTAGTACGGGAGCCACTGTGGGGGGGGGGTCATTATTAGTACGGGAGCCACTGTGGGGGGGGGGTCATTATTAGTACGGGAGCCACTGTGGGGGGGGGGGTCATTATTAGTACGGGGGCCACTGTGGGGGGGGGGTCATTATTAGTACGGGGGCCACTGTGGGGGGGGGGTTATTATTAGTACGGGGGCCACTGTGGGGGGGGGTTATTATTAGTACGGGGGCCACTGTGGGGGGGGGTCATTATTAGTACGGGGGCCACTGTGGGGGGGGGTCATTATTAGTACGGGGGCCACTGTGGGGGGGGGTCATTATTAGTACGGGGGCCACTGTGGGGGGGGGTCATTATTAGTACGGGGGCCACTGTGGGGGGGGGTCATTATTAGTACGGGGGCCACTGGTGGGGGGGGGGTCATTATTAGTACGGGGGCCACTGGTGGGGGGGGGTCATTATTAGTACGGGGGCCACTGGTGGGGGGGGGGGTCATTATTAGTACGGGGGCCACTGGTGGGGGGGGGGGGGTCATTATTAGTACGGGGGCCACTGGTGGTGGGGGGGGGGTCATTATTAGTACGGGGGCCACTGGTGGGGGGGGGTCATTATTAGTACGGGGGCCACTGTGGGGGGGGGTCATTATTAGTACGGGGGCCACTGGTGTGGGGGGGGGGTCATTATTAGTACGGGGGCCACTGGTGGGGGGGGGGGTCATTATTAGTACGGGGGCCACTGGTGGGGGGGGGGTCATTATTAGTACGGGGGCCACTGTGGGGGGGGGTCATTATTAGTACGGGGGCCACTGTGGGGGGGGGTCATTATTAGTACGGGGGCCACTGGTGGGGGGGGGGGTCATTATTAGTACGGGGGCCACTGGTGGGGGGGGGGGGTCATTATTAGTACGGGGGCCACTGGTGGGGGGGGGGTCATTATTAGTACGGGGGCCACTGGTGGGGGGGGGGTCATTATTAGTACGGGGGCCACTGGTGGGGGGGGGGTCATTATTAGTACGGGGGCCACTGGTGGGGGGGGGGGGGGGGTCATTATTAGTACGGGGGCCACTGGTGGGGGGGGGGTCATTATTAGTACGGGGGCCACTGGTGGGGGGGGGGTCATTATTAGTACGGGGGCCACTGTGGGGGGGGGGGGGTCATTATTAGTACGGGGGCCACTGGTGGGGGGGGGGGGTCATTATTAGTACGGGGGCCACTGGTGGGGGGGGGGGGTCATTATTAGTACGGGGGCCACTGGTGGGGGGGGGGTCATTATTAGTACGGGGGCCACTGGTGGGGGGGGGGGTCATTATTGCTACTGGGGACACTGGGGGGGGAGGGGGGTCACTATTGCTACTGGGGACACTGGGGGGGGAGGGGGGTCACTATTGCTACTGGGGACACTGGGAGGGGAGGGGGGTCACTATTGCTACTGGGGACACTGGGGGGGAGGGGGGTCACCATTACTACACGGTGTGGATTTGCTGCAGAATTTACAGATTTTGAAAATTTCATCCACGCGCTGTGGAAAACTTCACAAAACATGTGCGGATATTGACATGTGGTGCTGGATTTAATTCCGCAATATGTTAATTTAAATATAATGAATATCAGTAGCCCATCCAGCACTCCAGTGTTACTCAGTTTTATTTTTAAACGGCCCTGTTCCTTTTTATAACAATGAAGGTAAAAATTATATGTTATGATAAGCCATGCCTCTAACCCCACCGCTGAGCACACCTTTGGGCTCCATGAGAAACTTTTGCTTCAAAAAGGGCTCCGTGGCTGAAAAAGTTTGGGAACCCCTGCTCTAGATTGTGTAAACTCGTAGTCTGTGGAAGTTGGTGTCCCAAATGGTTCCATACATGTTCTATTGGTGATATAGAAGTGTGACAATGTTGTGGGGGCTTACTGTGACCCCCTTGTGTGTGTGGCCGAGGAATATACTGCTGCCTCTTGGAAGCCACCATGAGAGGAACACGCGTGGCTGCAGGATGTCTTGATAATATGTGAGCTGTCTCTTGTACCAATACTAGGGGTGACAGACTGTTGTATGCGATGGCCCCCCCAGCAGGGCGTGCCAGAGGCCGTACATGTAATGAGGGCCGTGAGACCAAAGGTCCTATAGCCAAGCACCTTTAAATGGTTCCGCCAAACACAGGGATGTAACAATGGCGCACCCTGTCTATGGATGGCAGACAATGAAACAGTCAGACGATCTCCTGATATGATGATATAGGATGCAGATTGTGCATGGGACACGGATGGGCTACACACAGTCTGTGTTATCATGTGTACTTGTAAGAAACTGCTGTCATTAATCTCTGATTTTTTTTCTTGTTTTTAGGCCCCAAGACGGTCTTCTTCTGGGCTCCAATAATGAAATGGGTAATGTTATTCTCAGTTTTTATATGTGGTTGTAGAAGACTGACTGAATGATACAGAAAACGATGGATTGTTCGAATTTGGATGATGATTAATTTGTTCAGTGTAAACGCAGCCAACAAGTGATTAACGATAATTTGTTCACGTCTCACTCATTTCATGCAAGCATGAAAGTCATTGTGGGCTCATTCGCTAGTCGTGGTTGTTACTCACTGGTACAGGGAACACAATGATCCTGTAATAAGTGTACATTTGTGTTGTAATCAGTTCGAGCATCCTGGTAAAATAAAATGGATTACAGGGTTTATGTAATCTGACCAAAGACATCTGCATACAGTTTGTATGTTCTCCCCGTGTTTACTGGGTCTTCTCTCGGGACTCTGGTTTTCTCCCACACTCCAAAAACGTTAAAGCAGACTATTTTAAACATTGGAGAGAGAAGCCATAATATCTATTGATGTAAATTGCTGCAAAATATGTATGCGCTATATAAATATAGGTGGTTAGTATTATATAATGGTCTGTCGTTCGCTCTCTCTGCCTGACAGAAGCAGCCGCTGACCACACCTGCCATGAGACAGTGTAGTGGTTTGGTAGCTCAGTACTTCAGTACTGGTCTCAGCGCTGAGACCCCTGCCGATCCCAAGAACACAGGACCCATGTCCTCCCCTTCTCGTGCACATCTGCTTCTCCAGCCTGCAGTGATGTCAGATTGAATGGAGCAATGGCTACACATGCACGGCTGCTGCGCCATTTAATGGGGCTGATGGACATGGCCAAGCGCTCGTACAGTTCTCAGTCAGTCCCATTGAAAATGAATGGAGTGGCACTGCACATGCACAGCCATCTCTCTGTTCAGTCGTCTCCTCGCTGCGAGGGGAGCACACAGGAGGGGATCAAACATCCTATAGGTGATAAAAGTTAATTCTAGTAGAGCCCATTTTAAGGGTCATTTTGCACTGTGAGATTTATAGTAGACGAGCGCTGATCAGCAAGATCGGTTCTAGACCAGCGGGCCTTTACATGGCCTATTCACACTCTATTAAAGGCCGAATAATTGTTTGCACAGTCATATAGTGCTATCATTGGTCGCCCATATATTTCTGCGTTTACACATTCATTCGTAGGCTAATCTTTTGTCCATTTACCCGTCCGGACAGGCAACGTTCAGGTAAACCTTCTTACCCAATAATCAGGGCCCGTAATGTATACACGGACCAGAAGTATGACCGCATATGAGGTTTGTAGAAAATTCAGCTTTTGTGGTGGATCTGCATGGCCGTCATTGTGTGACTCTTGGCCTAACAGGCCAAGCTCACATGAGCATACAGTACAGTTCTGCGTTTACCGGTGCATGGAGCTGCAATCACCCTGATTGTGATGATGTATGCCTGCTCTTGCCTGCGTATCTCACGTATGCCGTCCTGCAGCAGCTTCCTGGTTTCTAATTTTTTATTTTTCTTCCTCTTTCCTTATTTTGTTTACTAGCAACATGCGTATTAAACGCCGGACACATGCAATGTATTGTGTTGGTACAGCGGTTTCATACGCACCCATAGAGAACACTGTAAAATACACGCATTCTTTTTCTTATGCACTTATACGCAATCAATATACACAAGTGTGAGTGGATCAATTGCCGTCATTCACCGCGTATATTGTACATGTGATGCACAATTATGCTGGTGTGAGCCTGGCATTAAAGTGGTTGTCCCGCGCCGAAACGGGTTTTTTTTTTTTTTCAACCCCCCCCCCCCCGTTCGGCGCGAGACAACCCCGATGCAGGGACTGAAAAAAAGAACAGCACAGCGCTTACCTGAATCCCCGCGCTCCGGTGACTTCTATACTTAGCGGTTGAAGATGGCCGCTGGTATCTTCTCCCTCCGTGGACCGCAGCTCTTCTGTGCGGTTCATTGCCGATTCCAGCCTCCTGATTGGCTGGAATCGGCACGTGACGGGGCGGAGCTACACGGAGCTACACGGAGCCCCATTGAGAAGATAAGAAGACCCGGACTGCGCAAGCGCGTCTAATTTGGCCATTCGACCATTTTAGACGGCGAAAATTAGACGGCAACCATGGAGACGAGGACGCCAGCAACGGAGCAGGTAAGTGAAAAACTTTTTATAACTTCTGTATGGCTCATAATTAATGCACAATGTACATTACAAAGTGCATTATTATGGCCATACAGAAGTGTATAGACTCACTTGCTGCCGCGGGACAACCCCTTTAAACGTAGCATTCCTTGTTGATTCAGAATCCAAGGAGGGTAGGTTAATGTTTTTTTTTTTTTTTTCCTTCCATTAGTACTGCAGTGCATTGTACACCCATCTGGATGATACTTTCTGGGTCTGATCAGCACAATACTGATTATCCCACAGTTTGACCGTAGTGGAACATCACAAGTTATCATAGCTAGTTTTAAACTCTGGGGACACGTGTCAGCATGCTGTTTAATGGCCACGCAATGATTAGTTGAGTTTGATTTGTTGAATTTTATGTAAGAAATCCGATGCTTAAAAGGGCATGTGCACATGGTCCTTAATGGGTCACAGGCCAAATAAATCCCACATGTTGCAAATATATGGTACTTGGTCCTGGGCTCTATTCCTGACCATTAATAAATGGCACGGGATCAAGCAGGAGTAGGTTGGGTTCTTAGCTGTCAGACACAGCAGAGGACCCGGAGGAGAAGACAGAAGCGTTTATGTGCTATGTAAAGAATACAGGAAACTGCACCCGGTGATCACGTGACTGCTAGAGACCCCCAGCATGTCAGAACTGTGGGGTCTTGGCAGACTAGGGGTATGTTTTTCCCTGTAAATGGGGTTCCTATGGATGCTGCTCCTAAGGCCCAATGTCCACATGCAGATTTTATTCATAAAATCCGCATGTCTTGCTGCCCATTGGGATGCATTAGCATCCGTAGGGCAGCTAAAAGCATGCAGATGGAATTTCTTTCTGGCGTGCGTGTAGTACGCACGGGAAGAAATCACAACATGCTCCATTTTCCTGCGGGTCTCTCGTATGGAAGGCCCCCGCGGCTTCCATTGAAGCCTATGGAAGCTGTCCATATCCAAGGCACAGCCGCAGCTGTTTTTGTGCTGTGGCACAGATACGCGGGAGAGTTTAACGAAAAAAAATAATGAGAAGGCTGTGCACAGCAGATCCGCTGGCCGGAAGACAGAAGATCCGGCCTTCAGAGGAGAGCCTTGCAGCATCTTGAGAGGTAAGAAAAATGTCAGGATTCTGCAGTGGAATCTGTGCGTGCAAGTGGACATGAGGCCTAAGAATGCTGCAGTTAAAGGGGTTCTGTCAGAAAAAAAAAAAAAAACCTACTCACCTGTGCTTTACGGGGCCGGTCACCGGGAGGCTGCTGCTCCTCTTCTTTTCCTCCGGCAGCTGTCCGATCGCAGGGCAAAAGCTGTCAAACTTCCAGCTTCCGCCCCTGCTCTGACCATGCCGGGCAGCAAGTATGCGTCATTCACTGATTGGCCTGGCTGCATGTGCATCTGGTTCCTTGTAGAGTCGACGGCAAGTGCACGTGTCCCCTTCCTGATGCGCATGCGCAATCGCCGTCAACTCTCCGTGGACGGCAGAGATTAGATGCGGCCAGGACAGCGGGAGTGCGCATGCGTGCGCAGAAGCTGCTAGAAGATGCTAGAAGATGACCCCTCACAACGGAGGGAAGAACAACAGCAGGATTAGGTGAGTTAGCTTTTTTTCCCCCACTCTTTTCTTTTTACACTCTGCAGGATGCAGGTGAGTATACATTTTTTTTATTTTACTGACAGAATCCCTTTAAGGCTCTTTTACACGGGCTGACAGTCTGTTAAACCACTTCACAAACGCTGACATCACCGCTAAGGTCATCGGCGCTCATGCAGAGCATTCAAACAGAAATACTTGACCCCAGCTCTTTTTTTTTTTTTTTTTTTTTTTTTTTTTTTGTGTCTTGTGGTCTAGTGACCATAGTTTCTTTCTTTAGATTCTGCCCTTTCCTTTGTGTTGGTTCAGGATGTAGTTTCGCTCTAGGCACTAATGAACTTATAAACAAGTTCTAGAAACTTTTGGAAAGTGTGAGTCACCAATAAGGTTTGCTCCAGGCAAAACAACTCTCAGAAAAAGTGGGGTCTTAGGCCCTTTTTGACATGCCTTTGTTCATCGCGTTAGACGCAGGCTCTGAACGCTTGCGTCTAACGCGATGGCTGTGGGCAATGCTTTCTAAATGAAATCATTTCCATATGCAGATGGAGAGCTGTGCTAAACGCACGAAGGTCGCGTCCAGAAAAGGAGACGCGACATGTCGTGCGTTCAGCGTCTAACGTGAACCCAGTGCCCATAGAAAAGATAGGAGACCCATCTGACGCAATTACAATTGTGTTCAGGGCACTCTATTCGCGTTACCAGGCCCTGCATTGTTTACAAGTTGCCATGGAGACCGTTGGTCCCTCAGCGGCAACTTGAAAAAAAGGACGGGCACGCAGCCCCACAAACACACACACAGCCCATGCTCACAGGTCCAACGTCCATCTTCTGGCTTCCTTGTAGCTGGCAGGACCTTGTTTCAGTGTGTTTACCTCCAATCATCTTTCTGTACTTCCGCTCTTGTGAATTTTGAAGGGAGAGCATGCGAGCAAATTAATATTTCTTGGCTCATTAGATAACGATTATTAGAGCCAATAATAAAAAAACTACTTTTCATATACCTAATTTTAATTATATGTTTAATTTGTAACTTTAATATATTTTCATGATGTTATTAACCCCTTAGTGACCAAGCCTGTTTGCGCCTTAATGACCAGGCCAAATTTTGCAAATCTGATGTGTCACTTTAACATGGAAAAACACCAGAAAGGTTTTGCATATCCAAGCGATTCTGACATTGTTTTTTCACCACATGTTGTACTTTATTTAGGCGGAAAAAATAGACCGATAGAATTTGTATTTATTTATTAAAAGCGCCAAAATTGGGAAAATTTTGAAAAAATCGTCATTTTTTTCACATTTCCAACTGCAATATCTCAAAAATGTGCAAACATAATATAGAAATTTTTGTAAGATATATATTTCGATCCGTTTACTTTATTTTGGGCGCACATTGGAAAAACTTTCGTTTTTTTTTTTTTTTACCATTTAGGAGACGTACAAATTTAACATTACTTTTCAGCATTTTGAGGAACACTTTGTTTTCCTACACCAAGCCAAGATTGGAAAGGCTCATAGGAGTCAAAATGATAGATACCCCCACAAGTGACCCCATTTTAAAAACTACACCCCTTAGTGTATTCACTGAGGGGTGCCATGAGTATTTTAACCCCACGTTTTTTTTTCAGGAGTCAATGCAATTTAGAAGAGAAAAACTAAAATTTCATATTTTTGCAAATATGTCATTTTAAAGACAGGACTTTTTTCTATAGTACACATGAAAATGAGGATTTGCACCCCAGAATGGATACCCCTGTTTGTCCCGTGCTCAGAAACATACCCATTGTGGCCCTAGTATTACGTCTGTATGCACAATGGGGCCCAAAATGAAAAGAGCAACCGGTGACTTTTGGAACAGAAATTTTGCTTGAATGAGATTTAGGCCCTATTGTACACTTGTAGAGCCATTGAGTGACCAAAACGATGGAGAACGCCCACAAGTGACCCCATTTTGAAAACTAGACCCCTTAACGAATTTATCTAGGGGTACGATGTCTTTTTTGACTTCACGGTTTTTGAATGAATCTAAGCCAAGCAGAAGGAAAAAATTACGATTTTCATTTTTTTGGTAATTCTGTCATTTTAAAAGCGTTTTTTTTTTTGTACAGCACATATATGAATAAAGACTTGCACCCCAGAATGGATACCCCTGTTTGTCCCGTGCTCAGAAACATACCCATTGTGACCCAAATCTTACGCCTGTATGCACAATGGGGCCCAAAATAAAAAGAGCAACCGGTGACTTTTGGAACAGAAATTTTGCTTGAAGGAGATTTAGTCCCCATTGCCCACTTGTAGAGCCCTTGAGTGACCAAAACAATGGAGAACCCCCCAAAGTGACCCCATTTTGAAAACTAGACCCCTTAACGAATTTATCTAGGGGTACAATGTCTTTTTTGACTTCACGGTTTTTGAATGAATCTAAGCCAAGCAGCAGAAAAGAAATACGATTTTCATTCTTTTGGTAATTCTGTCATTTTAAAAGCGTTTTTTGTTTTGTTTTTTGTACAGCACATATATGAATAAAGACTTGCACCCCAAAATGGATACCCCTGTTTGTCCTTTGCTCAGAAACATACCCATTGTAGCCCCAATCTTCTTAGAGGGCGCATGGCTAGGCCTATAGTGTATGGAGCACCCGTTTGATTTTAGTGTACAACTGAATAATTTACAGGCCCCATTGCACACTAGTAGAGATAATAAAATGCCCCTCACAAGTGACCCAATTTTGACATCAAGACCCCTTAGCTAATTTATCTAGGGGTGTACTGGGCATTCTGACGCTACATTTTTATTTTTTAAAATAATTATAATGCGAGTGAAATATAAATGTGATTTCATTTTTTTCACCAAATTTGACACTTTTAGGACCGTTTTTTTTTGTTTGTTTCAAGCAGGAAAAACTGGGGAGACGGACTAATAAAAGTAAAACTGATTCCCTTAAAAGAACACCCACACCCCCTTTTGGCGTTTTTTATATGTGAAATAAAATTAATAATGTAAAACTGTATGGTAAATTTCAAAGCAGGGGTAATTACAAAGGCCAGGGTGGGATGGGCACGTGGGACAATAAAAACGCGTATCTCTCCTCCTCCCTTGCTTAGTGCAGACGCGGCACTTTTTTGGGGGGTATTTTTTGCTCGCAGTCTGGGGGATGGGATTCATAAAATGGTGCTCCATTAGCCTCCGCACCTCCTCTGATTGCAATGTGTCTTGTGGTGCGGTGGTCCCAAATAAAAGATTTTCTACGAGCGCCTCCTGAAACTGGAGGAAGCTCAGTGTGCCCCCAGACGATTTAAAAATTACGTGAGTGTTATATGTAGCCATCTGTATAAGGTAGATGGCTACCTTCTTGTACCAAGCTCGCGGTTTACGTTTCACAAGGTAGGGCTGTAGAGGTTGGTCTGACAGATCGACGCCCCCCATGAATTTATTATAATCTGTGGCGCAGACCGGTTTAATTTTCTCCGCTGCAGCCCCCCTCTTCCTAACTGTAACGGAGGTGTCTGCGTGCACAGTGGACAGCATAAAGACGTCCTTTCTGTCACGCCATTTAACTGCCAGCAAAGGGGTCATAGGCCAGTGCGTAAGACGCGCCTTTGTCTATACGCCTGGAAACAAGGGGTTGTGGGAATCCTACCCTATTTTTGCGGATAGTTCCGCAGGCCCCTGTACCTGCGGCGTGTAACGCTTTAAAAAGGGGGACGCTCGTATAGTAGTTGTCGGTATAAATATGGTATCCCTTATTTAAAAAAGGGCCCATGAGCTCCCACACAATTTTCCCGTTGACGCCAATGTCTTCTGGGCAGTTGGGGGGATTTAATTGGCGATCCGTGCCCTCCTAAATAAAAAAGTCGCAAGTATAACCTGTGGCGCTCTCACAGATTTTATACAGCTTGACGCCATATCTTGTGCGCTTTGAGGGAATAAACTGTCGGAAAAATAAACGGCCTTTGAAGCGATTCAGCGATTCATCCACCGCCAGATTTTTTTGAGGGGTATAAATGTTTTTAAAGGCCTCCCTTAATAGCGAAATAGGGGGCCTTAATTTGCCCAGTCTGTCATACGCCGGGTCACTTCTCGGGGGGGATTTGGGCATTATTTGCAAAATGAAAAAAAACGCAGAATGTTTTCATATCTGCGTCGGGGCATTATGGAAGCAAATACGGGCGTTGCGTGAATGGCGCTCGTGGACCAATAGGACCATATGGATGACTTTTTTACGAGTCCCATTAGTAAAATAAGTCTCAAAAATTTTTTTAGCTCAGGGACATCTATGGCGGTCCACATCACTGAATAAACCGACGTTGGGTGCGCGGTCACGTATTGTCCAGCGTATGTATTTGTCTGCTCGACAATTAACTGCAGCACATAGTCGGTAATAAATAAATATAAAAAATTATACAGGGTGAAATTTGCGACGTCCAGATTAACGCCTGGAGCCGCTAAAAATTCTGGGATGCGGGGTGCAAACAAACTTGCGGCACTCCACACAGTGGTGGGCGCCGCATAACTTGGCCCCGCTGCCCCAACGACTTCCTCTACCTCCATAGCGCTGGAGGCAGAGTCGTCACTCTCAAAAAAAACCTCCTCCGACTCGCTGGTAGCATCGCTACCGGAGCTTGACGCAAAGAGCAGCGCGTACGCTTGCTCGGCGGTGTAGCGCCTACGCTCCATTTTATTAAAAAATTTTTTTAATGGGGGTAAAAAAAAAAATAGCCCCCAAAAAAGCGGACACGAATAAAATAGGGTAATTGGTGTATAAGGGAAGGTGAAGGCGGGTAATAACGTTTTTTTTTTCTCCTTTTTTTTAACTCGCTATATGGCACACGATTTTTCTCAGTTATCTCTCTCCTGTCACAAATCACTCTGATTGACAGAGGAGAGATACGCCAGACTGATCGTGTGCCATATTTATTAAACAAATGACATGGATGGCTGTGATAGGTTTATCACAGCCACCCATGTCAGCAGGGACCAATCACTTTGGTCCCTGCAAGTTACTATGCCTAAGACATATTTAGCCTTAGGCTATACTGCGCATGCGCCGCCATTTTGTTCGGCGCATGCGCAGTAGAGGGTAATGCCCTGTGTTTTGGGGGGGCTTTTGGGGACCTTAGGGGAGCATTTTCATCTCCCATCATGGATCGGATCCATGAGGGGAGATGAAACTACAACTTTGACATCTACAACTTTGACGGGATATTTAAACTTCGCGGCGCTTCTGCGCATGCGCTGCCATTTTCCCCTTGGCGCGCATGCACAGAAGCCCGTGGCGGCTTCAGATCGCAGGGGACATCGTGGAGGTGAGTATTTTCAGCTGCCCTCATGGATCCGATCCATGAGGGCAGCTGAAACATTTACTTTTTAAAAACTTTTTTTTAAACTTTTCCGCGATCGCCGTTATCCATTGGATAACGGCGATCGCGGTAACGGGGACCGCTGACATCTCCTGCCTCCCAGCTACCTACAGGAGCCAGGAGATTTTAAATTTCCCGCGCCGCCGGGCCTTCTGCGCATGCGGCTGACGTAATGCCGCCTGGCGCGCATGCGCAGAAGGACGGCTACGGGGCCCGGAGCATCGGGAGAGTGGGGAGCAGTGCGGCGGACCTCGGTGAGTAATTTCAGCTGCTCCGATGGATCCGATCCATCAGGGCAGCTGAATATGTAACTTTTTTTGCACTTTTATTCAGTTTTTTGCGATCGGCGCTATCCATTGCCTCAATGCCGGGGGGGGGGGGGGGGGGGTCCGTGCAGCCAGGGATGACAGCTCCATGCTGTCGGCTACCTGCGGACACCGACCGCATGGAGCTGTCACGTCCAGAGCCCGAGGGGCTTTATTCTCTGCAGGACACGTGTTTTTACGTCCTCAGAGAATAAAGCCCACTTCGGGAGGACGTAAAAACACTATGGGCTGGTTGTTAAGGGGTTAATAGTTAGAAGTTAATAATAAATTCAACAGTTTAATGTTTTAAAAGAAAACTATAATTTTTTTGTTGCTTGTGTTGCCTTTTTAACCCTGGACCTGTTTTATTTTTATACAGCATTTTAAAATCGATATATTGAAATATCGGTAGTTTTACAATAATTGATAGTTCGTTCAGCGATTCTTGATACTATCGACTATCTATATTTTTGTGTTGCTGTCCCAACCCTACCCCAGACCCTTGGGTATGCTCTGCCCAGTGTCCACTAGCAGTTCACTACATCTAGACTAACCCAATAAGATAGAGCGGGGTTCTCACTAACAGTGAGTAGATCCTTGAGTAGTGCCTGTCTGGGTCATTGCCATTGTATGTATATCTGATTTAGAGTGATTTAGAGTGAGAGTGAGAGAGGAGAGCTGCTGCTGCTGCTGCGGCGGCGGCAAGTAGGATCCTGGGGTGCATCAGAAAAAGTCTAGCGGCACATAACGAGATCATTGTGCTTCCTCTTTACACCACACATGGAATATTGTGGACAGTTTTGGGCATTGGGACTCAAGAAGAACATATCAGAGCTTGAGCGGGTTCATAGGCGGGCAACTAAAGTAATAAATGGAATGGGCAGACTACAAATACCCAGTTATGGGATTATAATTGGGATTATTTTGTTTAGAAAAAAGACTGTTGAGGGGTGACCTAATAACTATGTATGTATTTAAGTCGGGTATATCAGTGAGTGTAATATATCAGGGGGCGCTCTAATAACTATTTATAAATATATCAGTGGTCTGTACAGAGATCTCTCCCATCATCTGTTTATACCCAGGATTGTGACAAGGGGGCGCTCTCTACATCTAGAGGAAAGAAGGTTTCGACATGACATAGAAGGGGTTCCTTACTATAAGAGCAGTAAGACTATGGAACTCTCCTGTGGACACGGTGATGGCAAACTCAATATAAGAGTATAAGAGGGTTCTGGATGCCTTTCTTGAGCGATACAATATTAAATGTTATATCACTGATTATTCCGATTGCCAGACCGGAGTCTGGGAGGATTTTATTTCCCTTAAATGGTAAAAATTGGCTTCTACCACAGTTTTTTTTCCTTCCTCTGGATCAATATTGGGGCATAATAGGCTGAACTGGATGGATATGTCATTTCTTGATCTTACATACTATGTTACTAAATGTATGGTCCTTTGGGACCAAAGCACTGGTCTTTAACACTGGCATTGATATGGCTGGTTTTCGGTCGGAGGTCCTGTCACATATCTGGCACAAAATACTGGAAAGTAAAGCGAGGCAGCTGAGCGGAAATTGAGCAGACTCCATTATAGACAATGGGGTCCGTCTGGCGCTCTTTTGGTTCTGTTCTAAGATGGAGCCGTTCAGCCATGGGGGCTCCCCAAATGAAGCTGGAAAATGGAACGCACTGTTGTGAAAGTGCCCTAAACTGCTGCAGTTTACCACGTTGGCAAATTGCAGTAATCGCTGTGCTGAATTTTTCCGTGGAGCCTTGTCACTCTAATTGTTTGTTTGCATTTGATGATGTCCATCATGCTGCTCCTCTGGATGGTACTGAGATCTGTTGCAGCCTCGTTGTTTGTACTACTCAGAACTTTATTTCAACATTTTAACCCTGCAATTTCCTAAATGCTTATATGTCTTTTTTATAAACTGCAGGGTTTGGTGATTGCTGGATTAGCAGATATGACCAGACCAGCAGATAAATTAAGCCCGGCTCAGTCTGGAGTTCTTACGGCAACTGGTAAATTGCTCTATTATATTTCATGGTATTTTTTCAGTTAAATGGAACAAAGATTGTCCAATATTCTTCTTGCGAAAACATGGTGTCAAAATGTAGCAAAGGAAAAACTATAATGTAACTGCTGTTACCTCTGAGCAGGTTCTCCATTCCAGGGCTGTTCTATATTATGGCCATCAGAAGAAAGCAATGCATCAAGTAAGGCATATCTAAGACAGAGGAAACTAAGAGGCAAGGAGTAGTCATGTGGAGGGCTCACATCAAATGACTGTGCCCACGCGGCAGAGAGAGAAGAGCGTACCTTCTATGATCTGCCAGAAGTATGGAACCACACAATATATAGATTGGGAATTGCATTACTTGTATATTTACTGTAGATAGAAACCTGGGATTCTTAGCACACATCTTGATCAGATTGTGTGAGCTCTTCAGATGGGATCCTACACTAAACTGACTTGCCCCTCTTGGGCCTAAGATTATTGCAAATTCTACAATCAATGTTTTCATTGGCCAATGTTTTATTAGATCAATATTAAAAAATGTACCAACTGTATTTTGTCGGATTCCAGTGTACCCCCCCCCCCTCCCGCCCCCGCTTGCTTCCCCTGTAACATGGCCCTCCTTTTCAGATGAATTGAGTTTTTTGCTCACTTACCTACAAGGTCGGTTTCAGCCCCATTTATCATAACACAGACAAGTGTCTCTGCCTGATGGAAGGTCTTCTGATCTGAATTTGGATCATCATATGAATTGAAGAGTTGGGGGTCAGGGCACTCTTCTGTACTATGGGCACATAAGTATGGCAGCAATAACTTGGTGTGAATCCAGCTTAAAACTGTTTACTAGTGGTAGCATCTGTTTTCTCATCCATCTTGGTTTCTTGTCTACCCCCCTAAGTACTAATAGGAAGACTGGCAAAAGTAGATGTAATCTCTTAAGGCCTCCTTCCCACGAACGGATTTACGCCGCGTAAATCCGCGGCAAAAATCCGCTGCGTTGCACCCTGCTATTAGGTTCTATTGAACCTAATAGCACAATGCACACGATGCGTAATTCCACCGCGGAATTACGCACCGTGAAATCTCCCGTCCTCACCCGCAGCATGTTCTATTTGCTGCGGGTGTACGCGCTGACGGCTTCCATTGCAGTCAATGGAAGCCGTCCGTTCACGCTATCTCCCGCTGCAACCAGCGGAAGATAGCGTGAAAAAACGCTTCCCCGCCTACCGCCGCGCGTCATATGACGCGGCCGGCGCGTCACGTGACACGGCCGGTCGCGTCATGTGACGCGGTGGGCGTGTCACATGACGCGACGGCGGTGGGCGGGGAAGCGTCTTCACGCTATCTTCCGCTGGTAAGTATGGGGTCTCTGGGGGGCGCCGTGACGGGCTTCACTGCGTAATATTACGCGGCGGAGCCCGTCACGCTCGTGGGAAGGAGGCCTAAGTTTAACTTTATCAGTATTATTAAATTCTTTATGCATGGATCAAGTATACTCCAGTTACACAGTAATAAACTTTTTCTTTCTTCACTTGCCAGGACTTATATGGTCACGTTATTCCCTTGTGATTATCCCTAAAAACTGGTCTCTCTTCGCTGTGAATTTTTTTGTCGGCTGTGCAGGCGGCTCACAACTTTTTAGAATATGGAGGTATGTGTTCTTTAGAGAAATACATTTATCAACATTCTTAATACCTAATCTATTTAAAGTGTTCTAGCATTAGGCTGAATCCACAAGAATTAAGTTCACGCAAGTATGATGACTGCTGGAACTGTTTTATTTGTTGCCAAGGATAAAATCTATCCTGTGAGTTCCAGATGGCAACCTTTGTGGAAGCCGAAGGCTTCTGTGAGAAAGTCTCTCGTGATCTCACAGGAAGGCATTTAATCCGAATATCCTTTGCTTTTAACTGCTTCCATTAAATGAATGCGCTATTGGGTGGTAATTGTGATTGCTTATGCTCGTACATTCATTGTGGTAGTTTGTCTCAGACAGTCATGCTCCCACTGAAACGGCAGGGATCAGAGAGGCAAGACCTAGTAAAAGTTGCCTGTCAGTTTTAAATTGATACTGCTCGTCTTCTAGTCTCCAAGTTGGAATAAAAATGTAAAATAGGTTTTAATTGAGAGCATGGCTGGAGGCTCTTGGGATCAGACATTTCTCCTTGGCACCTCACTCGCTGGAAATCTCGCGGTTTGGCTGCAGTGAAAAAATGCGAGCTTTCCGCCAAAAAAGCGCTGCTTCAAAACCTGCGGCACTTAGCCACGGGTTTTGGAGCAGCTTGGCTGCATGCTTTTCCGTTGCAGAAAAGAGAACGCGACCGCAACGGAAAACAAAAATTGACATGCTGCAGCCGAGGAATCCGCGCTGGCTTTGCCGTCCCTTTTGGACAAGATTTTTGATAAATCTCGTCCACTTGGCTAGCCAATACCAGGATTAGTGGCCGCAGGCGGATTTGCCACGGCAAAATTCTGGACTGAATTTCCTCGACAAATCCGCCCTGTGTGAACCCAACTTTAAATTTAGTTGGTAGCCCGACAGCTATTCTCCCACTGCATGTTTGACCATGGTTTTGGCTCAGATTTCAGTTGGTCTAGCTTCTAGGAATACTTATCTATGCTTACACTAGCTTTTGGCTGTCTAGGTCACAACATGTTGTATGTCCAAAAGTTTTTTTTTTTTGTTTTTTTTTTTCAGCTGGTTACTGATTAACAACTGACCCTGTACATCTACATCTTTTTGTTTTCTGTCATGCTTATGTAATTTGCTTAACTCTATAATGTGTATGATCATGCTGTAAAAGATTATTGTCCTCTATTCCCTATTGATGAATAGTGCCCAGGATGCTTTAGCTTTCTGAAAAACTGTATAGATTTTATGACCAAAAGAAAACCGTTTTAGATTAATCCCTTAATGCTATTGGACGCACATCTACGTCCTGCAGCGCTGGGGTTTGTATAAAGGGAGATCGCAGGGCGATCTTCCTCCGTACAACGCGGGCGCTGAGTGTTTCTTACAGCCGACACCTGTTGGCAACCGTTCCACGTGGCTGATATGAGCTTTTAACACTTGTAATTCTGACAGCGGCATTTAATTCCCCCGAACGATGTTCAGGGGTCCTATACGGGTTCCCCCTCGATGAGATTGCAGGGAGCCGTGCGGGTGTCATTGTGGTCGGGGCCTTCTGAAATGCCCCAGGGCTGTCTTGGCAGAATGCCTATAAAGCCATGTCGTGGGGTGGCTTTATAGAATGCCTGCCCGATCATAGTATGATGTAATGCTATGGCATTACATCATACTGCAGGAGCATTCTAAGCATTGCAAGTTGTTGTCCCCTCTGGGGACTAAAAAAAAAGTAAAAAATAAGAACCATAAAGTTTTAATAATTAAAAAAAATACTTTTCAGAATTATAATAAGTTAAAAAAAATGGTGCCATATTTATAATATAAAATGCATATTTGGGATAGCTGCATCCGTAAAAGTCCGATCTATCAAAGGAACACATTATTTACTCCACAATTATTTACTCCAGGAAAAAAAAACTGCCAGAAATGCAATTTTTGTCACTTTGTCTCCAAGTAAAAAGTGCAATAAAAATCCCCACTGTTAATCCATTACATGCTGCGGTCAATGTTGAGCACAACATGTAAAGGATTTACAAAGGGGAAGGCACTCCCTCTGTGACTTCATTGGCTCTCTGCCATGCAGTCACATAGGCTGATGGGTTACCATGGTAACTGTATGTCAGTTAATGTTTTGCCATGACCTGTGATCGCTATGGTAAGCGATAATGCAGTGCAGTATAGAAGTATTGTATCAGAGCAATAATAGTATCACATGTTTAAGACCCCTAAAGGGACCTAAAACAACATAAAAAAAAGCTAAAAAAAAAATTGAGCCAAAATAATTTTTTTTGTTTTTTCGCTTCCCAAAAAAGCTCAATAAGTGATCATCGATAGGAAAATTAATAAAAAGTTTAAATGCAGCGATTTATGTTATTTATGCTTCACGAAAAATACTGCAAAAAAGTGGCAGAAAATTTTATTTTTCGTCCCCCCCCCCCCCCCCACCCCCCAGCTCCCTGACCTAAAAAAAAACTATTTAAGAATGGTGGAATTTTCCTTTAACCGCTTTCCGCTCTAGGACATAGTTACCTCCAGCTGTTTATTACAGCTGACACCCACGGGCAAATGCTGCAATCAGCTGCGCGGACGATCGGCACTTTTAATCCATTCTGACAGCGTCATTTAAATCCCCCAAACGATGTACTAACCCCCCACTCACCCGCAATGAGATTGCAGGGAGTCGTGTGGGCGTCGTGGCAGCCGGGGGCTGTTACAATTAACAGTTCCACTTTTGGGGAACAGACCTTGTGGGAGTAGGAATCGTGCTCCCAAATTATCTCAACCTAACTGCATGGCGGCGGAGATCCACATAGCACAAAGGAAATCCTCCTCTGTTGGTATGAGCCGTTGAGGTAGAGTGTCGTGCCTAATACTGTATGGGAAAATAAGACGCTGTTAGGTTTGACACAATGGAGGGGTTCCAAAAATGCCTACCTTTAGGTTTTTAGGGGTTTTTAACTCAATGATGCATACTATGCTATTGTACATCTTGCTTTTTTTTATTTTGGGAGTGATAATACTTCTCTGCCTGGAATGGTTTTCTATCACATTCTGCATTATTTCAAGTTTTCTGCTAATACTTATTTTCAAAACATTCCCATCCCTAGAAATTGTGGTTTTGCCGCCAAACTCTGCATGCAGTTACATCTCGGGCAGATATGTAAATGATGACATTTGTGGTGTGATTAGATAAACGATCTTGCCACCAGAGGCCCTAAAAGTGTTTCACCCCATTGCTTTAAAAAGCTCTCGAAGGCTCTATTTCTGTAGTAATCTCTTTTTCCACTTGTGTAGAGCTTGTTGACTACTGCAAATGGGAGCAACGGCGGGTACATACAATGGGCCCACTGAGACCAAATATCCTTTTGCAAAACGCCTGGAAATGGTTCTGATAGACATAGGGGTGTAACAATGGCGCCCCATGTCTCTGGATGGCAGACAACAAAACAGTGGTAGCTGTTCGTGCTTGTCGGACGATCAGACGATCCTATCTATTGGTGGTCTGTCAAGGATGTCCGGAGCCTGGTCGCCTTGTGTGCCCTCACACATCCACTGGTCCCTCCTAACAGTCTGGTCAGAATGGTTCAGGTGGGACAATTCATCGATATGACCATCCAGCTTCTTGCTTTTCTCTCACACTGGCAACGGGCTGAAATCTCTGCATCATAGTGGTCCACAAGCTCTACACAAGCGAAGGAAGAGGTCACAACAGACAAGGAGCCTCTAAGAGCCTTTTATAGGCCATGGGGGGAAACCACTTTTAGGATCTCAAGTGGCAAGACCGTTCATCTAATCACACTACAACTGTAATCATTTGTGTATCTGCCAGATTTGAAACTGCATGCCGAGGTTTACAGCAAAGTGTGATTGTTCTCAGCAAGAGAAACCAAGTTATCTTGTAGGTGTGATACCTTTTTACTTGCTAACAAAAAGACATGATGATAGAGCAAGCTTTCAAACCTACTTAGGGCTCGTGTCCATGGACAGAGTGGGATACACCCGCGGACTTACGCGGTCTCAGTTAATATTATTTTCATGGAGACCTCCGCTGTGGAAAAACATGGTGACATACAACATGTTGCGAATTTTTATTTTATTTTTTTTCTTTCTTTCCTTCCCCCACAGCGGAACTCCGTGGCAGAATTACGCATGTGAACACTGACAGGCAGAAAGGTTCTATTCAACCTAATAGCTTAACAGCTGCGTTATTCCGCAGTGGGAAACATGGCAGAAATCCATCCATGGGCATTAGCCCTTCGGGTTCTTCCTCAGGCTTGATATATACAAATGAAAAGACACAGACCTGGTAGGATTAATTTGCACTTAAAACAATACCAGAACAGGATGAGCAGAGGAATAAATAAGCCACTGATAAGGATGTGAAAGTTTGATGGTCTCCAGAATGGTGTTGGGGGTTCACCAGGCCTGTGTGTTACCTCTGCTAGATTTCTTATATTATCCATTGATGCATGAAGCCCTTTCCAATGTTCATTCTGGTGTTGAGTGTCAAAGATTTTTATAAACTTACACTCATAGAATGGTAGAGTTGAAAGGGACCTCCAGTGTCATCTGGTCCAACCCCTGCTACATGCAGGATCACTAAATCATCCCAGATAAGTATTTGCCCAGCCGTTGTTTGAACACTTCCATTGAATGAGAACTTGCCACCTCCTGTGGTAACCTGTTCCACTCATTGATCACCCTCACTGTCAGAAAGTTTTTCCTAATATCTAACTTGTGTCTCCTCCCTTTGAGCTTCATCCCATTGCTTCTAGTCTTTCCTTGTGTGAATGACAATAGGGCTGATCCCTTTGCACTGTGACAGCCCTTCAGATATTTGTAGACCTCTATTAAGTCTCCTCTCGGCCTTCTGACCAGACCAGAGATTGGAGCTGCAGGAATGTCATTTGCATATTGCCTATGCATGCTGGGAAGAGCACAGAATCGCTGTAAACTGGAAGATTGCCGGGATTAGCTGGGTCTAGCTGCTCGGAGGACATCGCTAGACCAGAGATTGGATCTGCAGGAAAATCATTTGTATATGCCCTGTGCATTCTGGGAAGAGCAAAGAATCACTGTAAACCGGAAGATTGCCGGGATTAGCCGGGTCTAGCTACTCGGAGGACATCGCCAGACCTTGTACACTTAGTAGTATCTTTATAGGACATCGCCAGACCTTGTACACTTAGTAGTATCTTATAGATTATATATCTTCACTACAATTCTTGACTTTTAAAACTTTGGAAGTGGACATCAACTGGCAACATGGAAAAAGAGAGGAGCCATATGGTGAGCTGCAGCGTATGCTATATGTTTACAGACCTACCAGAGGAAAAACCAAACTTCACTTGCCAGAAATGCATGCTTGTGTCTCTACTGGGGAAAAAAGTGCATAGTCTTCAGGAGAGAATAGCTACGTTGAAATGTATTAAGGAAGGTGAGGATTTCCTTGACAGAGTAGAAGAAAGTCTTCAAAATGTTGAAATAAAAGAAATGTCCAGTATACCTGCAGAAGAATGGAAGCATGTGACCCAAAGAAGCAGGAGGATCAGGAGTCAGCCAGCACCCATACTGCTCGGGAACCAGTACAGAGTTCTCACGCAGAGGGGCTTGGTACTGGTTCCAGAGCAAAAGGAGAAAGAGGTAAAGGAAAAATATGACATTACCCACAAAGAACAGAGCAGGGTAAAAGGGGGTACAGCAAGAAATGACTTTACCAACAAAGAACTATGTAGTAAGCACACAGAGTCCTCTTGAATGGAGATAAAGAAGTGCTGTTGGGAAGAAAGAAAGCGGAGTGGTGGTTGTGGGGGATTCCCTATTGAAAGGAACAGAGGCTGCTGTCTGCAGACCTGACACCTCCCGAGAGGTGTGATGTCTTCCAGCTGCACAAATCAAAGATGTGTCTGATAGGCTGTCAAGACTTTTCAGTCCTACAGAATACCACCCATTCCTACTAATACATGTAGGGACAACTGACACTGCAAAAAAGGGCCTTGCAAATATCTGCAATGACTTTGAAGACCTCGGAAAGAAAGTGAAGGAACTAGGAGCACAGGTAGTTCTCTCATCCATCCTCCCAGTGGCCATGGAATAAGAAGATGGAACAGGATTCTAGAGGTGAACAACTAGCTACGTTGATGGTGCTGTCAGCAAAGGTTTGGATTTCTAGACCATGATGTGAATTACCTGGACTGCTTGCTAGAGATGGGTTGCATCTTACAAAAACAGGTAAGCATATATTTAGTGGGCACCTTGCTTCATCATTAGGAGAGCTTTAAACTCTTAAAGGGGTTGTCTCACGCCGAAACGTTTTTTTTTTCTTATTCAATAGGCGCGAGACAAACCCAAGGGATGGGTTAAAAAAAAAAAAAAGTTTATTACTTACCCGAATCCCCGCGCTGCGGCGACTTCTTTCTTCCTTTACCAAGATGGCCGCCGGGATCTTCACCCACGATGCACCGCGGGTCTTCTCCCATGGTGCACCGTGGGCTCTGTGCGGTCCATTGCCGATTCCAGCCTCCTGATTGGCTGGAATCGGCACACGTGACGGGGGCGGAGCTACGAGGACCAGCTCTCCAGCACGAGCGGCCCCATTCACCAGGGAGAAGACCGGACTGCGCAAGCGCGTCTAAAAACACCAGAAGACAGCGAATTTAGACGGATCCATGGCGACGGGGACGCTAGCAACAGAGCAGGTAAGTGAATAACTTCTGTATGGCTCATAATTAATGCACGATGTATATTACAAAGTGCATTAATATGGCCATACAGAAGTGTATAACCCCACTTGATTTCACGAGACAACCCCTTTAAGGATATGGGAAGGGAAGTGAAAGGCCAGGTAAAAATATACAGCTAATTAATACATTTGAGAACCTTGCTATTAGAAGTGGAAAGAAAGACAAAGACAAAACATTCAGAAGGAAAGTAGGGGAACAAGAGACACCGATCACAAACTGAAATGGTTTTTGTTTTGCACAGAGCATGGGAAACAAACAAGGAGAATTGGAGCGCCTAACAAGGTAGAGAAATATGTCATAGGCATCACGGAAACTTGGTGGAATGATGCACGTGATTGGAATACAAGGCTTGAAGGATACAACTTCTTTTTAAGATACAGACCTTAAAAAAAGGGGAGGTGGTATTGCGTTGTATGTTAGGAAAATATTAATCTCCACAGAGATTCAAGCTTCAGAACATGGTAGCTCTGTAGAAACTGATTAAGAATACAAGGATAGAACAGAAAGGACACCATTGTAGGCATTTACTATAGGACACCTGGACAAGCAGAAGATATTGATGAACTCTTCTTACATCAGATGGCTAAGCTCTCAAAAAAGCATGCCATAGTTTGATCCAACCTTGAGTTCTGAGTTTTCTCAGGTGGTCGTCTGCTTTTTATCCAAAATTCAAGAATAGCATGATCCCTGCCTCCTAACGTCACTGCCACTCTTACTTCCTCAACCATTCCCTCCCTGTTGGTAAGAATTAGGTCCAAGATAGTAAATCTGCTTGTTTTCTCTTCTACCTTTTGGAAGATAAAGTTGTCAACAAAAGTGGATCAGAATTGGTGGTTCCATTACTTTTACCTGAGAGAGATTTCCAACAAATGTCTGGATAGTTAAAATCTCCCATAATCACTATGTCCTGCTTTTTTTGAGAGCTTGGCAATCTGATGTAGAAAGAGTTCATTAATATCTTCTGTTTGTCCAGGCGGCCTATAGTAAACTGTATAGTGCTCCAAATCTCTTCTGGGACATTAAGATTTAAAATTTCCTTTAACCCCTTGAGTGGCACGCCCGGAAATTTTCCGGGACGAGCTCCACTGCTCATAGCGACATAGCCCGGAAGATTTCCGGGCTATGTATCACTATGGGAGCTGCAGAGCACAATGCCACAAGCTGTAGAATTGTGCTCTGCCTGCACAGTCCCACAGAGAACAAAGCAAGGGCATTGAAAAACCAGCAGAAGATATTGCCGATATGCCAGCAATCTCCTGCCTTGTTTACAGGTTGCCATAGAGACCATCGGCTTGTCAGAAGCAAGCCGATGGTCTCTGTGGCAGGGAGGGCTAGTGCTTGGCTGTCAGAGGACAGCTAGGTACTAGCTCTTACAGCAGAGATCAGAGAAAACCTCCGATCTCTGCTGTGTTAACCCTTTACATGCTGCAGTCTATGTGACTGCAGCATGTAAAGGGCTGTCGCTGCAGCATATAAAGGGCTGTCAACATCGGACCCCCAGAATGTGATCAGGGGTCCTGATGGGTCCTGTGGAAGTCCCCTAAAGGGACAAAAAAAGAAATTATAAAAAAAATTATAAAAACACTTGTCTCCCTTTACTGTGTAAAAAATCAAAAATACAATCACACATGAGGTATCCGTGTGCGTCGTAATGACCCAGAGAAGGAAGTTAATACATTATTTAACCCCTTAATGGCATGGCCCCTTTTTTTCTTTTTTCCCCCATTTCTTTTTTTCCTCACCCCTGTTTAAAAAAAATCACAACTTGTCCCGCAAAAAACAAGCCCTCATATGGCTGGGTCAATGGAAAAATGAAAAAGTTATGGCTCTTGAGACACAACTGCAAAATTAGTTAAAATTCAATGAGTAGACCATTTAAAAAAAAACTGCCCTGGTGGGCACGACAGGGTGGTAGGAAACCCGCCACTCAAGGGGTTAAATGTAGTAAACTTTATATGTTCTGTTTTGTGTCTGTGACTAGAAAAAATGCTCAGTTGCAGGTAAGTCGGTCCTTCTGTAATTGTGTGATGGTGAAACCTCGTCCTCTTTCAGTTTTTGTCCTGTTTTTCCAACATAAAGCACCCCTTCCCCCCCCCAACAGTACATTTACTGCACAGGGTCAGGTACACAGTATTGGATGTGGACCATGTGAATGTTCCTGGGATCTTATAGTCGTGCTGTGTGCTGAGGATTTCTATCCTGTCCTTGGTCAGTACATGTGAGCAAGTCTTACAGCTCCTTACATTGCAGAGAGAAGTTCCTTTTTGTGTGTCAGGAAGGCAAATGCACTCCTGATTTATAAAGTTCCTCAAATTTGGGGGGAGGGGTTCGGATATATGGTTTGTTCGCAGATGGTCATCCTTGTGTAATGTATGAAAGAGTTTCTTTGCAGTTTTCCTTAGTTCCTCTATCTATGAATTGTAGGTCACTACTAAGGGTACACAATCGGTTTCTTCCTTCTTTGTGTATTGGAGTAGTTGCTTTCTGGGTATCCTGGTGGCTCTGGTAATTTGGTTATAAATTGAGGTGGGATAGTTGCTCTGATTCAAAAACGTCTTTTTAAGATGGTATAAATGTTCCTCTCTGTCTGTTGGGTTGAAGCAGATTCGGTTATATCGGATGGTTTGGCTGTAGACTATGGACTTTCTGATATGTTTAGGATGGAAACTGGCCCATCTGAGGTATATGGGCCAATCAATAGGTTTTCAGTATAGGGATGTCTGTATTGAGCGGTTTGAAATTTTTATGGTGGTGTCCAAAAGTTTATTTTCGGATACAAATAGCTTAATGTCAGTTTTATGGTAGGATGAAATGCATTGAATCTCTCGTGGAATTTTATTAGTTCTTGTTTGGAGTTGGTCCAGATGATTATGATGTCATCAATATAACAGAAGTAGGCCAATGGTTTGATGAAGCTGGAGGCCAGAAAGTCACACTCCAGTTTTGCCATGAAAAGGTTGGCATATTGGGGTGCCAGTTTATTGCCCATGACAGTTTCAGTGAATTGCAGGTATATTTCTTTGCCAAAGGAAAAATAATTGTATGTGAGGATGAATCTTGTAAGTTGTAACACTGATTCAGAGGCAACCCTATTGGCCTCAAGGTGTGCCTGGCAGGCAGTGAGTCCATCTTCATGAGGGATGTTGGAGTATAAGGATTTCACATCCATGGTGGCCAGGATGGCGCCATCTGGCAGGGGACCTATGGTTGACAGTTCGTTTTAGTAGGTCAGTGGTTTCCTGCAAGATTTCTAAACAGTGGTTTGAGGACACCTTCTACCCATCCTGAGATTCCTTCAGTGAGGGTTGTCACACCTGAGCTAATTGGCCTTCCCAGGTTTCCAGGTTTGTGTAGTTTGGGAAGCATGTAGAATGTTTCAACCCTGGAGTTCTCCGGTATCAAATCTAGAAGTTTTGTGGAGCACAGTCAGACTTCTAATGACTATTCGCAATTCCTTTTACATATCTTGATCCTGGTCTTGATCCAGTTTGGTGTAGTATCTGGTGTCCATCAGCTGTCTGTCTGCTTCTTTCATGTAGTCGGATGTATTCATGAGGACTGTAGCATCACCTTTTTACCTTTTTCTGCAGGCTTAACCCCTTAGTGACCAAGCCAGTTTGGACCTTAGTGACTGAGCCAAATTTTGGAAATCTGACGTGTCACTTTAGCATAGAATAACTCCGTAAGGCCTCCTTCACACGGGCGAAACCGCATCGCTGCGAGAAAATCGCAGCGATATCGCATCGCTGCGACTTTCTCGGAGCAATACCGCGATTTTGTAGCGCTACAGAGTCGCATGTGGCGCTGCAAAATCACGCGACTTTATAGCATCTGCTACTGTCAAAGTTGCATTGCATGCAAATTACGTTTTCGTGCGATGCAACAGAGAGGAAGGCTCCATAGAGAAACATGGGCTACAAAACCTCGCGTGTCGCGGGCATATCGCCGGACCTGCGAAGTTTCGGTGTCGTTTTGTAGCATGCTACAAAATATCGTGTGAAGGAACCCATAGGAAACCATGGGCTTCTTATACATGTGATTTGTAGCATCGTAGCAATGCTACAAAATTGCGCAACTTTGTCGCCCGTGTGAAGGAGGCCCAAAGGTTTTGCATATCCAAGTGATTCTGACGGTGTTTTTTCGCCATATATTGTATTTTATTTAGGTGGTAAAAATAGACCGATAGTTTGTGTATATCTATTAAGTGCTTAATTTGGGGAAAAATGTTATTTTTTTCACATTTTCAACTGTAATATCTCAAATATGTGCAAACAAATTTTTGCGATGATATATTTTTCCATCTGTTATTCTAGCGCACATTTGAAAAACTTTGAGTATTTTTTTTTTTTTTTACCATTTAGATGTACAAATGTAACATTACTTAAGGAACACTTTGTTTTCCTACACCAAGCCAAGTTTGCAAAGGCTCATAGGTGTCAGAATGATAAATACCCCCACAAATGATCCCATTTTAATAACTACACCCCTTAACCCTTTCCAATCCACTGTCTGACGTCTAAAGACATTCTGATTGAAGGCTGTACAGCTCCGATGTCGGAAGATGCCTGGCAGGGTATTCTTATTGTAGATTACTGGCCGATGTATTCGGGGGCCTCTCAAGCATGTCCTATACCGCAGTACTGGCTTTAACCAGCAGATGGCACCATTGTATAGTGGCAGAAAGAGAAAGCCCCTTAGGAAACCCTGAATCCAAAATTGGATTGCGAAGGGTTAATATATTCACTGAGGGGTGTCATGAGTATTTTGACCCCACAGTTTTTTTTCCAGAAATTAATGCAGTTTAGAGGAGAAAAAAAATAACATGTCATATTTTTGTAAATATCTCATTTTAAAGACCTTTTTTCTATAGTGCACATGAAAATGATTGCACCCCAAAATGGATCCCCCCGTTTGTCCTGTGTTCAGAAACATACCCATTGTGGCCCTAATCTTATGTCCGTATGCACAACGGAGCCCAAACCGAAAGGAGCAGCCGGTGGCTTTCAGAACAGAAATTTTGTTTAAGGTGATTTAGGCTCCATTGCCCACTTGTAGACCCCTTGAGCGGCCAACACAAATGACCCCATTTTGAAAACTAGACCCCTTATTAAATTCAGCTAGGGGTGTACTGCTTATTTTGACTGCACAGCTTTTTTTTTTTTTTTTTACTTTTTATTTACTTTAATGCGATCGCTTGACGGGGAAGGGAGGCTTACCGTGGCCCCCCCATGACTGCTCCATGTTGTCGGCTACCTCCGGGAACCGACAGCATGAGGCTATCGCCTCCAGAGCCTGCAGGGCTTTAACCCCTTGAGTGGCACGCCCGGAAATTTTACTGGACGAGTTCCGCTGCCCATAGCGATATAGCCCGGAAGATTTCCGGACTATGTTTCACTATGAGAGCTGCAGAGCACACTGCCATAAGCTGTGGCAGTGTGCTCTGCCTGCACAGACCCACACAGAGCAGTGCAGGACTTTGAAAAACAGAAGCAGGATGATATTGCCGATCTGCTGGCAATCTCCCGCTTTGTTTACAGGTTGCCATAGAGACCATCGGCTTGTCAGAAGCCAGCTGATGGTCTCTGTGGCAGGGAGAGCTGGTGCTTGGCTATCAGAGGATAGCCAGGCACCAGCTCTACACAGCAGAGAATGGAGAAAACCTCTGATCTCTGCTGTGTTAACCCTTTACATGCTGCGGTCTAGGTGACTGCAGCATGTAAAGGACTGTCACCATCAGACCCCCGAAATGTGGTCAGGAGGTTCTGATGGGTCTCTGTGGAAGTCCCCTAAAGGGACAAAAATTAAAAAAATAAAGTAAAAAAATATAATGTAAGTTAAAAAAATTATTGAAAAAATAAAAACACTTGTCTCCCTTCACTTTGTTAAAAATTAAAAACTATATTACACATGTGGTTATCCCTGCTTTGTAATGACCCAGAGGAGGAAGTTAGTACATTATTTAACCCCTTAATGACATGGCCCCTTTTTTTCGTTCCCCCCCCCCCCCCCCCCCCCCCGTTTAAAAAATCATAACTCCTTTATTTATCGACATATCTGTGTGAGGGCTTGTCTTTTGCGGGACGAGTTGTATTTTTCAATGGTGCTGTTTAACCCCTTAAAGGGGTTGTCCCGCGGCAGCAAGTGGGGTTATACACTTCTGTATGGCCATATTAATGCACTTTGTAATATACATCGTGCATTAAATATGAGCCATACAGAAGTTATTCACTTACCTGCTCCGTTGCTGGCGTCCCCGTCGCCATGGTGCCGTCTAATCGCCCGATTAGACGCGCTTGCGCTGATGGGTCTTTTCCCTTCGGCTCGGTCCAGCAGCAGCGGCGTTCTGGCTCCGCCCCCTTGTACGCGTCATCGCGTAGCTCCACCCCGTCACGTGTGCCGATTACAGCCAATCAGGAGGCTGGAATCGGCACACGTGACGGGCGGAGCTACGCGATGACGCTTACAAGGGGGCGGAGCCAGAACGCCGCTCGTGCCGGACAAGCCGAAGGGAAAAGACCCATCTGCGCAAGCACGTCTAATCGGGCGATTAGACGCTGAAATTAGACGGCACCATGGCGACGGGGATGCCAGCAACGGAGCAGGTAAGTGAAAAACTTCTGTATGGCTCATATTTAATGCACGATGTATCTTACAAAGTGTATTAATATGGCCATACAGAAGTGCATAACCCCACTTGCTATCGCGGGACAACCCCTTTAATGACATGGCCTATTTTGGGCTTAAGGACATAATGATTTTTGCCAGATTTTCTTCTCCATTTATCAAAAGTCATAACTTTTTTATTTTTCTGTCGACGGGGCCGTATAAGGGCTTGTTTTTTTACGTGGCGAACTGTAGTTTTTATCAGTTCCACTTTTGGGAACATTTGACTATATTGTAAAACTTTTTTTTTTTTTTTTTTTATGATGGCGAAAGAAAACGCATCAATTCTGCCTTAGATTTTTTTTTTTTTTTTACAGCTTTAATCATGCAGCATAAATGACACAATCCATTTTTTCTGTGGGATAGCGCCAGATCATATGTGATCTCGTGCTATCCCCAGGACGTAAGTTTACGCCCTGTTGCTGGAAGTACCCCGCTGCCAGGACGTAAACTTACGCCCTGGAGCAGGAAGGGGTTAAAGTACCATATAATGTACTGAAAAGCTTTTACAAAGTTCTAAGTGGAGTAAAATGAAAAAAAATGACATTCCGCCATCTTTCAGTGAGTTTTGTTTCTATGGCACACAAACTGCAACAAAAATGACATGATAACTTTATTCTATGGGTCAGTACGATTACTACGATACCAAACGTGTTTTTGCTGTAGTACTTGTATTTTTTTCAAAGGCATTTAATTTTTTTAAATTATTTTCTGCTGCATCTTCTGCGCGCAGTAACTTTTTTTTAATTTTTCCGTCGACGTACTTGAGGAAGGGCTCATTTTTTGCAGGATGTCCTGTAGTTTACGTTAGTCCTAATTCGGAATACATAAGACTTTTTGATCGTTTTTTATTGCATTTTTTTCTAGGAGACAGGGTGACTGAAAAAGTGCATTTGTGGCGTTCTTTATTTTTTTTTTCGGACTACGTTCACCGTGCGGGGTAAATAATGCACTACTTTAATAGATCAGACTTATATGTATTTTTCTCTTATGATTTATATTTTTTTTTTATTAAAGATATGGCAAAAGGAGGGTGATTTAAACTTTTTTAATACTTTTTTTTTTTTGTTTAAACTGTGAAAAAGTTGTGAAAAAGATAAAAACTATTTCAATTTGGTATTGGCATAATCGTACTGGCCTGTAGAATTACTTTCATATATTATTTATACTGCTCAGAGAATGCAGTGAAAAATAAAAAAACCTGCCAGAATTACAGATCTTGTTAATTTTGCCACTAGAAAAAATGGAATAAAAAGCGATCAAAATTTTACGTGTTTCAAAAAATTAGATAAAGGAAGACTAGAGTTCATCCTGCAAAAAACAAGCCCTTCTACAGCTCTGGCAATGAAAAAAAAATCATATGGCTCTTGGAATGTGGCGACACAAAAGCAAACCTTTAAAAGAAAAATGTTTTAAATGTACAAAAATAGAAAAACATAAAAAAACTGTATAAACTTGGCATCGCTGGTATCGTGTTGACTCGGAATAACGTCATCACATTATTTATTCTGCACACTGAACGCCGTAAAAATGAAATCTAAAAAACAAATGGCAGAATTCTTTTCTCCCCCCAATCTCCCTAAAAAATTTTTTAAATGAAAGTTATGCAATATGTTATGTATACCCCAAAATGATGCCATCAAAAAGTACAACTTGTCCCGCAAAAAACAAGCCCTCATATGGCTGTGTCAGTGGAAAAATAAAAACGTTATGGCTCTTGGAACACGACTGCAAAATTAGTTGGAATTAAATTATTAGACCATTTAAAAACCTGCCCTGGTAGGTCTGACAGGGTGCTAAGTGGGGTTATACACTTCTGTATGGCCATATTAATGCACTTTGTAATATACATCGTGCATTAAATATGAGCCATACAGAAGTTATTCACTTACCTGCTCCGTTGCTGGCGTCCCCGTCTCCATGGCTCCGTCTAATTTCGGGGTCTTCTTGCTTTTTTAGACGCGCTTGCGCAGAAGGGTCTTCTCCTTCTGGTCGGCCCGGGCACGAGCGGCGTTCTGGCTCCGCCCCCTTCTACGCACCATTGCGTAGCTCCGCACCATTGCGTAGCTCCGCCCCGTCACGTGTGCCGATTCCACCAATCAGGAGGCTGGAATCAGCAATGGAACGCACAGAGCCCATGGTGCACCATGGGAGAAAACCGAACTGCATCCCTGGGAAAGGACCGGCGGCCATCTTTTGGAGAAGAATCTTATAAGTTCATCTTTCATCACATCGGTGAGTAGCAAGCGGTTTAAAAACCGCTTTAAAATGCTATTTTATGCCAGGGGGGTGACAGGGGGAATGGGCTAATGTAAAATTTTGATGTTTGCCGCGAGACAACCCCTTTAAAGCCCACAAAGCCAGGATCTAAAAAGGCAGTGGGGCCGTCACTAAGAGGTTAATGGTGATCTTGTTGTCTCTGAGTGCATAGATGGTCCTTCTTTCCTGCATGTTGATATTAAATGTTTCCTTTTTCTGCTTGTCCAGTATAGTGGACTGCACCACATGTCTGAAGGAGTCTATATATTTTTCGAAAGTGGGGCTGCGGCCAGGAGGGGGTGCACATAAAGCTATTCCATCAAGCCTGAGAACTGAGAACAATCACATTTTCCTCTCTTGGCTTGCACTGGCTAATCTTTTTGCATAATGGAGGTTTACAGCAAAACAACAACTTCTAGTGGCTGGATTGTTTTTTTCCAGTTTATTTATTTGTGTTGTCTAATGCGAGATTTGGTAAGTCTACTGTTGTAGGCGTTCATATTAACTATCTTGCCTTTACTAGCTGTTTAATTTCGACATGTAGGGGGCATATTAAAGCAAGGTACAGTTATATGAAAAGTTTTAATGCAATCCTAATGAACAGTTTGTGAAAATTAAGTATTAAGCCATAAAAGTAAGGACATATATGGTATTACCCTAATAAAGTTAAAGGGGTTATCCAGTTACTGCACAACATTCCTTCAACATTCCTTCACTAAAGTGCTCACTTTAGTGAAATAATACTGATCAGTACTTATCCTCCTCTGCCGCTGGTATCTAGTGCTGCAGCCATACTGTGGTCCTGGTGTCTGTTGTGATATCTTATATCACTGGCAGTCAGGTGACTGCTGCACACCAGACATTAGGACCACAGCTGGGCTGCAGCACTGGATCCTGGCGGCAGAGGGGTGAGGAGTAAGTACTAGAGATGAGCGAACCTACTCGGCCACGCCCCTTTTTCACCCGAGCGCCGCGATTTTCGAGTACTTCCGTACTCGGGCGAAAAGATTTGGGGGGCGCCGTGGGTGAGTGGGGGGTTGCAGCGGGGAGTGGGGGAGAGAGGGAGAGAGAGAGGGCTCCCCCGTTCCCCGCTGCTACCCCCCGCTCCGCCACGCCTCCCCCCCCCGGCGCCCCCCGAATCTTTTCACCCGAGTACGGAAGTCGTCGAAAATCGCGGTGCTCGATCGAGTAAATACTCGAAACGAGTACAGTACGTTCGCTCATCTCTAGTAAATACTGATCAATTTACTTTACTAGAGTGAGCGTTATTGAAGGGATTGTTGCCCGACAACCAGTCAACCTCTTTAACATTCTTTTTGCATAGTGTATAGCAAGACACTATTTTATACCCTTTCCAAAAAGTGCATAGAGATTAACAAACAGTCTACCTCAAAATGATGCCAATAAAAACATAGTCTATCAAAAATATTCCAAACTCTGATAATTTATTAACTGAGAAAGTTAAAGCTCTTGGAATAATTTTTTTTTGCATGGTTCTGAAGGCCTAAAAATACCCCTTCTGCACAATCGTAATATGCCTGGAGCATGTTTTTAAATTTACTTTTTTCATTACAGATACAATCAAGAACTTAAAAGTACAGCTGCTGAAGATGTCCAGAAAGCAGAACATTAACTTGTTATTTTCTAAGTTTTTAAAACACTATTGCAAGTTGTGTAACTCTACCACTGGGTGCAGCTGTTGTGGGAAGAAGCACTAAATCACCGTTACATTAACATGAAAATATTTTTGGTTGATTTAATTAAATTACTAGTGCAGCATACTAATAAAGAATTAAAATGATTCTTCAGTTTTATTCACTACATTTTTGTTGGTTTCTTATTACTGTATCAGTTATGCACTTAACGCCTTCGAGTCACAGCCAGATTTGGCTTTGTGGACTGATTTTTCAATTCAGATATGTCACTTTGTGGTAATTTTGGATTGCTTTTACTTATCCAAGTCATCCTTAGGGTGCATTCAGACGACCGTATATTGGCTGGGTTTTCACGCCCAGCTGATATACGGCGTCCCTCTCTGCAGGGGGAGGGAGCTGGAAGAGCCGGGAGCAGTGCACTGAGCTCCCGCCTCCTCCCCACCCCCTCTCCGCCCCTCACCACTATTTGCAATATGAGGGTGGAATGGGGGTGGAGCTAAGTTTCCGGATGTAGCTTCGCCCCTGGCCCACCCCCTCCCATTGCAAATAGTGGCGAGGGGTGGAGAGGAGGCGGGAGCTCAGTGCACTGCTCCCTGCTCTTCCAGCTTCCTCCCCCTGCAGAGAGGGACGCCATATATTGGCTGGGTGTGAAAACCCAGCCTATATATCGTCGTCTGAATGCACCCTTTGGTTTATTTTTAACCATTTAGAAGATGTAGAAATTTAACATTTAATTAAAATTTTTAGGAATTTTGTTTTCCCACACCAAGTCAAGATTGCAAAGGCTCATAGGTGTCAGAATGATAGATACCCCCACAAATGACCCCATTTTAAAAAATACACCCCTTTTCTGTATTTACTGAGGAGTGTCATGAGTATTTTGACCCCCACAGTTTTTTTTTTCAGGCATTAATAATACAATTTATGTAATAATAAAGACAGGTTTATTTTTCTATAGTGCAGATAAAAATGATTTGCACCGCAAAATGCATATTAGCATTTTACTCACCACTTCTACACCATTCGCAACATGATTGGTTATTAGGGTTGGCTGATTCACGGTGATTGGTTGTTTAGGTTGGCTTGTGTAGAAATAGGGAGTAAAAGGCTAATATGTAGAGATGAGCGAACCTACTCGGCCACGCCCCTTTTTCGCCCGAGCGCCGCGATTTTCGAGTACTTTCGTACTCGGGTGAAAAGATTCGGGGGGCGCCGTGGGTGAGTGGGGGGTTGCAGCGGGGAGTGGGGGGGGAGAGGGCTCCCCCCTGTTCCCCGCTGTTACCCCCCGCTCCGCCACGCCGCCCCCCGAATCTTTTCACCCGAGTACGGAAGTACTCGAAAATCGCGGTGCTCGATCGAGTAATTACTCGAAACGAGTACTTTCGCTCATCTCTACTAATATGCTTACAGCACACATGGCTAGGCCTATAGTGGAGAGATTGACTTTCAGGGCTCAACTGAATAAATTCCAGGCCCCATTGCTCACTGGTGCAGAAAAAAATGACTTGCTAAACAAAATCCACCCTCACCATTTATTTGGCATTCCCTAAATTGTAGATAAAATGAATAATGTAAAATTCTGTGGTTTGTCTGCCTGAAAACGGGTAATTATAGAGGCCAAGTTGGGATGAGGACATTGGGCAATAACACTGGGCATCCCTCCTTCTCCAAACTTTTCAGGAGTATTTGCAACTCCTCAGACTCTTAACCCCTTAGTGATGGAGCTTTTTTGCTTTTTTCCATTTTCGTTTTTTTTCTCCTCCCTTTTAAAAAATCGTAGCTCCTTTATTTATCCAGCGACTTTGCTGTATGGGGGCTTGTTTTTTGCGGGATGAGTTGTATTTTTCAATGGTACTATTTATTATACCATATAATGTACTGAAAAACGTTTACGAAATTTTAAGTGGAGAGAAATGGGGAAAAAAAACTACATTTCACCATCTTTCGGTGCGTCCTGTTTCTACGGCGCACAAGCTGCAACAAAAATGACCCAATTTTAATAATTACTAAAACTTTATTGATCTTATTTTTACACTTTCTTGTAGTCCTCCTAGAGGACTACAACCAGCTATACTTTGATTGCTCCTGCTCCTGCTCCTGTAATGCTATAGCAGTATGATGTAATGCTATAGCATTACGTCATACTGTTTTTTGACAGGCAGGCTATCAAGCCACCCCACGGGATGGCTTGATAGGCAGTCTGCTAAGACAGCCCTGGGGCCTTTCAGAAGAAACCACATATGTATACACATGAAACCTGGATCTTAACAAAAATATATAAATGATCCAGGTTCTGTCTTCCATCTTGTCTCCTATTAGCC